>NC_139517.1:76340451-76851135 GCF_947247035.1 Vipera ursinii
CCCAATGCATGCAATTTGCAGTGAAAAGGTTCTTAACAAGATCACAGCAAAGGACCATACCTTCTACCTCTCATATCAGTCTTGCTAGATAGATTTAGCAAGCTGGACCTCCGAAATGCATTAAAGTCAAAGAAGGACATGAATTTTTAACAGCATTCAATACCAGATATGGAAAGTTTGAATAAACTGTAATGCTTTTTGGTTTGGACAGTTGTAAAGGTGTGTTTTCCAAATTTATGAACCAATTTTTTTTCTGATATAATTGACAAATTTGTAGTATAATTGACAAATTTGTACTAATTTATCTGGTTGCTATTTTGATTTAGTCAGAGGAAGAAAAAGTTCATGAACACCATGTTTGAAAGGTCTCGTGCAGATTACATGATAATCATCTATTTGCCATGTTGAAGAAATGTGTATTTGATTTTAAGAAGTTAGATTTTCTGGGTTATTGCGTTTCCATAGGTGGAATCCAAATAGATCCCCAGAAGGTGCATGCAAGTGCTCTCCCTACAGTCCCCCCATAGCGTAAAAGAGGTTCAGCATTTCCTAAGCTTTGCAAACTTTTATAGGAAGTTGATTACAACTTTGCACATAAGATTAAGTCACTCAACTGCTGAAAAAAAGAAAGTGAAATTTGATTGGACAGAAAGGGAACAGTCTACATTCAATGAGCTCTTTGCCAAGTAGCCCCTTCTCCAATACCCTGATCCATCAATGAAATTTATTGTCCAAAGAGATACCTCAGACACAGCATTATTATTGCAGGAGGGGCCAGTTTCTCCCTTGTGCCTTTTACTCCAGAGCACTAACTTCATAAATGAATTATCACATTTTTAACGAAGAAATTTAGCAGTGAAAACAGCTTCCAAAAGTACCACAGAGTAATTAAAGAGTTCGCTTAATGATTGTGGCGTTCACTTAATGTCCATGTCTTATACTGGAAATACCAAAGGTTTATCTTTATGTCTGTTTTAACTGTAACACAAATGCAGTATATCCAGATAAACAATTCTTTTTTTCAGATCTTTCTGCCACTGCCTTTATTGTATTTCAGTCTTATATACACACAGCTTAAAGACAGTTTAGATTATCTCCAGCTGTTCAGATTTTAAAACATTGCTTTGCTCTTTTCCCAACATAATTTCTCAATGGATATGATCTAGAATGCTTTCTCAATAACATGATTAATTGTGGGCTATTGAATCGTGATGTGCTCAGTTCTAGCAAGTCACTTTAGCCTGCTGGAGTTTGATCCCTCTCCTCTGATACTAGGCACTGTCTTTCATGCCCATTTAGAAGTTAGAGGCCCGATTTCCAAAGAAGTATCTGCCCAAGTAATGTCTGACCACTTTCTCTGTGGATTTAGTCCTCTTTTGAAAGAGTGCTAGTCCAGTTCTTCACAAAAGGTCAATTTAAACTGACAAAGGGAGCAGTATGTTGATGTCTAGGTCACCAGTGAATGCATTATAGGTCAACCACTCCTTCTGCTGAAAAATATTTCACACAGCTGTTCATTTTACTATATAACTTCAGCTGTGGTAGGAGTTACCATTTTGCCTGCCTTTATGACATTTTGCCTATTCTATGGGTTACAGCAGATGACTAAACTAGCCATTCCAACCACCTGTCTACAGTCGCCCATCTCCAACTTGCAGTATATTAAAAAGAACAATTAGTAATGGTTTTTCCCATCTGCAAGAGAACATTGGTGGGAAGGAAAATAAAGCCAGATGTTTTTTAAAAACTTTCCTTCACTACGGATACCACCCCTCTCTGTTCCCATTACTTAAAATAGTGATGAGGCCAGTTTCTATATGGCAACAAAAACTCTTCTACAAAGTGTTGTCTGGACTTGTACAGCCTAAAGCCGATGGCTCTAAGTATACCCAATCAAATGAGTGCACTATGAATTCAGATGCAGGCCTATACTTCTTGGAAAGCATGACTTCTGCTGGCTTGGGATGTCATACTTCTTGAGTAAGTATCTCCAGCACTGTCTATGGTTGCCCCAAAGGTGCTTTTTCAAAAGGCAACTAAATTTTCTTTGTTTTTCCTTAAAGATGTTTCACTTCTAATTCAAGAATTAATTAATTAGATGCTTTTAATTAGATACTTCTTCTGTCTGGTGGGATGGATTATTTTTCTTCTCTGGCCAATTAGGGCCCTGCCTACTTGGTTTGAATAAGAAAGAGGATTAAAAAGGCTTTCCTCATTGGCCACTTTTTTGTCATCCATTGGCTGCACAGCCAATCCATTTGAACCTATGAGAATTAAATTAATCTAAAGGAATGTCATTCTTCTAAAAACTAATTGGTATAATTCTTAGAAAACGGAACATATTTTTGAGATTTATCCTGTACCTACTGTGTTTTTTTCTGCTATAATCCCTTCTTACACAAAGCTCTGAAAGAATGTTTAAGCTATGTCAGGAAAAATTTGTTTCCCAATCCACTTAGTAATTTAAATGACAAATTAAATGAAATATTAGGTGGGGCTACCGGATCTAAACTGCCAAAATCTAGAAAGCTATTAAATGGCATCAAAGGATTACAACTTTCTGGATGGTTTCCCTCTAGTGATCATCTCGATATTTGCAGCTCAGATCCTAACCTCTGTTGTGAAGTGACAAAGGTATTAACTGAAACTCCTACTAGGTTTTATTCCCCAATGAATAAAAGATGTTATTTTATTTAGCATATGGCATACAATGACAGTGAAATCTACATATGCTAGACACATTGCAGTTTTGACAGTCTAGGTTGGTAGTTCATTCTGTTTGGCGCTTGCATGCCTATCCTTGATGCCCTGGCAATGGTGGTGGGGAATGGTATAAAGATACCAGCTCCTCCACCAGTCTTGTCTTGCCTTGCCTCATGTCACATTGTCTTGCATCCAGCCACATCTAGTGCTGGCTTTTGCTCCACAAACACAAATATAGCTAGAGTTTTTCAAACTGAAGTGGTATCCCTTTATCTACTTGTAATATTGCATGTTTTCAAACTGCTGGGTGGGTAGGAGCCAGAGAACAAATGATGGGAGCTGGGTTTGAACCACTGGAGTGCACACCATTTCTGGTAAGCAATTCCAGAGTCATTACACCACTGTGCCACTATGTCCCCGTAAAGGGAGATCATGACAGATGAAAACAGTCCCTAGAGTTCCATAATTTTTTGTAATTTCAAATCATTTTGGCATAAGGCTAGCATAAAGGCAGACTAAATCACCAAATTTTGTATCTTTCTCAAAATGCGTTTGAAATCTAAATGATCTGTCTGAAATGCCTGTTACAATTTATTTTCTCCTTTATTTATCTAAGCAGCAGCATTCCTTCTTTACCAAATGCTATTAATAAGATTAGTGATTAAAAACATTTGAGTAAAACTTGAGAAGCAGGCTCTCTTCAGATTTGAGCTGAATTCCCCCATTATTCTTGTAGTGTGCTTCCTACACACCTTAGCCGATTAGCAAAACGTTTATTTCCTCTTTTTGGTTTGGTGAACTGTAGTATGTACTTATGGCAATGTCATTCTTTTTTCTTTTTATATTAACCCAAATGCATTCAAGGTTTCCATTTCCCCCCATTTCTATACAGGATTAACTATTTGTTATATATAACGCAACTCCACCTCTTTTATTAGGTCAGTTTCTTTTGAACAATTTAAGTTCCTCTAGCTGCATGTTCCAGTCATGGGTTTCATCCCAAGTTTTAGTAATAGCTATATCACATCTACCCTTGTGTACTAGGCCTTCAAGTTCACCATTTGTTATACTTTGTGTGTTAGTGTATAGACATGAGTTCTTTTTGACTCACCCTGTATTTGCTTCCTACATCTGTTGTATGTTGGATGAAAATATACAATGGCTGATCTATTGCAGGGACTGGCAAAAGCCCAGGAAAAGATAAATTTGATTCTGGTGACCTTCAGTGTCTTAATAACAGAGAACAGCTATGAAAAAAGAAAAAAGAAAGCATCTTGGGCTTTTTACAAAGTGAGAATTATAAACTCTAAAAAAAAAAAGAACTGATATTTCTGGATTACAAATACTAACTCACAGGGCGTTTTTTGTCATAGAACGCTCAGAATGGAGTTCCGGCACCTTTTTTGGATAGAACCTTGTAGGGTAGGCAAGGCAGGTTGTATGACGTGTGAGTTCCGGCACCTTTATATTTTACAAAAAAAGCACTGCTATCTCAACTGTGACTCTAAAACTGTCAGCAGAAAAAGGAAAACCCTGATTTTTGGCTATCATGGAAAACCAGAGATCTGCAGAAAGAATATATCAAGAAAAAACAAATACTTTTCAGAAGGAGATCTATGCTATGTTGCAACTAATCCAAACAAGAATAATTTCAAACCATGAGGAAATTAAACATAATCTTAAAAATATAAATGAACATAAAAATTCTCAGAAAATAAAAATAGAGAGCGAGCAGAAAAAAACAGACAACTAAATACGAGACAGAGGAGAGAGATTTTAAGATGGAATTTAACAATACAAGGAAGTGTGACTTAATCCAGATGGAAAAAAAATTACAGGAAACTCTGGACATGGAAAAGACAAACTACACTTTAACATTACAAAATAAGTTTGAGGACAAGAAAAAAGATTTGGCAAAATGGATTTTGCTAGAATTATAAGAACTTGAGAGACAAAAAATAATAAATAAAATCAAGAAAGAAGGAAAAGAATTTTAATGAATACGAAGGGGCGAAGCCTTCCTATAAAAACATCTTACCTGTTTTGCCTTTTGTACCTGCAACAACATTTATAAGTTATGGGAAGATTCTTTGATATATTGAAGCATATTGAACAGAGATGATGTTGGGGGGGGGGGGAAATGGCTAAAGTGAGAATTAAGAAACTAGATGATGGGAATTACCAGAGGGAGTATTTAAAAATTAAACATTTATTTGAATATGGTTAAAGAAATAGAAAGATTTTGAAAACAAAAGGAAGAGTAGTTTAAGAGGGATGAACCCCTCAAGTAATATAGTACAGGGCTTTTCAACCTTTTCACCCATTGCACCACTTTTAGGATATGGCAACATCCAAGTACCACCAGTCGCCTAGCAAGGTGTCAAAAACTTGATGACCAAAAAAAAAAAAAAAGAAAAAAAGGAAAAAAGTGATGAAGTACAGGTAGTCTTTGACTTACAACAGTTCGCTTAGTGACTATTTGAAGTTACAATGGCACTGAAAAAAGTGCCCCCCAAGCCACTCTTCCTCCTGAGGTTTTCATTATTGTCAGCATTTCTGTTGAGGATTGGCAGCGGGGGTAGGGTGAGGGTGTTTGATTTTTATTCCCCCCATATGCTGGGTGGTTGCAGGTTTTGGTCACTTCACATGAACCTGGGACACTGTGATGGTCATATATATGCCAAGCATCTGAATGTAAATCGCAAGACCCTGGAGATGCTGCAACATTCCAGCTGATCGGTGCTTCTTCTGGGCTCAGAAGGGGCAGGATCAGTGCCAGGCTGCAGCTGGAGCCTGGAGCTGATCCTGGCGCTTCTGCTAAGCCCTGACAGCCCCACCCATCTCTCACTCAGGCTTGTGTGGTGCTGCCACCGATTCAGCTTATTCCCCTCCCCCACTACCACTTTTCTAGGATGGTTGCGTACCACCTGCCAGGTGCCAACATACCACAGGTGATACCCGTACCACTGGTTGAAAAGCCCTGATATAGTATGCTTTTTTTCTTTTGTGTTTGGTTTTTTGACATGAGAAATATAAAAATGTTGCAATGGTTTACATAAAAGAAATGTTTTCTGTTTTGTCTCCCCCCCCCTCTTATTTTTCTTTATGATATGAGAAATGTAAAAATGTGATGGTATGTATGAGAAAAAAGACTTAAATACTTAAGTGTAACTAATTTTGAGAAAATCTTAACCAGTAAGAATGTTTTGAATATTGTGAGGAAAACAAATTTAAATAAGAATGTAAACAGGATTTATGATGAGGCAATCAAGATGATCAATGAAAAGAAGCTTTATATTGATGTTATTTGCAGAAACATGAGAAAAATGTTTATATTCAATTGTCATTTATTTAAATAAGAATTGCATTAATTTAAGATTGGCAAAACAGAATATTATTGGAAGAAGAGGAAATCAAGTAAAGCTACTGTATGGACTATAGAATTATAGAAATTGTTTTTTAAACACTAACCCAGACAACACGTTTACCAAATATTAAGGTGTATGTTAAAAATTAACAAAACAATTTTTTAAAGATTGTGAGCATTCTTATGTCATATTAACTAACTTCCCTCCGTCCCCCCTATTTTTCAGATTGAATTCTGAGAAGCTTAATTTTTTTTTTTTAAAAATGTTTCCTCTAATAAATAAATGTCCTTCTTTACTAGTCATTTGTTGTTGGTTTATAGGGGAAATGCAGTGGCTCAGTGCTTAAGACACTGGGTTTGCCAGCTGCAAAACTGGCAGCCCAGGACTCAAGCTCCACATGATTGGATGAGCTCCTGTCCTCATCCCAGCTCCTTCTAACCTAGCAGTTTGAAAGCACAGAAATGTAAGCAGATAAATAGGCACAGCACTTCATGCTGGCCACATGATTGAGGAAATAGGGATTCAGACAGCACTGGCTCAATGGCCTTGAAATGGATATGAGCGCAGCCCCCTTAATTGGCAATGACTAGCAAGGTAATATCCACAGGAACTCCTTTATCTTTTCTTGGACACTTGTTTGTGATGGGCATAGGGTGTTGTTTTGTTTGTATGAGTAAGGACTTGAAGAATTATAATTAATACACTAGAGATAAATCACTCAGACATCTCTTCATCAATAATATATATTTAAAATAATACATTTTCTGTATATTTGACAGCATCCTTTTCATATTACTTTTATATATGAAACAAACCAATTTTTGAAAAAAGTAAGTATTCTATTAAATTTCTACAGTAAAATAGACTGAGAATACCCATTATTAATATATTATGGGATTTTAGTTCAAAATCCATTTGATATTGCACAATCCATGGCAAACAACATTCCATATTTTAGCATTAAATCCTTATTGCTACTCAACTCAAAATAAAATATGTTTTTAACACATAATAACATTCAACAAAGAAATGGTCAATCCATAATATTTATCATTTTGCTTCTAAGTTATCAGCATTTTTTTAACCATATCAGGCAACTCACAGGTCTGTTTGGGATTATATAAGCACTAAGAGAATTGTAAATC
The DNA here is from genome assembly GCF_947247035.1 of Vipera ursinii. Taxonomy (NCBI): domain Eukaryota; kingdom Metazoa; phylum Chordata; class Lepidosauria; order Squamata; family Viperidae; genus Vipera; species Vipera ursinii. The sequence continues at coordinate 76,347,668 of NC_139517.1, forward strand.
ATTACCAAAGTATCTGCATTGCATTAATAAATCCATTAACAACACCTGCACAGTATTCTGTAATAATATCAAGCAGCTAAACCCTATTGCTCATATCCTAGTCTTGAACAAGTTCAAGCTAACTTGTAGAGAGTGCAAAAGAAAACAATAATTTCTAGCATGGTGGTGTTTCCGCCAGATAAAAGGTCTAGAGCAGGGGTCAGCAACCTGAAACAGTGAAAGAGCCACTCGGAACTGGTTCCCTCACAAAAGGAAAAACTGGGAGCCGCAAAAAATGTGTGCACATGCGCGTACATGCACACATGCGCAGAACAGGGTTTGACTGAAGAGTGGAGCCAAGGCGAGATATGCACCTACCCTGCATATTTGAATTGATTGGTTGAACTTTTTTAGTCCCACTTTTTTTTTTTGGACTGCACATGTTAGAGGACTAGGAGCCGCAGGAGACGGCTGAAAGAGCTGCATGTGGCTCCGGAGCCGCGGGTTGCAGACCTATGGTCTAGAGCAGGGGTCGGCAACCTTGGCTCTTTTATGACTCGCGGACTTCAACTCCCAGAATTCCAGAGCCAGCTATGCTGGCTCAGGAATTCTGGGAGTTGAAGTCTGCGAGTCATAAAAGAGCCAAGGTTGCCGACCCCTGGTCTAGAGGATGGCATGATAACAATATAGCTGTATGTTACTGTATCATCCATGCCTTACATAGTTTAGCACCTTTTCTGCCAACTAGAAATCTACCTTTGTTCTCCATCATAAATATTATTTTTTTAAAAAGTCAGCAGATATAGGGAAATCGAAGTGTTGTGTCCGGGAATCTGGAATTTAAAATAATCAACATTAATTGGGAAAGGATGGAGTAAAGTAGTGCTTAACTAAGTGCATCTTCTGCTCGTTTCAAATTTTCCTTTAAGCCTACGTTCAGCATCTTTAAGAGGAAATATTCAAAACTTGTGAAGTCTATGTCTGAGCAGTAACAATTCCATTTATATTGATTATCTTTCACAAACATGTCACTCATATGATAAAAAATAATATAAATTGTAAATGTAAATATATTTTTTAGAATTTTTTTTCTGGACCAAAGTATGTGTAACACGTTTGTATGGCTATAACTTGTTTAGATAAAAGAGGCTTACACCAGATGTTTTATTTACTTCATGGTAATTATATAGCATGATCAGGCTTGCAGGGGACTTAAAGCATTGAATCTGGATTTTTAAAAAACATGATATCAACATGTTGGTGCATGCAGTCTATTTGACCCAATTTGTTCCCTCCTTTGTGAGAATGGGTAAAATAACATGCCAACCTTTGAACAGGAGTTGTAGTTGGTTTATAAACTGTGTGTTTGTGCAGGGATAATGGATCAACATAAGCTTACTACTAGATTGCAAATTAAATTTAACTATTGCCGGCAATCCTGCGTCATAGGCAACGTATCAACTGTATTAAATGATCATCCATTTTGCAAAATGGAGAGATATAGACAATCTTTTTTTATGCCAAACACCACCTTTTTTGCATGTTGAACTGCTTTTCCCAGAATTCTCAATTATTATATAACCAGATGCGTATGATGGGGTGGGGAACAGTCCTTTAAATGGAAGGTATGAATATAAGCAAAACCAAAACACATTTTCATTAATGTGGGTCATATAAAGTATACAGGAGGGCTAAACTGATGGAAACTTTCATATACTGTACAAAATAATAAAACTGTAATAATTGTTTAAAACCTGAAAATTTAAGGCTCTCCTTCAGATTCTGAGATCCTAAACTGTAACTTATTCAGCTGGGAAGTCAATTTATCAGTGTTAATGTTCATGCAAAACTGATTTTCTATTTGTCTGTCTGTTGCTGAGTCAATAAAACTAACAATAATTAGTGTTATACATATGTTAAATCTTCTAAATTGAAAAATACATTTCCTATTCTTAGCTTTTTAATAAAATGCATGTAGAATCATTTTTGGTATCAAATGCAGCAGAAAACAACTATTATGTCTGTTTAATAAACAAAATGGCTTTTGAATAAGAGGCACAGTCTAGAATCATTATTGCTCTCATAAAAGCTATGCTTTTTCCCCATGCATATATATTTAAGTATGGTTTCTGAATTATTGCATAAATCTTGGAGGATTTTATATCCTTCTGTGATTTTGGTGCTTCATATGTGTATGTGTGTGTGTCTGTATGCATACACACAGACACAGATACACAAACACATGTACACACAGATGCACACACACAAACACACTCATACAAAAATAATAGTGTTTTTTGCAAGATTTTTCATATAGGAAGAACTATGGAAAATCACTTCCATCATAAATCACTGGCCGTTGAACAGACAGGTGGAAAAAAACTTTTTTTGAGATAAACCTGTAAGGAAAAACAACATAAGAAAATTAGTCAAAATGAAAATGTAAAATTAAGATAATCTAGGTCTAGGAGAAACAACGGAGCATGCAATTACAGGTAGTCTTTGTCTTACAATCATTAAGTAACTGTTCTAAGTTACAACGGCACTGAAAAAGGTGATTTATGACTGTTTTTCACACATGTCGCAGCATTCCCATGATCAAAATTCAGAACCTTGGCAACTGGCATGTATTTATGACGGTTGAAGCGTGCCGGGCCATGTGATCAACTTTTGAGACCTTCTGACTAGCAAAGTCAACAAGGAAGCCAGATTTACTTAACAACCATATAACCATGTTACTAACTTAACAACTGCAGTGATTTACTTAACAACTATGGCAAGAGGTTGTACAATGGGGCAAAATTCATTTAATAACTGTCTTGCTTAAACAGAACTAAACAACTACAACCAAATAAAGTTCAACTCTCTTCCTCTGAATTGGAATTAATGTGACCCTAGCCACACAATGGATGGCTATTTTTTTCCTTTATGGCAAAATCACCTCATTCAATAGAATATCATAATATATAAAACAGTAATAAGAAGCCAAATAAAAGGATGTTTTAAGACTAAAGAGGAATAATTAAAGCATCAAAAACATGAAATAATTTCAAAAACATGAAATAATTTTGACTGTAATTAAGAAAAATATTTCAATATTTAAAACACAGTAATTGTGTAGGTTTTAGAGGAACACAATTTCCATATTAACTCCACACTCAGAACGAAGTAAGTGACAATTCCTAAATATCCACAACATCACAACCATAAAAAAATACACTCTGTTCTCCAACACACCAACCTAGAAAAAGTGTTGTCAAAAATAAGTATGTAAATTCCAGCATTTCGGACTTTTACATTCCCTCTGATAGTTTCCTTATGAGAATTGCAGCGAGTCATAGGAATAAGAACCTGCAAAATATATATCAGTATATTAGCCAGAAACAATTTTGCTATTATAAATTAACTTAGGGAATGAATGAATGAATATATTTTTAACCAGCCTACCTGAATGCTTTCTCTATGTGTTCACTATGATTTTCATCACTATCAGCTCATAAGGCTACCAATTGATTAATTAATTAATTAATATATAATTATATTATATATTATATTAAATTATATTAAATTTATATATATAATTAATTTATATATCACTCATCTCCCTATCAAGGGACTCTGGGCAGCCTACAATATAGTAAAAACAATATAAAACATTAAAACATTAAATATTAAAATTAACGAAATAGGAATAGGAATCAATGTACAATGGGGTAGAATGGAATCTTCAAGATTCTTAACCCACTAACTACATTATGGAATGCCTCAAGCTAATTGGCAGAGCCAGGTTTTGAAACCCTTTCAGAAGGCCAAAATATTATTTGAAGGATACACTAATGAGAAGGAAATAGAGAACAAAATTTTTTCAGCAACCTTCTGTTTGATACTTAAAGCATAATGGATCAGTCAGAGCTTCTTATGACAGGGATGGACAACCTAGAGCAAAAATGCTCCCACATTTTTTAACCCCAGATCCTCTTCATGCAGGGCAAATCCAAACAAAAATTAGTATTGTTTCCTGCTATCTACAAATTAGAACTCTACTCCCCACTAAAACTATAGCACATTGCCTAATTATATTTTTGGGACAGAGATCTAGAATGGTGTAGCTCTGGTAGCAAATAACGGATTTTCTTAGTTGAATTGATTTGTTCATAATTATATTATGTGCAATGTTTCCATGGAGAAGAACAGTTCTGTATGAAGGGCTAACTTACTTTGCATTGATCCAGAGAGGTGTCTTCTGATTGCTTGTACACTACGCTGAATGATATGCTCTTTGGGTCTGATGAAAACACCCAACTTACTGTAAGGCCAGTCTCGTCTACAGTGATTGGAACAATGCTGTAGGTACTTGACTTAATAAACAGTTCTCTGGTACCTTCTCCAAACTTTAAAATCTCCTCCACTGTGAGAGGCAGCTTTAGCCTGAAGATTACAAGACCAAAAAGAAAGCTTGACCAACCAATGACACAAAATGTGGAAAACTCATTTCTTACTTTCAAGAAGATTTGTTATGATTCAGTGTTGTTAAAAGAAACAATGGGTTAAAATTATTGTCCTTCTGGCCAATGGCAGTTTCTTCCAAATAAACATAGGGAAATAACCTGGGCTTACATCAATTCTCCTGACTTCAGCAAGCAGATCTCTGCATCTTGGGCCATTTCCAAATCATCAGATTCATCAACAGTTGAGGAGCTATAGGTGCTGTTTCTGGGGACATAGAAAATCAGATTATCATAATCAGTTATTATTCCCAAAATGTATATAGAAATCTTCTGGAAATCCAAAATCCGTGATGGCTTATGATAAAATTAAATTAAGATTATCAAAATTAGCTAAAGTGGCAATCATGAACCCATGGCAGGGAGATAGCATAATTATCTGTTTCAGTCAGGATTCAGGTCCAATTTTGGGATGGAAATAGCACTGATCATGAATTATGATGTCTTAGTGGGAGCAAGAAGGGATTGTCTACTTGACCTCTCAGCAGCTTGTGATACTATTGATCATGGTATTCTTCTGAAATGGCTCTAGGAGCTGGGAGTGGAGGGCACTGTGTTATTCTGATTCACCTTCTTTCTTCAAGGACATTCTCAGTTTGTGTTGATCAGAGGCAAGAGTCTAATCCCCAGGTCTTGTTTTACAGAATCTCAAGGGTCAGTACTTTCTCTGCTGCTGTTAACATTTACATGAAACTGCTGGGGGAGATCATCCATCACTATGGTTAAGATATCATCAGAATGCTGATGATATTCTGCTGTACATCTCTGCCCATGGGAAGTTAAATGATGCTGCAACCACCTTTTTTCAGTGCCTGGAGGCTGTTGAGCTATGGATGAAAAACAAAAGGCTAAAATTGAACTTTGGCGAGAGAGAGTGGCTCTAGGTTAGGGGATCTTTCCCTTTTAGAGTATTACCATCTTTGGTCATGGATAGGGTGGACTACCCCAGACTGACATGATGCATAATCTGGAGGTTATCCTGGATTCACCACTCCTGCTCAAGAAGCAGGTGGCAGTGCTAATCAGGAGTATTGTTGGAGTACTGTTCAATGGGATTAATAGTTTTACGCAAGCCTAGATTTGTGCATGTGTTACCTCTTCTATGGGAGCTGCACTGGCTACCTATCTATAGTTTAAGATGCTGGTTATCACTCTAAAGCCCTACATGGTTTGGGACCAGGTTATCTGAAGAACCTGCTTCCTATTACATCCACCAGGGCAGGAAGGTAATTATAAGAAAACAGGCAATATAAGCTAGAAAAACACCAAAACAATGGGAGAAAAAGCAGTTACTCATTTTATATACATCAATATAGTTGAATTTTATAACTTACCTAAAGTAATTTTTATTTTAGACAATACCGACTGTATTTGATATTATATTAGTTCAATGGGCAAAAGATACAAATGTTTAAACTTAGTTTGTTATATTATAATGTGTCATAAAATTCATTGTTACATTAACAAGGAGACTAAGAAATTGCAAATTTAGACTGATGAAGTGCAATTATCAAAATAAATGATTTTGTTGAAAAGTTTAAATATTAACATCCATTATATGATTTTTTTTATAAATACAGCTTCATCATTGTGGATGAGCAATGCTTTGCAAAACACAAAAGAAGCAATCATGAGTGAAAGAAATTAAAGGTAGAAGATAAAATACAATATATCATTACGTCTATATGCCAACACCATTCACTGTGTTTATGGATTGCTTATTTCTGGGGCTTATATACTTCTTTAATTCAGCAGGAGTCTTTGAACAGCGTACCTTCCCTTCTTCATAAAATAAAAAGGTGAAAATACAAGAAAAACAATGATAAAAAATTAAATGACAGGAAGAAATAATAACAAAAGGATATTTAAAAACAAAGGCATCTTGAAGAAGTTTTCAAACTCAATCCATAGTAAGGGTTCAAACTTATCCTGGGCGGGGGAAGAGCGAAAGGGAGAAGGAGAGAAAGAGAGAGAATTAGAATATTTTTTTCCTTAGCTGGAGTTCTTCAAATGTTTTGGACTGATTATTCCTATCCATTTTCTACGTGGCTCAGACATTTCATCATTTCATCACATACACAACACTATTAAAAATCAGTACTGAAAACTAATAGAATTATTTAATGTTGGGATGCAATATACTTACGCTATAATAATATTTTCCCCACATTCTACACACAGAGATTGATTGTGAAAATAGAATATAGGATTGTTGTAATAATTCTAATTCACTCTTTGTATAAAGGTAAAGGTTCCCCCGCACATGCATGCTAGTCGTTTCCGACTCTAGGGGCCGGTGCTCATCTCCATTTCAAAGCCGAAGAGCCAGCACTTGTCCGAGGACGTCTCTGTGGTCATGTGGCCGGCATGACTAGACGCCAAAGGCGCACGGAACACTGTTACCTTCCCACCGTAGTGGTCCCTATTTTTCTACTTGCATTTTTACGTGCTTTCGAACTGCTAGGTTGGCAGAAGCTGCCACGAGTAACAGGCACTCACTCTGTTATGCGGCACTCGGGATTCGACCCGCCAAACTGCCGACCATCTGGTCAACAAGCTCAGTGTCCTAACCCACTGAGCCACCACGTCCCTTTGTATACGATGTCACAATACATAAGAAATAGAATAGTTTTATAAAAAACATTTTACTTTACAGTACTCATCTATTTTAAAATTACCATCACTAGATAGCATTGTATCAACAAAGTAGTTATCTTCACTTACTTGCATATCTTTTTTCAGGCTTCTTCCTTGTGGCTACTAACCAACCATCAGTCTTTACCTGACAAAAAACTGCACTGGTAAACTATGCACAGGCCTCAAAGACCTCAATTCTGCCAGATGAAAAATGCTAGCAAAGGCATTTTTAGGATGCACAGTAGAGTGCACTTTAAGAGCAGGGATCACTGGATTCCCCTGATTCCTTCTCTCCCTCCCCACCAATGTGACCAGCCAGCAGGAAAATATCCACCAACCATTTTTATTTAGTCTTGCCTGAAACAGAAATGAGGGGAGGAGGTGAATTCTGGTGTATAGTTATGGTAGCAAGTTGATTTGTCAAAATATGATCCAATTTTACGTAAGTGTTCTGTAGGAATATTCCAAAGGAGCTCAACTATGAATGATAAACTTCTAAGCTTGATTAATTTCTGTATGGGTTTAGATCTCATTGATAAAAGCGCTAAACCTGTTTCAAAAGATGAATACAACAACACAACCTTACCATTATTCCACAAAAATATATGTGTTCAGAAATCAACCAATTGTGACAAAGAAGTAAAAAGCCAGTGGGTTTCATTTACAATAGATTTATCAGTTGTTCAAGGCCAAGAAACTAGGGGCAAGGAATCTGCTGTAAATTAAAAAAGGTGATAAAGGTTTTAAATTACAGGTGCAGGAGAAGAATTGCACCTACTTTCTGAAGTATTCAATTCCCAAACTAATAAAAATTCAGTAAATAGTTCTATAAACAGTTCCTTTATTATTAAGATTCAGAGTTTGTCAGTCACACAAAGACAATAAATAAGAACAATTAGAAAGATTCTAGCTTAATGTATCCTGAGGATATACATTAGCTTAATGTACCCTGTCTGTATATTTAGAAATACTTCAGATGCCAAAATCCTTATAATTTCATTCTTATTAGTTATACAGTACTGTGCAAAAGTGTTAGGCAGTTATGCAAAAATGCTGTAAATTAAGAATGCTTTCAGAAATAGAAGCGCTACTAGTTTATTTTTATCAATTAACAAAATGAAAAGTAAATGAACAGAAGATAAATCCTAATCAAATCAATATTTGGTGTGACCATCCTTTGCTTCAAAACAATATCAATTCTTCTAGGTATACTTGCATACAGTTTTTGAAAGAACTCGGCAAATTACAAGCTTGTTTCAAACATTAGAAAACTTAACCCCAGATCTTCTGTGGATATAGGCTGCCTCAAACCCTTCTGTCTCCTCATGTATTCCCATACAGACTCAATGATGTAGAGATCAGAGCTCTGTGGGAGCCAAAACATTACTTCTAGGACTTCTTGTTCTTTTTTTAGGCTGAAGATAGTTCTGAATGACAATGGCTGTAGGTTTAGAGTCACTGTACTGCTGCAGAATAAAATTGGAGTCAATCAAATGCCTCCCTGATGGTATGGCATGATGGATAAGTATCTGCCTGTATTTTTCAGCACTGAGAACATTTATCTGACCTAATCCCCAACTCCATTTGCTGAAATGCAGCACCAAACTTGCAAGGAACCTCCATCAGGCTTCACTACTGCTTGCAGATACTCATTATTGTACTGCTCTCCAGTCCTGCGGCGAACAAACTGCCTCCTGCTACAGCAAAACTTTTCAAATTTTGACTCATCGGTCCAGAGCACCTGCTATCATTTTTCTATATTTTTGTGCATAGTTGATTTGCTTAGCCTTGTTTCCACATCAGAGGTATGGCTTTTTGCCCACAATTCTTCCATGAAGATCACTTCTGTGCAGACTTCTCTAGAAAGTAGATGGCTCTATGTGGGTCCCACTGGTTTCTGCCAGTTCTGTGCTGATGGCATTGTTGGACAACTTTCAATGTTGAAGAGAAGCAAGCATGTTGCATTAAGTTTCCTTGACCGACCACTGTGTCTACAGTCATCAACATTGCCCATTTCTTTCTGTTTCTTCAAAACAACTTGAGTAGTAGCGCATCTTGAAACCCGAGTCTATTTTGAAATCTTTGCCTGGAGAGACCTTGCTGATACACTTTAACTACCAGTTTTGCCATGGTGTATGACCTGTAACATGAAACGGTCTTCCACAACCTCACCTTAGTAGCAGAGTTTGGCTGAATTCCTCCCAAGATGGCTGCTGCATGGTAAGAGCTTCATTATTCTCTTACCAATGACCTGCTGATTTTTTTTGCCAAAGTCCTTTCTTTGGCAATGCTGCTCCCTGGTTTTCAATAGGATCACTTAGGAATGATTCAAGACAACTTTTGGACGATTATGGACTGTTGGGAAGGGGAGCCTTGAAGATTCTAATTCCTTTTGGAAGTGATCAGTCATTGGGCACATACATTTTCCTGTTACTAGTTTCATTGCCTTAAGCATACATGGGTGTTAACTTTCACTTTTTGAATTTATTGTTTCATTTTGTTTTCTGCTTTAAAAGTTGATTAGTGGTTGAATGCTGATTTATTTCAACCCCTTGCTGGACTCTAATTGTTTTTTTTCTTTTTGATACATGTTGTTCTGGATAATCTCTATCCTCTCTGTATGGAAGCACTGTAGCTGTTTGGGTGTGTGTGTGTCTGTGTGTGTGTGTGCGCGTGTGAAGTGTTTTTAGACTCTTACCACAGGATTTCTGTACTTTTGAGCTTGCAACATATCTAGAGCTTATTTCTATTGAATTTTTATTTTAACCTGGGATTGAAATATAGAGAAACATATAGAAAACATCCCTTCTTTGTTCTTTATTCCCTGATCAAGTTTCATGGACTAAGAACAGTGCCTGAAACCTAAGAAAGGAGGGTGGGAGAGTATGCAGCCCTTAGCTGAATTTCTTTTAAAAAAAGTTTTATGAGATGATAATAATCCTGCAAAATATGCTGGGGCATGGAACTTTGGATAAAGAGACACAAAATGACTTTGATCCAGTTCCAGACCAAAGATATATTCTCCTGGTGGAGAACTAACAGAGTGAATTTCATATGTTACTCCAAAGTTTAAATTGGCATATTCCTACAATATTAGGACTTTGACTAAAAGGGCAAGTGACAAATTCCTTTTTCCTACGAAGACTGAGGGAGGTGGGATGGATTTATTACAGGATCCAATATGGGTTGGACACCAGGACTAAAGATTTAGACATCTGAACTTTCATATTATTTATTTATTTACTTAAATTTATATGCCGCCCTTCTCCCTAAGGACTCAGGGCAGCTCACAACAATAAAAATTAAAAAAGAAAAAACATAGAAAGAAAATTTAAAAAGAATTAAACTAGTAAATACAATGATAACATGACAATTTAAAACCCAGTAAAACCTAATTAAAATACGTAGTCAGTCCAGACCCGCTTGTTGAAACAACCAAGTCTTCAGGTCACGGCGGAATGACCGAAGGTCAGGGGCCGTCCACAGCTCTGGAGGTAGTTCGTTCCAAAGGGTCGGCGCGCCCACAGAGAAGGCTCTCCCCCTGGGGGCCGCCAGCTGGCATTGCCTGGCAGATGGCACCCTGAGGAGGCTGATTCTGTGGGAGCAAACCGGGTGATGGGAGGTTGACAATGGCAGCAGGTGGTCTCATAAATGGGCCTAAGCCATGTAGGGCTTTAAAGGTTATTACCAGCACCTTGAAACGCACTCAGAGAGCAACCGGAAGCCAATGCAGCTCGTGCAGGCCACATTTTGCACCAGTTGAAGCCTCCGGGTGCTCTCCAAGGGAAGCCCCATGTACAGAGCATTGCAGTAATTCAGACGAGAGGTGACGAGGGCATGAGTAACTGTGCATAGGGCATCTCAGTCCAAGAAGGGGCACAACTGGTGCACTAGGCGAACCTGTGCGAAGGCCCTCCTGGTCACGGCCGTTAAATGATCTTCCAGGTTGAGCTGTGAATCAAGGAGGACACCCAAGTTGCGAGCCCTTTCTGAGGGGGGCAATATCTCCCCCCCATTAAAAGAGATGGAACTTGTTGGACAACAAGAGATGCTGGTCTTGGTCTTGGAGGGGTTGAGCCTGAGCCTGTTCCTACCCATCCAGACCCGTACCGCCTCCAAGCACCGGGACATCATGTCAAGGCCATGACTGGGTTGGCTCTGGGTGGAGATGAACAACTGGGTATCATCCGCATATTGGTGATAGCTCACCCCAAAGCTGCGAATGATCTCACCCAGTGGCTTCATATAGATGTTAAATAAATAAATAAATAAATAAATGTTAAACAGGAGGGGGGAGAGAACCGACCCCTGGGGCACCCCACAAGCGAGGGGCCTTGGGTGGATCTCTGTCCCCCTGCCAATACAAACTGCGAACAGTGCCTCCCACTCCCAGCCCCCCGAGCCGTCGCAGCAGGATACCATGGTCGATGGTATCAAAAGCCGCTGAGAGGACCAGGACAGAGGAACAGCCCCTGTCTCGGGTCTGCCAGAGGTCATCCACCAGTGCGACCACCAGTGCGACCAATGTCGTTTCCGTGCTGTACCAGGGCCTGAATCCGGACTGGTATGGGTCCAGATAGTCTGCTTCCTCCAGGAATTGTGGGAACTGATGTGCCACCACACTCTCAACAACCTTCGCTACAAAGCGAAGGTTGGAGACAGGACGGTAGTTATTCAACAAGGCCGGGTCCAGGGCAGGCTTCTTGAGGAGGGGCCTTACCACGGCCTCTTTCAAGGCGGAGGGGAAGACAACCTCAGAAGCATTGACAACTGCCTGGAGCCAGCCCCCTGTCACCTCCCAGGCGGCCGAAACCAACCAGGAGGGACATGGGTCGAGTAAACAAGTGGTAGCGCTCAGTTTACCCATGATCCTGTCCACATCATCAAGAGTCACAGGGTCAAACTCACCCCAAATGGTATCCTCGAGACCTGCCCCCTCCACTTCGCCGGATTCCACCCAGTCGGAGTCCAAGCCAGTCCGGATCTGAGTGAATTTATCCTGCAGATACTGTACAAATTCCTCAGCCCTACCTCGGTCCCTGATTAAACAGGGAGCGGGTCACTCTGAACAAGGTGGCTGGGCGGTTATCTGCGGATGCAATGAGAGTAGAAAAGTAAACATGCACATATTAGTGCTGGAGGCCATCCTCATAGAACTTCTCTCTACTGGAATGTGTACCTTGGGCTGCTCTATGCACTGCATTTATGTGGTGCCTTGTTGAGGCTACCATATTAGGATACATCAAGTTTTGCAAAGATTGCTTGGAGGCTGGAGATACTTCTGAGGTAATCAACCAGATCTTCTGAATGGATTGCCCGCCCGTGACTATGTAAGACAGACAGGGAGGAAGCAAACCACCAGATTGCAAGAATACAAGCAAATGGTCAGACAAGAAGATCTGAACTCATCGCTAGTCTCACATTTCAATGAACAAGTACATTCAATTTTGTAGCTATTAAAATTTTTGGTGGAACAAATGCAAAGATAGCCAAGGAAATGATTCAATCCAGGAAAATGGGTCCCTTGTCAGCAACAAGAATGCTGATTTACTAACAGCTTATCAGGTACATAGGAGTCAAACACTTGGCAGCACAAGGGAACATCCAATTGCTGGCCATCAACACACCAATTAACCAACAGGAAGCCACATCCAACCAAGTGCCACATAAATAGGACACATAGAGTAGCCCAAAGCATATATTCTGGTAAAGAGAAGTTCCCTGATGATGGGCTCTAGCACAAGTCCAAAAGCTCGGAAAACTAAACCTCTGGTCCTGGTGTCCGACCCAGATTGGATCCTGCAACATTATCCTGTGACTCATATATTTGCCTTCATTGGATTTATTACAGTTAACTAGTAACCACTTCTATTTGGACTTTGATTGTAAGGCAGACTTATTCTGCAAACTGAAGCAATTGTATTTAAACAACAATTGATAAGAGATGGCATTAAGAAACCAACAAGGATATTTGATCCAGGATAAACTTTTAGGATAATTTGGGATAGATAAGATGCTGTGGTAAACATTCTACCAGTGGATTACAATAAAGTTTGTTAACAGAGCCCTGGAAACAGTAGATAAGCGTGCATGCGCATGCAGCTCCACTTGCTTGAACAGCAGGCAAGTGCGCATGAAGCTCCATTTGTGCAAGTGACTTTGGGGATGTTTGATACTTCCTCTGGTACCATTAAAACTCCCAGATCTATCAGATTTTTAGGTTTTGTTTCTGAACATGCCTACCACAGCAGTCTTACTACCTACAGGACGATTGCTTTTAAAATATCTACCCACCAAAATTATTTGTTATGCTTGCTTTATATAATCTGCACAGATTTTTATGGAAGTGCGCATAAAATGAACACTTCAACATTTTGTCAAATCTTAATAAAATTGTTGCAAACCGAAAATGGAGCCTTTGGTGCTCTCTGAGCTTAACTGTTTCCTTGTAGTTGTTTCACTATCAGTGCTAGTGAATGTAGGGTTGCTTGAATAGAAAAAGCAAAAAACAATTTTTAATCAAGATTTGATATCCAGGAGAAATCCACATGCCCACCAATACTAGCAAGGCAAGCCACTGTATATTAACAGGGAGCAACATCCCATACACACATTAGCAATGATGAGGTTACCTAGTCAGATAATGAAAAGTCTGTAAATAAACAACCAAGCTCAGAGAACACCAAGGATTGCATAGTTCAGACTTGAGCTATTATTTATTTGTTAACTTTATTTGCTACCTATCTGATCATGTGGTTATTTTAGGTCAGTGCCCCCGACCTTTTGGGCAGCAGGGACAGTTCTGTGGAGAAAGGTTTTTCTGCAGACCGAAGAGGATGTGATTTTACATGCTGCCGGCACCCCATAGATGGGCTTTGCTTGTTTGTGTGGTCCGGTTGCTGGCATGCCGTGGACCAGTGCCATTCCACAGACTGGGGGTTGGGGACCCCTATTCTAGGTGACTTACAACAATAAAATATATTCTATTAAAACAGACACATTTGTATCTTTTCCTCCAAATAGTCATAAGCTACTCATGCTTCTTGAGGAAAGCAATTCACTGTATTGGGGATGTTTTGAGACGTTTAGGCACATTTAAAAAAGCATTACTCTTTCCAACGTCTTCAAAATTATACAGGTATTACCTAGATCAGGGGTCGGCAACCTGAAAAAGCAAAAGAGCCACTCGGAACCGGTTCCATCACACACACAAAAAAGTGGGAGCCACAAAAAGTGCAAACGCATGCATCCATGCACACGCGCAAAAACAAAACATTTTCCGCATGCGCAAAACGGGAGGCACCTGCGCGGCGATAGGTCTCCCTGGCGACAGGCGCCTTCAGCCAGGGTGCTGCCAGAGCCACCCCCAGGACCTCCAAACCACCGCCCGTTCGGAGAGGTGCGCGCGCAGCTCTCCAAACCTTCACAGTCTCTGAACAGGCGGTGGCGCCACCCATTTGCAGACCTGCTGCCGCCGTTTTGGAAAGCTGCCGTGGCCCGTTTGCAGAGCTACCACCTTCGGAGGAAGGCGGCAGCTCTGCAAATGGGCCGCGGCAGCTTTCCAAAACGGCGGCGCCACGGCCCATTCTGAGAGGTGCGCGCGCAGCTCTCCAAACCTTTGCAGAGGTGCACGCACAGCTCCGCCTGAACGGGCGGCGGTGCCACCCATTTGCAGACCTGCTGCCACTGGTTTGGAAAGCTGCCGCGGCCCGTTTGCATAGCTACCACCTTCGGAGGAAGGCGGCAGCTCTGCAAACGGGCCGCAGCAGCTTTCCAAATGGGTGGCGCCACTGCCCGTTTGGAGAGGTGTGCGCGCACCACTGCCCATTTGGAGAGGTGCGCGCGCACCACTGCTCGTTTGGAGAGATGAGCGCACAACGGGCGACTGGGAGCCGCAGGAGATGGCTTAAAGAGCCGCATGTGGCTCCGGACCCGCAGGTTGCCGACCTGTGACCTAGATAAAGCCAATATTTTAAATTTGTCTAAACAAGTATTTCTTATTTGACCCTCAGTAACATAATTTGTTTATACTTCCAATAAAATCATACAAGAAAATATATACAACAATTTAATTATATCATGATACAAATACCCAAACATAAATATATATTTCCCACAATTATCTGTGTTATTCAAATCAGACATTTAATGGCAAACTAGAGGCTTATGCAACCTAATTTCTTTTCCTGTAAAATTAACAGGAAACACATGGTAGCAGATATATATATATATATTATCACAAATGTCACCTTCAAGCCCTGCCTGATATTAAACTACAAGATAAGGTTGTTCCACTGCAAGGTAAGCTGCTATCTGTGTCAGATTTATATTTAAAATATTTATATATAAGAAAATAAGTTAGAGAAGTTACCACCTTTTAAAAGAATGATGTTGAAAAGTTTATATACTTCTTCAAGTATGTTGCATTTTAAAAAGTAGATTGCTTTTGTTTTTTTATAAATCCCACATTCTTAAATCTCACATTTCATATCCATTTCTACAGTTTTTAAATAATTGACTCATTTTCTTTTCAGAGAATATTGGCTGTAAAAATGCATCAGTAGTACAATGTATTTATTTACAAAAGGGGAAAAAAACAAATCCAAGCATTATCAAAAGATGACATAAATCATCAGTTAGCTCCATCTTCCTATGATTATTACGCATATTCAACTTTAAAATGTTATTTTGTTTTACTTAAAGTATTTGATGAGTTTTATATTAGTAGATTAAAAAATAGAGATTCCAAAATATAAAAACATAATTAAAGTGCAATTGTAAAATGAAGTATTCAACAGTGCATTCTCCCCTTCATTTCCCCTGGACTAGTACTTAGATATTTATACTTTGCTTTAAAGTTTTAGAGTTGTTGTTTATATCTACGTTTTTTAACCCTGAACTATAAACACTCTCCTCTTCAGTAAATTATTTTTTCAGCTTCTTTTTAACCACCTGAAAATCCTTACTGGATGACTACTTGTTCTTTTGTGGCTTTTATTTATGTATAGTGATGTATATATAATTACATAATACAATTATTATGTATTTACACATACTTGATCATCTGCATTATCTCATACCTCGATTCAGAATGAATATAGTAGAAACATATTTCACTATGAAGGTTCAGATTGTGTCTTGGGTTGATGATTGTTGGTTCCTTTTAGGAAACTAAATTTTACCAATGATTACAGCCATAAGACATAGATTTTAAAAAGTGAACAGATATATTTTCTGGGCACACTGGGGATTCAAGATATTAGCATTTTGGATCAATTCAGTTCTGGGGAAACTGCTTTTAAAACTTCTATAGAATCAAACAAACTTTTTTAACTGAAATACTTGTTAATTGGACCCTTTGGTTGTGATGCCATTATTGCTTTTGAACTTCTAGATTTTAGAGAATTCAAGTGTAATTTATAAGCCCATAAATTATGTTTTAACATGTTCAAAAAACTGAAGAAGCTGACTTTATGTTATCTTTGGAAATAGTTTATTAAGATTAACTGGTCAAAGGCTGTTATTCAAAGTATGCAATTAATTTCCTTTGATCTTAATAGTAAAAATAGTTTGTATGTTTTGTACATTTCAGAGAATGTTTAATAAGAGTTGGCTTCTATTGCCTTATTATTGAAGGGCAATTTAAAAACTGGAACCTTAAGTCAAATGATTTTTATTTATTCTACTCGTCACATATGGGGCTAAAATCAATAGGGTTGTTAATATGATATGTATCAATTAATACAATTAATAATCAGTATTAAAACTGCATATAATGTTTGTGCCTATGTTTTCTATACGTGAAATTTAACAAGCCATTAACAATTGTGAACTTTTTGAATTCAGGGCTGAATGTGACATAACTGGAAAGATCCAATGCGATCTGCCACAGTATGTTGCTTATAAACAACCACATTCTTTATTTATTTTTTAACAGAGGACAAAAAGAAAGACTGCTGAATAGTTTCCTCTTGGAAAACAGAGGTAATTTTATGATGCAACACTTTCTTTCTTTTTATTTTCTTCAAATATCATTATTTTTACTGTTGCTTTACA
The DNA here is from genome assembly GCF_947247035.1 of Vipera ursinii. NCBI lineage: Eukaryota > Metazoa > Chordata > Lepidosauria > Squamata > Viperidae > Vipera > Vipera ursinii. Next base: position 76,364,845 of record NC_139517.1, read on the forward strand.
TTGTTCATACTATTATATGAATGTTTTTGTTGTAAGGTAGTCTGATACAACTATACTTTCAAACTAAGGAAATTAAAATAAAGAATTGTAGCAGCCTTCCCCAATCTGATAATCCCCACCTGTATCTAGACTGCAATTGCCATCTCTGCATTTCCAAACTGGTGAAGCATGACAGAAACTTTTCCCAATAATAAATAGGGGAAATTGCATTGTAGATTTATCACGTGAACCAATTTTCCAATATATATTCTTACAGGTATTAAAGAAAGGAAGGAACACAAACATGGAAGAAGATGATTACTATGCATTTCTTAGCAACAACACTTCTGATGAAAGTAACTCATATGAAACTTTTTGGGAGTTCAAGCGAGTTTTTCTTGTCTGCATGTATTCATTTGCCTGCATCTTTGGAGTGACAGGAAACTCTTTGGTTATCATAATTCTGGTTTTTTACAAAAAAGTGAAAATGCTTACAGACATATTTTTAGTGAGCCTGGCTATTGCTGATTTCAGCTTTCTTTGCACGCTGCCCTTCTGGGCTTATTCTGCTGCAGAAGAGTGGGTCTTTTACACTCTCCCATGTCAAATCATCCTTGGTTTTTACACTTTGAATCTGTATGGTTCTATGTTAACTCTCACTTCTATAACTGTTGACAGATATTTTGTAATTGTGCAAGCGACCAAAACTCATATTAGTCAACAGAAAAGAAGATTCTGGGGTATTGTGGTCTGTATTTCAATTTGGATAATCTCTCTGCTGCTTGCTTTGCCACAGTTCATCTTCAGTACAGAGGAAAAGTTAGACAAAAAGATATGTTTTGCAAATTATACTTCCCCATCTATGAAGCTGTACACTGAAACAATTCAGATGACACTTGGATTCTTCTGTCCTATGCTCATCATGATTATATGCTATTCAATCATTGTAAAAACCTTACTCAGTGCTAAGGGCTTCCACAAGCACAAATCCTTACAAATAATATTTGCTATTATTGTAACTTTCATTTTGACACAAATGCCCTACAACCTTTTGAAACTCATACGGACCTCAGACCGTACTGTCGTGCTCAGCTACAGGTTTGAATATGCTTTGATCATCACAGAAGCAATTGCTTATTTCCATGGTTGCCTCAACCCAGTTCTCTATGTCTTTATTGGTGAGAAGTTTAGAAAGAACTTAGTAAAAGTTCTAAAAAATAATTGTTGTGTTAAACATCAAGTTAGAAAACAGTGGCATACAACCGATGAAAACGGCTCCAAAAGTGGTACTGCCACAAATAATGCAGAGGAAACAAGCATGGTTCCCTTATAAGAGACCTGAGACACATTCTCATGAATATCTTCAGGCTGATTTCAGTCCTAGTTTCCTTGAGCACTCATGAAAACAAGCAATCTGTACTGCACGTTTCTAAATAGCTATCACGACTATAAAGCAGTAGTTTTCTGGCAGGAAAAATCAACAGGATTTCACTGCAGCCTCAATTCTTATGCTATAAGTTTCATCTGAGGAAATAAAGACAAAATAAAAATATGCTAAATTATATAGCAGTTTTAGAACAAATTCTAAAATGCTTAGGCTAAATCTTTTAATTGCAATCTATTGCTATTTTGAAAATGCACTGCCAGAAATTAAGAGGAGTTTGAAGAAATCACTAATATATTAGCTTGCCTTTGTTCAATATAAGAACCTGTTCACATTAAATACTGATATTTCTGTACAGCTTAAAGGACAGCCTAATACATGTATTTGTTTTTCTTCTGCTTTTCATAGTGAAATATGCTTTACCCTAACTACAGTACTGATCTATACAGACCTTCTACTGATGATGATAATAGATTCATGAGATATTGAGTAAAAGAGCTTTCATAAACTTTGTTCCCTCACTTTAAAACTAATTGTATGGCACCTAATTCAGTTACAGAATGTTGCCTGGCTGTTATTATTAAATAAAATAATATGACTAAATAAACAGTTGGCATCTACTGAAATAACTCTAAATTCTGTTTTCCCATTTGCAGATAGAGAGGGGAGGGAAAGAAACACTCTAGGTCAGGCTTTGTCTCGGACATTTTCTCTGGTTTTCACACAATTCTAAAGTGTAATTTGATTTATATGAGATCTTCCCCCAGGGCTTTTTTCCTCATAGAACGCTCAGAACAGAGTTCCGGCACCTTTTTTGGATGGAACCTTGTAGGGTAGGCAAGGCGGGTTGTATGACATGTGTGAGTTCCGGCACCTTTTTCTTTTACAAAAAAAGCACTGCCCTTGATGATTGGTAGAAATGAACTAAACTGGCCAAAGAAGGCAGTATCTTCAAGATGATGCCTGAGTTCACCATATATTACTTTGCAGTAAGTCCTCACATCTATGGAATTCACTACCGCCTTCTCTGTCCGCGGCAGTCAGATATCTACTGTCATCCTCCTATCATTTACAGAGGATGTAAAAGTCGAATGCCTGCTGTCATTACAACTTCTTTTATCCTATGTGGAAAATATCACCCATAAGCCATGAAATTAACAAGGGGTTGAAACCTGTTAAATGTGGTTGATACCACACTGAGAAAGGCTAATGGAACAAATGACCAGGTAATTTGACCAATTAATTCTTACTACTTCTTTGTTTTGATACTTAACATTAAGAAAACCAAGATCATGGCATCCGGCCCTCTCAATTCCTGGCAAATAGATGGGGAAGAAGTGGAGGTAGTGACAGATTTTATTTTCCTGGGCTCTAAGATCATTGCAGACGGGGACTGCAGCCAAGAAATTAAAAGACGCTTGCTCCTGGGGAGGAAAGCCATGACAAATCTAGACAGCAGACTAAAAAGCAGAAACATCACCCTGCCACCCTGCGTATAGTCAAGGCTATGGTCTTCCCAGTTGCAATGTATGGCTGTGAAAGTTGGACCATAAGAAAGGCTGAGTGCCAAAGAATTGAGGCCTTTGAACTATGGTGCTGGAGAAGACTCCTGCAAGTCCCTTGGACTGCAAGGTGATCAAACCAGTCAGTCCTAGAGGAAATAAACCCTGACTGCTCTTTAGAAGGCCAGATCCTGAAGTTGAAACTCAAATATTTGGGCTCCTAATGAGAAGGAAGGACTCACTGGAGAAGAGCCTAATGCTGGGAAAGATTGAGGGCAATAGAAGAAAGGGACGACAGAGAATGAGGCGTGAGCTTAAATGGACTCCAGAAGATGATAGAGGACAGGAAGGCCTGGAGGAACGTTGTCCATGGGGTTGCAATGGGTCGGACACAACTTCACAGCTAACAACAACACTTCTTTGTTCTGAAAGTTTCTTTCACCAAATAGAAGTGAAGTTACAAGAGCACTGAAAAAAGTGACTTATGATAGTTTTTCATACTTATGAGTGTTGCAGCATCCCCATGGTCATGTGATCAAATCCAAACACTTGGCAACTGGCTCATATTTATGATGGTTGCAGTGTCCTGGGGTCTTGTGATCACCTTTTGCCAATTTCTGACAAGCAAAGTCAATGGGGAAGCCAAGATTCACTTAACAATCGATTTATTAAATTAACAACTGCATTGATTCATTTAATAATTGTGGTAAGAAAAGTCATAAAATGGGGCAAACAATTATCTTGCTTAGCAATGGAAATTTTTGGCTTAATTTTGGTTGTAAGCCAAGGATTATCTGTATATCGGCTCAGATCTTAAGATCAAGTACAAAGAATAAAAAAAGTGAGTCCTTCAACTTAAAAATCTGTAAGAAAAATATTTACTATTGTTCTCCATAGTGTAGGTTGACACTATGATATCCCTCTGCTGAAGGGATAAGGCACTGGTACCTAAAGCTGGAGATCTTGAATTCTAGTCCCATCTTAGCCATGAAGGCCAGCTAAGTGGCTTTGGACCAATCACTTACAGCCCAATTCACCTCAGAGTTATTGTGGAGAAAGTAGGAGGAAGATGTGTTAGGTAGCTTGGCTGCAGCTGCTTCAGCTCTCAAAAGTGTGGGGGTTAGGGCGGGAAATGAACGATCCAGACTGAAGCACTTTTTAGAAATAGGGACAAGCAAGCAGAGTTGGATTGCTAAACGTTCATATGAACGTCAGTCCATATTGGATATGAAGAAATTCAGCGTGAGAGGAATTGTGGAGAAAACTGTTGGGAGAGTCTGCATGGCCTCGGATTACTATGGAGGATAAAATCAACGATGCAGATGCCGGGGGTTGACACACAGAGTGAGAGATCAGCTACAATGTCTGGAGGAGCAGGGAGGAAGAAAGGAAATTGCTGGAGGTGGAAACAGCATCGTGCTCAGTGTTTTGAGCAGCGAAGGCAGCGTTTTGGGCTGCAGGAGCAGAGTGGAGGAGCAACCATTGCAGGTTTCCCTCTATTGTTGACCATCTTCGGAAGAAAAGGAGGAGGTGTGACTGAAAGAGGAAATGTGGCAAACGTGGAGACCTAAGTGCTGTGATTCAGGGTCAGCCTGTGGGTTCGGCAGTTGGGTCGGACGACTCAGAGGAGGAGGAGGGGGGTGTTGAAGAGCTTGCTGATGATGGCCTTGAGGCTCCGCAGAGCCCTCAGCCAGGCCCCTCCCACCTGGTCACGACGGAGACCCAGCTGTGTGAGCCTGACAGCGTGGATGAAGATGACCCACAGCTGGCCCTGTTCAAGGACGCCCAACGCAGGAGGCAGTCAATCAGGAGTAAACAGAGGAAGGCAATGGGGCACCTTGGAAGGAGGCAGAGAGAAGCCACGCCCTGAACTGTATAAAAGGGGAATGCGTGGGAGGGCTGGTTTGCTGAAGGCAACCGCTTGAAAAGCTCCTGTTTCTTGGTTCGTGTCTTGTTGTGTTTGTTTTTGTATTCATAAATTTGGCAGGCTTAATTCCAGCCTCTTGCCTTCTTGTAAAAGGGGTTGTCCCTGCCTTTTCTGGAGGGCCGGTAGCAGGCTGGTACAGAACACTAACATCTAGACTAAAAGCTAGACCTTACAGTGTCTCTTCCATCTATTTTGTTTGCAAATGCTTGCTCCTTAGAACCAAAAAAGGATCATTTGAGGCTGGATTTAACAACAAACAGGGAGGTGAGAAATTACTGTGTCATCATTGCAACAGAAACTTGGTTAAAGCCTTCTGTCCCAGATAGTGCTGTTAGCTTCATGGGATTTTCAACATTTTGGCTGGACCAGAGTTTAGTGGCAAATCTTGGGGAGGGGTGTGTCTCTTTTTATATAAATGACAGATGGTGTAATAATGCCAAGGTGGTTTCAAGTCTGTGCTCCCCAGATGTGCAGCTTCTGACCACCAAATGCAGACCCTTCTATCTCTCTAGAGAATTCTCTGTCACCATTATCACAGCTGTGTATATCCCCCGTGATGCACAGAGAAGAGGCCCTGAAGGTTCTCTGTTATATTGTCAGTGATTTACAAACTACTCATCGAGAGGGTACATTTATTGCAGTGGAGACTTTAACCAAGTGGATTTGAAAACTACCCTGCCACATTTCCATCAAAATGTGGACTTTGCAACCAGAGGGGGCAATGCACTGGATCTTGCTTATTCTAACATCAAGAAGGCTTTCAAAGCTAACCCCCAGCATATAAACCTTTATTAGTCAGAGTGAAACCTACAGTAAAGACAGAGGGAGCTATAGAAGCATTACAAGACTGCTTTGAGTGCACAGATTAGGGCAGACATGTCAAACACAAGACCTAAATCTCCTCCCATAATGTGGAGCCATGCTCATTACTTAGCAACTTTTCGTGACCAAAAATCATAAAGTAATTTTTCTTCTTTTACTAATTTTTGGCAGCCAAGAGCTTCAGTAGGCAGGATGATGAAATTACCTTACCAGAAAAGACTGAATCGAGTTTTTGTTACTTTGGGGTGGCAGGAAAGAATTGGTTTTTGTTGGTTTGTTCTAGGAATATGCGTTCAGGAAGTACCCTCTGGATATGCCTATTTTGAAAGAATGTATGCATTTACAATCCTGAAAGAAAGCCAAAGCCATCTCCCTCTATAATTATATTCTCTATGAATCTACAGTGTTTTTGATTTTTGAATGTGAAATATTCTTCCTTTCCATTATATATAATGCACACCCTTTTTCTGCTAATCAGTGGCATTATCATCCACTCTATATTTACTCACAAATCAGGAACACCATGATCCAGAGATTCTTCAGTTTGATGTTTGCTGTGAACAGAGTCACCTTCTTGTATCTGACCCACTTCTTCATCTGTTATTATATCAAATACTGCATCATCTGTAGACTTAGAGGTTTCATTTGTAACTGTGCCAAAAGAGAAGATACAAAAAATATTATTTGTGTAGCAGGAAATACACAAAAAATAGTAATTGCAGGGTTGGACTGCCAGAAAAGACATTAAACAAATTGCATTGATATTTCACCAACAGACATTTCTTAGGTACCGTACTCCAAAAAGTCACCACTACATGTAGACTGGCAGCCTCCAAGATGTTTTAAAAAGTGTCTGTTTCTAGTAACATACAGCATGCATCCATTTCTGCCTAATCCACATAAAGTTCCATAAAGAAAGGTTCCGATTTTTGAGTGAATCTACTGCTTTGTCGGATTTTGAGTGCTGCATATGTACTGATAAGGTTCTAATACATACAAAATTACTGAACATGAATGAAACATGTATATCCATGTTCTGGAAATCCAGAATTTCCATCACAGTGAACATCGCACTATTGTGGGGAAAGATGGGACAGCAAAGAAAATAGATCATTCTAGAATGTCACCATCCCAGTTTCACAGGATATTTCTAATTTCCTCATTAAAGGTAAAGGTAAAGGTTCCCCCGCACATGTGTGCTAGTCGTTTCCGACTCTAGGGGCCGGTGCTCATCTCCGTTTCAAAGCCGAAAGCCAGCGCTTGTCTGAGGACATCTCCGTGGTCATGTGGCCGGCATGACTAGACGCCAAAGGCGCACGGAACGCTGTTACCTTCCCACCGGAGTGGTCCCTATTTTTCTACTTGCGTTTTTACGGGCTTTCGAACTGCTAGGTTGGCAGAAGCTGGGACGAGTAACAGGCGCTCACTCTGTTACGCGGCACTCGGGATTCGACCCGCCAAACTGCCGACCTTCCGATCGACAAGCTCAGCGTCCTAACCCACTGAGCCACTGCGTCCCTTAATTTCCTCATTAGATTCTCCTAATTAGGAAATATGCCCTGGATTATTTAACAAGCTGACCAAAAAGTAGTGTAACATACAATCTAACGTTTTTATAAAGCCACAATAAATTTGAAAAAATTGTTTTAGCTCACCCAAAATTTTGTGAACCAGGGACAATGGTGAGGCCAGCAGACTTGATGATGATGATGATTCTTCTGGTGTAAAGTTTAATTCAGAATCAACAGGATTGGCAGTCACTTTTTTAAAACAAGCTCGACAACAGCGTTCTTTCTTTCCAGTTTGCTTTGAAAAGGCATAATTGTTGCAGCAGTAATAGCAGAAAATGCATCCACACATTCTTAAAAAACAAAGTAAAAAACATATTTAAAATTAAGTACTTATGGGACACAATTTTCCATGCAGAAAAAACTAATATCTTAACAGTACTATAGTACTAAAACTAGATACCCTTGAAATCATTGGAAATATTAAAATTATATCTGAAAAAATATTTCATTTTATTATCAAATATTAACAGGAACCAGAAATTATTTTTAACAGGTTAATCTTTTCTTTCTTTCATTCTACACTTTTATTGAGAAATGAATTGTATTTCTGTACTAAATTCAGGATGCAATTGCTGTTCTAGAACTAGTTTAAGCAATTAAAGCCTTTTTAGTTGATTAATAACATTGCCTTGAATCTTCTCTTCAGTTCATCAGTTAAAAGATGACATCCTGTTACACTTGATTTCCTAATAAAACACCTATGCATATGTACATCAAAATCTAAGCCAATTCATTTTTGCCATAAAAGGCAAAAGGTTTACCAAGTAACACATCTATAGTCCTTCTCTCTCTATTCCTGCCTTCTCATACCTATAAACTATTGCTTTACATATGGTTTTGTAAACCATAATAACACAAATAAAGACCAATAATGTTCTAGGAATGTAGGACCTGAGAGATTGTACTAGAAACTTGTGAAGTTTTAATAACAGTCAATATTGTCATTTTGCCATTTAATAATTGAACAGGATGATTGAGAATTCTATTTGCAGAAATACATACAGGCTAGCTACCCACAGCAAGATCTGCTACAACATCTGCAAGAAAACAAGCAAGCTCAGAGAATACCAAGGACCCCTCAGTTTTACCTTCTTTTAAAATCACCCAGGCACCATAAAATGTCAGTATATGTTAATCTAGTAGGATTAGATCAAAATTCATCAGAGTTGCTATGTTCTGCGCTGTGAATTGCCTTCCAACCTTCCTCATTCACATTATGAATTTACTAGAATATTGGCAAAAATGAACATGAAAGTGAAAAGAATCAGTTGAAGTTTTGTCACACTAAATCAGACCATTAGTTCATTTCACTTAACATGGTCAGAATTCATGATTAAAGTTCTTGACAATGCTAGATACAGACTTTTAGAATAGAAAATGAGATTTTCTTAAGGCAAAGTATGTGCTGTTCCCTGAATCACATCTTTTCCTTGAATATTCATTGTGAAGACAGTAACTGAGGTTTTGAGTTTTCACTTTTAGCTACAGTGTGTGTGTGTATATATATATATATATATATATATATATACACATATATATACATATATATATACATATATATATATATATACATATATACATATATATATATATATATATATATATATATATATATATATATATATATATATATATATATGTGGATCCTTGGTTTTTCGGGTTTCTCCCCGCGTAGAACTAAAGGTGTAGGCGCAACGTTTCGACGAAATCCCATCCGTCATCATCAGGCTAGTGGTTTCTGCTTCCTTCTTCTGGGAGAAGTATGTGGCTGTTTGTTTTTCTTTTTTAAACTGCCAGAGGGGGTGTGTTCTGTGAGTGGAAGTGTGCTGATTGGGTGGGGATTATGTGTGTTCTGATTGGGTGGGAGTGTGTTTTGAATGGTGGGGGTGTTCTGATTGGGTGGGGGTGTGTTTTGAGTGGATGGGCTGGTCTCAGCTGCCAGCCTTAGACCTGAGCTGGTGAGTTGTGCTGTTTTTGTTTGCCTTCGTGTTTGTGGTGGTGCCATGTTTTTATAGTGGGTGTCAGTTTGCTTATTATGTGGTTTGGAGGGGTTTAAAGTGGCTGATGTTGCAGCTGTAGTTAGGTTTCTGTTTTGTGGTTGTGCCTCTTTATCATTGTGGGTTCGGATTTGCTTTTTGAATAGTTGTGTGGTGGTGATGTCATGTGATGTTATCATGAGTTTGGGTCTGGTATCATTCTTGGTGGTTGGGACTCGTCTGTCAATCAAGGCGGGTTTCCAAATAGCTGGTAGGCGAGAGGTATCATCTCGTTTGTTCATGCTGTGGGGGCGTTTTTCTATCTCAATGGCTTCTCTGATTATTCTGTTGTTAAAATGTTCAATTTTGGCGATAGTTTTGGTTTTTTTAAAATCAATTTCATGTCCCGTGGCTTCAAAGTGTTGGACCAGGGATGAAGTTTGTTCTCCCTTTCTGAGTGAGTTTTTGTGCTCTTCAATGCGTGCACTTATTCTTCTGTTGGTCTGTCCGATGTATGTGGTGGGGCAGGTGGTGCATGGGATTTCGTATACTCCTTGGTTTTCTAACCCAATTATGTCCTTGGGGTTTCTTAGGATGGTGGATACTTTTCTGTCTGTGTAGAATGCTGTTTTGATGTTGTGTTTTTGGAGGACTTTGCTGATTCTGTCTGTGGTCCCTTTTAAGTATGGGAGGAGGGCTTTGCCTTTTTCTTGTTCTCTGTCTTGGGTTTTTGTGGGTGTCTCTCTTCGGATTAAGTTGGTAATCATGTTTCTTTGGAATCCATTGGCTGTTAGTACATTAGTGAGGTTGTGTAGTTCGGTTTTTAGGTGTTGTTTGTCAGCTAGTTGTTTTGTTCTGGAGATGAGTGTCTTGGCTACGGAGTTGATCTGTGCTGGGTGGTGGTGTGAGAGTGCATTCAGATAGCGGTTTGTGTGCGTTTTTTTATGGTAGATAGTGTGTCCTAGGGAGCCGTTGGATTTCTTGTAGACTAAAACATCAAGGAAGGGAAGTTGGTTGTTAGCTTCTGTTTCCATGGTGAATTGTATTTTGGGGTGTAGGCTATTGAGGTGTGTGAGGAAGTCATCCAGTTTTTCTTTGCCATGTGGCCAGATTACGAAGGTGTCATCTACGTATCTGAGCCAGAGTTTGGGTTTGTGGTTGGATTTTTCTAGAGCGAGGGTTTCAAAGTGTTCCATGTAGAGGTTTGCGATGACAGGTGAAAGGGGTGAACCCATGGGTGCTCCTTCCATTTGTTTGTATCTTTGTCCATTGTAGATGAAGTATGTGTTAGATAGGCAGTGGTTGGTCAGATCTAGGATGTGTTTTGGGGGGTTGTATTTATTTAGGATAGCTGTCAAGGCTTCTTTGATTGGCACTTGGGTGAAGAGGGATACGACATCGAAGCTAACAAGTAGGTCACAGGGCTGTAAGTTTAGTTTACTTATGATCTCTATGAATTGGAATGAATCTTGTACGTGTGAGGTGATGGAATTTGCGTAAGGCTGTAGTTGTTTGGCAAGAAATTTGGCTAGATTTTGTAGAGGTGAGCCTATGGAGCTGACTATGGGTCTGAGAGGGGTTCCTTCTTTGTGTATCTTGGGCAGACCATAGAGCTTGGGACATCTGGATGATTTTTCTCTGGGAATGATTGTTTTCTGGATCTCTTCACTGATGGGGGTGGCTTTTATTTTGGATTTTGTGGTTTTTTCCAGGTAGGTGGTGGGGTCTGTCTTGATGAGTTTGTATGTGGAGTCTCGGAGTAGGTTGGATAATTTGGTATGGTAGTCAGATGAGTTCATTACCACCGTGGCGTTGCCTTTGTCTGCTGGCAGAATGATTATGCTGGTGTCATTTTTTAGGTTAAGTAGTGCTGTCTGTTCCTCTTTGGGTAAGTTGCTTTTGGGTGGTTTGCTGGTGCAGAGGATGTTGGTAACTTCGAGTCTGATTTTGTTGGCGTCATCAGGGTTGATTTTGGTCAGGCTGGATTCGACTCCGCATATAATGGTTTCCGTGGGAATGTGTTTGGGAGCGACTGCAAAATTAAATCCTTTAGACAGGACGTTGGTTTCGGCTTTGGTGAGAATCCTATCTGAGATGTTGTGCACAGTTTGTTTCATGTGTTGCTGTGGGAGAGGAGGGGTTTGTTTCTGGCGTTCCTTTAGTCTTCGGAGTTTATTGGTGTGTGTGTCTGTTTTGTAGGCAGTCTCTGTTTCAGCTCTCCAGACAGCAATTTGTTTGAATTTGTCCCAAAGTGTGGGGTGGATCTTGTTGCTGAGTTTGAGGTGAAGTGTGAGGAGGTCTCTGTTGATTCGGTCCAGGAGGAATCTTTTTGTGTGGAGTTCGTTTCTGATTAGGGCCAGTTCAGTTCTTATCAGGATGCGTTTGATGGCTGCAGAGTTGGAGTGGAATTTCAATTGGAAGGATGTGGGGATTAAATTTTGATCTCGGCAGTTGCGTAGGAATGTGAGGTCACACAGAATGGAAGCTCTTCGTACTTCGAGTTTTTCGTAGGTCTTGGTTAGCTGGTAGATTTCCTCCCCGTAGAGGTAAGATATTTGTTTTCTGAGGTTTTCGCGGGTGCCTGTATGTGGATCCTTGGTTTTTCGGGTTTCTCCCCGCGTAGAACTAAAGGTGTAGGCGCAACGTTTCGACGAAATCCCATCCGTCATCATCAGGCTAGTGGTTTCTGCTTCCTTCTTCTGGGAGAAGTATGTGGCTGTTTGTTTTTCTTTTTTAAACTGCCAGAGGGGGTGTGTTCTGTGAGTGGAAGTGTGCTGATTGGGTGGGGATTATGTGTGTTCTGATTGGGTGGGAGTGTGTTTTGAATGGTGGGGGTGTTCTGATTGGGTGGGGGTGTGTTTTGAGTGGATGGGCTGGTCTCAGCTGCCAGCCTTAGACCTGAGCTGGTGAGTTGTGCTGTTTTTGTTTGCCTTCGTGTTTGTGGTGGTGCCATGTTTTTATAGTGGGTGTCAGTTTGCTTATTATGTGGTTTGGAGGGGTTTAAAGTGGCTGATGTTGCAGCTGTAGTTAGGTTTCTGTTTTGTGGTTGTGCCGAAACGTTGCGCCTACACCTTTAGTTCTACGCGGGGAGAAACCCGAAAAACCAAGGATCCACATACAGGCACCCGCGAAAACCTCAGAAAACAAATATCTTACCTCTACGGGGAGGAAATCTACCAGCTAACCAAGACCTACGAAAAACTCGAAGTACGAAGAGCTTCCATTCTGTGTGACCTCACATTCCTACGCAACTGCCGAGATCAAAATTTAATCCCCACATCCTTCCAATTGAAATTCCACTCCAACTCTGCAGCCATCAAACGCATCCTGATAAGAACTGAACTGGCCCTAATCAGAAACGAACTCCACACAAAAAGATTCCTCCTGGACCGAATCAACAGAGACCTCCTCACACTTCACCTCAAACTCAGCAACAAGATCCACCCCACACTTTGGGACAAATTCAAACAAATTGCTGTCTGGAGAGCTGAAACAGAGACTGCCTACAAAACAGACACACACACCAATAAACTCCGAAGACTAAAGGAACGCCAGAAACAAACCCCTCCTCTCCCACAGCAACACATGAAACAAACTGTGCACAACATCTCAGATAGGATTCTCACCAAAGCCGAAACCAACGTCCTGTCTAAAGGATTTAATTTTGCAGTCGCTCCCAAACACATTCCCACGGAAACCATTATATGCGGAGTCGAATCCAGCCTGACCAAAATCAACCCTGATGACGCCAACAAAATCAGACTCGAAGTTACCAACATCCTCTGCACCAGCAAACCACCCAAAAGCAACTTACCCAAAGAGGAACAGACAGCACTACTTAACCTAAAAAATGACACCAGCATAATCATTCTGCCAGCAGACAAAGGCAACGCCACGGTGGTAATGAACTCATCTGACTACCATACCAAATTATCCAACCTACTCCGAGACTCCACATACAAACTCATCAAGACAGACCCCACCACCTACCTGGAAAAAACCACAAAATCCAAAATAAAAGCCACCCCCATCAGTGAAGAGATCCAGAAAACAATCATTCCCAGAGAAAAATCATCCAGATGTCCCAAGCTCTATGGTCTGCCCAAGATACACAAAGAAGGAACCCCTCTCAGACCCATAGTCAGCTCCATAGGCTCACCTCTACAAAATCTAGCCAAATTTCTTGCCAAACAACTACAGCCTTACGCAAATTCCATCACCTCACACGTACAAGATTCATTCCAATTCATAGAGATCATAAGTAAACTAAACTTACAGCCCTGTGACCTACTTGTTAGCTTCGATGTCGTATCCCTCTTCACCCAAGTGCCAATCAAAGAAGCCTTGACAGCTATCCTAAATAAATACAACCCCCCAAAACACATCCTAGATCTGACCAACCACTGCCTATCTAACACATACTTCATCTACAATGGACAAAGATACAAACAAATGGAAGGAGCACCCATGGGTTCACCCCTTTCACCTGTCATCGCAAACCTCTACATGGAACACTTTGAAACCCTCGCTCTAGAAAAATCCAACCACAAACCCAAACTCTGGCTCAGATACGTAGATGACACCTTCGTAATCTGGCCACATGGCAAAGAAAAACTGGATGACTTCCTCACACACCTCAATAGCCTACACCCCAAAATACAATTCACCATGGAAACAGAAGCTAACAACCAACTTCCCTTCCTTGATGTTTTAGTCTACAAGAAATCCAACGGCTCCCTAGGACACACTATCTACCATAAAAAAACGCACACAAACCGCTATCTGAATGCACTCTCACACCACCACCCAGCACAGATCAACTCCGTAGCCAAGACACTCATCTCCAGAACAAAACAACTAGCTGACAAACAACACCTAAAAACCGAACTACACAACCTCACTAATGTACTAACAGCCAATGGATTCCAAAGAAACATGATTACCAACTTAATCCGAAGAGAGACACCCACAAAAACCCAAGACAGAGAACAAGAAAAAGGCAAAGCCCTCCTCCCATACTTAAAAGGGACCACAGACAGAATCAGCAAAGTCCTCCAAAAACACAACATCAAAACAGCATTCTACACAGACAGAAAAGTATCCACCATCCTAAGAAACCCCAAGGACATAATTGGGTTAGAAAACCAAGGAGTATACGAAATCCCATGCACCACCTGCCCCACCACATACATCGGACAGACCAACAGAAGAATAAGTGCACGCATTGAAGAGCACAAAAACTCACTCAGAAAGGGAGAACAAACTTCATCCCTGGTCCAACACTTTGAAGCCACGGGACATGAAATTGATTTTAAAAAAACCAAAACTATCGCCAAAATTGAACATTTTAACAACAGAATAATCAGAGAAGCCATTGAGATAGAAAAACGCCCCCACAGCATGAACAAACGAGATGATACCTCTCGCCTACCAGCTATTTGGAAACCCGCCTTGATTGACAGACGAGTCCCAACCACCAAGAATGATACCAGACCCAAACTCATGATAACATCACATGACATCACCACCACACAACTATTCAAAAAGCAAATCCGAACCCACAATGATAAAGAGGCACAACCACAAAACAGAAACCTAACTACAGCTGCAACATCAGCCACTTTAAACCCCTCCAAACCACATAATAAGCAAACTGACACCCTCTATAAAAACATGGCACCACCACAAACACGAAGGCAAACAAAAACAGCACAACTCACCAGCTCAGGTCTAAGGCTGGCAGCTGAGACCAGCCCATCCACTCAAAACACACCCCCACCCAATCAGAACACCCCCACCATTCAAAACACACTCCCACCCAATCAGAACACACATAATCCCCACCCAATCAGCACACTTCCACTCACAGAACACACCCCCTCTGGCAGTTTAAAAAAGAAAAACAAACAGCCACATACTTCTCCCAGAAGAAGGAAGCAGAAACCACTAGCCTGATGATGACGGATGGGATTTCGTCGAAACGTTGCGCCTACACCTTTAGTTCTACGCGGGGAGAAACCCGAAAAACCAAGGATCCACATACAGGCACCCGCGAAAACCTCAGAAAACAAATATCTTACCTCTACGGGGAGGCAATCTACCAGCTAACCAAGACCTACGAAAAACTCGAAGTACGAAGAGCTTCCATTCTGTGTGACCTCACATTCCTACGCAACTGCCGAGATCAAAATTTAATCCCCACATCCTTCCAATTGAAATTCCACTCCAACTCTGCAGCCATCAAACGCATCCTGATAAGAACTGAACTGGCCCTAATCAGAAACGAACTCCACACAAAAAGATTCCTCCTGGACCGAATCAACAGAGACCTCCTCACACTTCACCTCAAACTCAGCAACAAGATCCACCCCACACTTTGGGACAAATTCAAACAAATTGCTGTCTGGAGAGCTGAAACAGAGACTGCCTACAAAACAGACACACACACCAATAAACTCCGAAGACTAAAGGAACGCCAGAAACAAACCCCTCCTCTCCCACAGCAACACATGAAACAAACTGTGCACAACATCTCAGATAGGATTCTCACCAAAGCCGAAACCAACGTCCTGTCTAAAGGATTTAATTTTGCAGTCGCTCCCAAACACATTCCCACGGAAACCATTATATGCGGAGTCGAATCCAGCCTGACCAAAATCAACCCTGATGACGCCAACAAAATCAGACTCGAAGTTACCAACATCCTCTGCACCAGCAAACCACCCAAAAGCAACTTACCCAAAGAGGAACAGACAGCACTACTTAACCTAAAAAATGACACCAGCATAATCATTCTGCCAGCAGACAAAGGCAACGCCACGGTGGTAATGAACTCATCTGACTACCATACCAAATTATCCAACCTACTCCGAGACTCCACATACAAACTCATCAAGACAGACCCCACCACCTACCTGGAAAAAACCACAAAATCCAAAATAAAAGCCACCCCCATCAGTGAAGAGATCCAGAAAACAATCATTCCCAGAGAAAAATCATCCAGATGTCCCAAGCTCTATGGTCTGCCCAAGATACACAAAGAAGGAACCCCTCTCAGACCCATAGTCAGCTCCATAGGCTCACCTCTACAAAATCTAGCCAAATTTCTTGCCAAACAACTACAGCCTTACGCAAATTCCATCACCTCACACGTACAAGATTCATTCCAATTCATAGAGATCATAAGTAAACTAAACTTACAGCCCTGTGACCTACTTGTTAGCTTCGATGTCGTATCCCTCTTCACCCAAGTGCCAATCAAAGAAGCCTTGACAGCTATCCTAAATAAATACAACCCCCCAAAACACATCCTAGATCTGACCAACCACTGCCTATCTAACACATACTTCATCTACAATGGACAAAGATACAAACAAATGGAAGGAGCACCCATGGGTTCACCCCTTTCACCTGTCATCGCAAACCTCTACATGGAACACTTTGAAACCCTCGCTCTAGAAAAATCCAACCACAAACCCAAACTCTGGCTCAGATACGTAGATGACACCTTCGTAATCTGGCCACATGGCAAAGAAAAACTGGATGACTTCCTCACACACCTCAATAGCCTACACCCCAAAATACAATTCACCATGGAAACAGAAGCTAACAACCAACTTCCCTTCCTTGATGTTTTAGTCTACAAGAAATCCAACGGCTCCCTAGGACACACTATCTACCATAAAAAAACGCACACAAACCGCTATCTGAATGCACTCTCACACCACCACCCAGCACAGATCAACTCCGTAGCCAAGACACTCATCTCCAGAACAAAACAACTAGCTGACAAACAACACCTAAAAACCGAACTACACAACCTCACTAATGTACTAACAGCCAATGGATTCCAAAGAAACATGATTACCAACTTAATCCGAAGAGAGACACCCACAAAAACCCAAGACAGAGAACAAGAAAAAGGCAAAGCCCTCCTCCCATACTTAAAAGGGACCACAGACAGAATCAGCAAAGTCCTCCAAAAACACAACATCAAAACAGCATTCTACACAGACAGAAAAGTATCCACCATCCTAAGAAACCCCAAGGACATAATTGGGTTAGAAAACCAAGGAGTATACGAAATCCCATGCACCACCTGCCCCACCACATACATCGGACAGACCAACAGAAGAATAAGTGCACGCATTGAAGAGCACAAAAACTCACTCAGAAAGGGAGAACAAACTTCATCCCTGGTCCAACACTTTGAAGCCACGGGACATGAAATTGATTTTAAAAAAACCAAAACTATCGCCAAAATTGAACATTTTAACAACAGAATAATCAGAGAAGCCATTGAGATAGAAAAACGCCCCCACAGCATGAACAAACGAGATGATACCTCTCGCCTACCAGCTATTTGGAAACCCGCCTTGATTGACAGACGAGTCCCAACCACCAAGAATGATACCAGACCCAAACTCATGATAACATCACATGACATCACCACCACACAACTATTCAAAAAGCAAATCCGAACCCACAATGATAAAGAGGCACAACCACAAAACAGAAACCTAACTACAGCTGCAACATCAGCCACTTTAAACCCCTCCAAACCACATAATAAGCAAACTGACACCCACTATAAAAACATGGCACCACCACAAACACGAAGGCAAACAAAAACAGCACAACTCACCAGCTCAGGTCTAAGGCTGGCAGCTGAGACCAGCCCATCCACTCAAAACACACCCCCACCCAATCAGAACACCCCCACCATTCAAAACACACTCCCACCCAATCAGAACACACATAATCCCCACCCAATCAGCACACTTCCACTCACAGAACACACCCCCTCTGGCAGTTTAAAAAAGAAAAACAAACAGCCACATACTTCTCCCAGAAGAAGGAAGCAGAAACCACTAGCCTGATGATGACGGATGGGATTTCGTCGAAACGTTGCGCCTACACCTTTAGTTCTACGCGGGGAGAAACCCGAAAAACCAAGGATCCACATACAGGCACCCGCGAAAACCTCAGAAAACAAATATCTTACCTCTACGGGGAGGAAATCTACCAGCTAACCAAGACCTACGAAAAACTCGAAGTACGAAGAGCTTCCATTCTGTGTGACCTCACATTCCTACGCAACTGCCGAGATCAAAATTTAATCCCCACATCCTTCCAATTGAAATTCCACTCCAACTCTGCAGCCATCAAACGCATCCTGATAAGAACTGAACTGGCCCTAATCAGAAACGAACTCCACACAAAAAGATTCCTCCTGGACCGAATCAACAGAGACCTCCTCACACTTCACCTCAAACTCAGCAACAAGATCCACCCCACACTTTGGGACAAATTCAAACAAATTGCTGTCTGGAGAGCTGAAACAGAGACTGCCTACAAAACAGACACACACACCAATAAACTCCGAAGACTAAAGGAACGCCAGAAACAAACCCCTCCTCTCCCACAGCAACACATGAAACAAACTGTGCACAACATCTCAGATAGGATTCTCACCAAAGCCGAAACCAACGTCCTGTCTAAAGGATTTAATTTTGCAGTCGCTCCCAAACACATTCCCACGGAAACCATTATATGCGGAGTCGAATCCAGCCTGACCAAAATCAACCCTGATGACGCCAACAAAATCAGACTCGAAGTTACCAACATCCTCTGCACCAGCAAACCACCCAAAAGCAACTTACCCAAAGAGGAACAGACAGCACTACTTAACCTAAAAAATGACACCAGCATAATCATTCTGCCAGCAGACAAAGGCAACGCCACGGTGGTAATGAACTCATCTGACTACCATACCAAATTATCCAACCTACTCCGAGACTCCACATACAAACTCATCAAGACAGACCCCACCACCTACCTGGAAAAAACCACAAAATCCAAAATAAAAGCCACCCCCATCAGTGAAGAGATCCAGAAAACAATCATTCCCAGAGAAAAATCATCCAGATGTCCCAAGCTCTATGGTCTGCCCAAGATACACAAAGAAGGAACCCCTCTCAGACCCATAGTCAGCTCCATAGGCTCACCTCTACAAAATCTAGCCAAATTTCTTGCCAAACAACTACAGCCTTACGCAAATTCCATCACCTCACACGTACAAGATTCATTCCAATTCATAGAGATCATAAGTAAACTAAACTTACAGCCCTGTGACCTACTTGTTAGCTTCGATGTCGTATCCCTCTTCACCCAAGTGCCAATCAAAGAAGCCTTGACAGCTATCCTAAATAAATACAACCCCCCAAAACACATCCTAGATCTGACCAACCACTGCCTATCTAACACATACTTCATCTACAATGGACAAAGATACAAACAAATGGAAGGAGCACCCATGGGTTCACCCCTTTCACCTGTCATCGCAAACCTCTACATGGAACACTTTGAAACCCTCGCTCTAGAAAAATCCAACCACAAACCCAAACTCTGGCTCAGATACGTAGATGACACCTTCGTAATCTGGCCACATGGCAAAGAAAAACTGGATGACTTCCTCACACACCTCAATAGCCTACACCCCAAAATACAATTCACCATGGAAACAGAAGCTAACAACCAACTTCCCTTCCTTGATGTTTTAGTCTACAAGAAATCCAACGGCTCCCTAGGACACACTATCTACCATAAAAAAACGCACACAAACCGCTATCTGAATGCACTCTCACACCACCACCCAGCACAGATCAACTCCGTAGCCAAGACACTCATCTCCAGAACAAAACAACTAGCTGACAAACAACACCTAAAAACCGAACTACACAACCTCACTAATGTACTAACAGCCAATGGATTCCAAAGAAACATGATTACCAACTTAATCCGAAGAGAGACACCCACAAAAACCCAAGACAGAGAACAAGAAAAAGGCAAAGCCCTCCTCCCATACTTAAAAGGGACCACAGACAGAATCAGCAAAGTCCTCCAAAAACACAACATCAAAACAGCATTCTACACAGACAGAAAAGTATCCACCATCCTAAGAAACCCCAAGGACATAATTGGGTTAGAAAACCAAGGAGTATACGAAATCCCATGCACCACCTGCCCCACCACATACATCGGACAGACCAACAGAAGAATAAGTGCACGCATTGAAGAGCACAAAAACTCACTCAGAAAGGGAGAACAAACTTCATCCCTGGTCCAACACTTTGAAGCCACGGGACATGAAATTGATTTTAAAAAAACCAAAACTATCGCCAAAATTGAACATTTTAACAACAGAATAATCAGAGAAGCCATTGAGATAGAAAAACGCCCCCACAGCATGAACAAACGAGATGATACCTCTCGCCTACCAGCTATTTGGAAACCCGCCTTGATTGACAGACGAGTCCCAACCACCAAGAATGATACCAGACCCAAACTCATGATAACATCACATGACATCACCACCACACAACTATTCAAAAAGCAAATCCGAACCCACAATGATAAAGAGGCACAACCACAAAACAGAAACCTAACTACAGCTGCAACATCAGCCACTTTAAACCCCTCCAAACCACATAATAAGCAAACTGACACCCACTATAAAAACATGGCACCACCACAAACACGAAGGCAAACAAAAACAGCACAACTCACCAGCTCAGGTCTAAGGCTGGCAGCTGAGACCAGCCCATCCACTCAAAACACACCCCCACCCAATCAGAACACCCCCACCATTCAAAACACACTCCCACCCAATCAGAACACACATAATCCCCACCCAATCAGCACACTTCCACTCACAGAACACACCCCCTCTGGCAGTTTAAAAAAGAAAAACAAACAGCCACATACTTCTCCCAGAAGAAGGAAGCAGAAACCACTAGCCTGATGATGACGGATGGGATTTCGTCGAAACGTTGCGCCTACACCTTTAGTTCTACGCGGGGAGAAACCCGAAAAACCAAGGATCCACATACAGGCACCCGCGAAAACCTCAGAAAACAAATATATATATATATATATATATATATATATATATATATATATATATATATATATATATATATATATATATATATATATATATATATATATATATATTATATGACCAAAGCTCCTCTCATGAAGCATAAATGAAACATGGACATCTGAACCTAAGAGAATACTTCTTTCTTTCTTACAACCCCTAGAACTGAAACTCCAAATATCTTTTGAATAGTACTTTGGGTGGAACTGGGGAGAAGTCCAAATATGTGTAAAAATATTATAAAATAGGCCTGGGAAAATTGTGCTGATTGTTAAACATCAGACCAGTCAGCAGTGCTCATATTTGTTCAATCCCCTCAAAATACTGACCTGCAATGATGACGACGATTCAGCCAGCCAAATTCTTTTTGACAGTCTAAACAACTAGTGACTTCAGCATCACCAAGCCATCTTTGTTCTGCTGTGAGCTTCTGCTGGAATTCCAGGGCATCTGATTTCTGCCAAAGAGCATCCTTGTCCCTTTCAAAGTCATGTATGGAAAAATAATTTGTCATTTGATAAATTTGTGTTTAAAAATCTTAAGTCTGGTCCCCTATAGGAGAAATTCACTTTCTCAATTAAGAACTGTCTGATAAATCTAAAGTTGGTTGGAGTCCTGAGAGGCTACCTTGATTTTTTTTTAATTCTCTGTGGTATATAAAAAGTTCTGCTAAGTAGCTGCATGTGCTGGTTTTAAAAACATAAGTAAGTTTATATCTGGTTAGTTCTTGGATGAAGAAATATGGAGGTAATTGCCTAGTCTGAAAAATAAAAAAAATGGAAAAACTATTTCCATATTGCAACCAAAGAAAAACTTTATGAGATATCCATGAACTTATCAAAAATCCAGCTTGACTTGAGGGAGGCTTTCCTTTTAGCACATGAGAAATGTAATAATAAAATGGATACACACATGCACATGCACGCACACACACATGTTCATATCAATAAACAAAAACAGAATTCTGGCTCATTAGGGAACAAGGAAACTCAGTGGCACCCATTGCTCATTAATTCTTCCTTGGTTTTTTTCCTTAGCAGAAATAGATAATAAACTATGATTCTGTGATGAACATTATGTATAATCTAGGACCTGCATTTTGAGCCTCTTTCAACATGTTACAATCATTAGCTAAAAACAAACTCTAGTCTATACCTTGGGCGATTAGGAGTATAATGACCCATGGTTCCCACGTGAACATATTGTTAAACAAATAACAGAATCCTTCTGGTTTGTTTGGCCACATTTCCTATGCAATGCTATAAATCGATCATCTGTTACAATCCAGGAAGTTTTGGCTGCAGTTACTGCAATTAAAAATGGTACTATCAGCTGTGAAATCTAAGGGGGTAGTTACTTTTTCACAATGGTGCATTGCATACTGGATGACTCTGCTTACAAATCAGCACCAATTTGTGGTGATCTGTTCCTTCAGATTCATTTTATATATCAATAGGATATACCTTAGGCTTTGATAATAATGAATGGCAAACATTCAGAAAATCCAAAAAAGGGCAAATATTTTGTGCAGAATTTCACATAGAAGAACAAAGCCTAAGAAAGAATAAATTTACAAAACAAAACCAGACAACAAAGCTACCAAACACCCAAGGAAGCTAACCTATTTCAAGCATATGGATTGCCAGCATTTGGGTCTAATGTTAAATAAATATTATCAGAGAAGCAGCACTGTTTTCTCTGAAACTTTAAATGTCAAGCTATCACCCACAAACCACAGGATTTAACAAATAGTCAAACGTATGATAAAAAAATTAGTCAACAGTGCAGAGTGTGATTCCACAACCAGATAGAGGTTATATTGCTTCCAATCAATTACACATGCATAAGAAGAAGATTATGAATATTCTTGAGTCTGCAAATAAATTCTTCCATTTTAGACTTAAAACAGAACAATGTATTTGCAGATTCAACAATATTAATTTCTTCTCGTCAGTAAAGAACATGAGAAGAGTCTATTTGGGCTGATATGTGTATTTCATCACATCACAATCTTTTGCTTTGTTGAATTTGTGATATAATCAGACTGGTTAGTGCAAAGTTTTAAATATGGGTTGCCTTATCAATGTAACAATAAAATGGAAAATACAAAATGTTTCCATTAATATTTTCTAGCCCCAGAGTATTATTGATATGCATATTAACTGTATTCATACTGCATATTTTCAGTTTGAGATATTTAGCATGTTTAGGATCTTCATATTATTTTGTACTATATGTCTGTTATATGGAAAATGATGGGCTGGATAACAGAAATGGATTCCCTATGCCCTTATTGTTAAGAGGCTAATCTTTCAACACTAGAAAGATAAATTAATGGCCCAACTGACCTCCAAGGGATTGAATACCTGATAGAATAACAGAGTCACAGAGTTGTAAGGGACCTTGGAGGTCTTGCAGTCCAACCCACAGCTCAGGCAGGAAACCTTATACCCATGGTGGCAAACTTATGGCACGTGTGTCACAGATGGCACGCAGAGTCCTCTCTGTGGGCACCCGCACCATCGCCCAAGTCCTAGGCCTTTAGCTGGGTTTTATAAAACCTTTTCGCTTTAGGCCTCTGCCACCTTATACAAAAAAAGAGGTTCAATCAATCAATCGATTTCAACTTCTCACTGGTAAAAAAAATCATGCAGTTGGAATTGATTGATTGAGCTTTTTAGTCCCACACAGTCTGCTGTTACCTCCATGACCATGCCCGCCCAATGAGCCACGCCCATACAGCACATCATGATACATAAGTGGGTTTTGGGTTGCAGTTTGGGCACTTGATCTCTAAAAGGTTCGCCATCACTGCCCTATACCATTTCATACAAATGGTTGTCCGATCTCTTCTTAAAAACTTCCAGTGTTGGAGCATTCACAACCTGGAGGCAGGTTGTTCCACTGATTGTTCTAACTATCAGGAAATTTCTCCTTAGTTCTAGGTTGCTTCTCTCCTTGATTAGTTATTGATGTTCCTTATGACTTAAGATTGAGTTGGTTATGAATGTGGATTACAGGCAACCTCTCTTATGGTCTACAACTCCAGCACTAAGCAATACAGTCACAAAGTGAAACATCGTGTGACTGCACTGAATTTTATCAGTTTTGGATGCAGTTGTGAAGAAAATCACACACAGTCATTAAGTGTGAAATCACATGACCATGATTTGAGACTTCCTCCAACTTCCCAAATGACATTTTTATCAGAAGCCAACTGGGAAGACTGCAAATGGCAATCACGTGCCTGCAGGATGCTGTGACTGTCATAAATGCAGAACAGTTGCCAAGCATCCAAATCAAAATTACATGATTACAGAGGGAGTTGGAACATCTGCAATTTTAAGGATCAATCATAAATCTCCTTTTTCAGTGTTGTTGTAGTTTCCAACAGTTGCTGAACAAGCAGTTGGTAAGGAAAGACTACACACACACACACACACCATTGTGTATATGTGTATATATATGTATGTATGTATATATACATACACACATACATACATACAATGGAATATGGACATCCTTTATCCTAACAGTTGTATAAACTTCAATGCATATCTATAGGAAACTATGTTTGTTTAAAGCAACACGCCCCCCTCCCAAAAAAACTACTATTGTGTTGCTGTTGCAATAGAACATTATCCTTGGTGGAGCAGTGGGCTAATGCCTCCTTAAATAACACCAGCTGCCTGCAATTAGTGCAGGTTCGAGTCCCACCAGACTCAAGGTTGACTCAGCCTTCCATCCTTCCAAGGTAGGTAAAATGAGGACCCAGATTGTTGGGGGCAATAAGCTGACTTTGTAATAATGCTGCTGGGGGGTGGTGAAAGCCCTAATAAGCAGGCATATACATAGAATGAAGACTATTGCTAAGCACATTGGTTTGTGCTTAAATTGTAAGTCGCCCTGAGTCTTCGGAGAACGGAGGGATATAAATGGGATAAAAAAAATATTCAAATAATCAGTCTCTATAATCATTCCATCCTCAAATCTCAACTCACCTAGATTCTCCTAATACAAAAACATTGGGGAAAAGTAGTAAGAAAATGTGATATTGCCATATGACAGAATATGAAATTGGATAGAGAGCTGTGGAATAAATTAGGTCTTCTGAAGGCCTGTAAGCAAACTCTGTTCCTGAATGATAACACAGTTCCTGGTTAAAAGGGGGAGAAATATTGTTCCCTGTAGAATTCCAAATGGACAACGCATGATTAGTGCTGCAGAGAAAAATACAATATATTTAGAATATATTGAATTGCAGATTTTTAGGATAACTTTGTGGGGTACTGCCAACCATAAACATGGCTTTAAATTCTGTAGCAGTAAAATTTAGAGGTGAAAAAAAAATTAAGATTTTTTTCCACTTGATAGTGAGGTTATATAAAAATAAATTTACCAACCTGAGAAGTTCAATTAATTTTTCTTCCAAGAACTGCTTCGTCCTAGTTAGATCATCCAGTTCAGCCAGTAACTTGGTCTCATTGTTGTCTCGCTCTGATTTCATCTCGTTGAATTTACCATAGTAGTCTTGAATTTGTTTATTTGTTCTGCTGACTTCTGTCTGGGCTCTGCTCAAAAACATATTCAATTTTCCTTAATTGCTTTTATCATTATCCAGACCACAATTAACACTAGAAATAATACTATTAATCTTCACAGAGCACTAAATATGAAAATGAATCTAGCATTCCTTTATGTTTAATTACAGATAAGACTTTAACTTCTTTTTAAAAAAATTGTCAAACTATCAACCTAGATTTTTTTTTAAAAAATCAAATATTGTGAAATAGCAGTCATACTTTACATTAATTTAAATGCTCATAGAGATCAGAATGCAGATCAAAAATAAATATTTGTAATTGATAATAGATTTCAGCCTGAAGAACAGAGTTAACCTCACCCACTTAAGAGCAATTTTGCCTATCCTGGCTCTCTGCAGCTATATTGAATTACCACTTTCAGAGTTTCAGGAAATTCTCAGAGATGATTTCCAACATATTTGAAACCAATTTGCAGTTGGTAAACAATATTTAAAAAATTCTTATCCTTAAGAAGGACACCACTTTGGGCACCACTTTGAGGCCTCAGAATATTCTTTTGTGTTCTGCACAAAAGGTGTATATAAAAGGGAACTCTTCTGTACAAGGTAATGCAAAGGTTGATTTTAAGTTGGGGAGAGCACAAAGTATCACTTGACAGCATACTACCCTACCTTAATTTTGTTAAGCCTGATTTTGTCTCCCTCCTTATTTTGCTAAACAGAACCATTAATTTCTGCCACTGTGTCCTGGCTTGCTTGCTTATTAATTTATTTTATTCATAACCATATTTATGCGCTGCCCATCTCACCAAAACTGAGTCTTAATATAACTCTTGTGATAGTCATGTATAGCCTACATGTTTTGATAAACTGTTTATCTAATCTAGACATGTATTTGAATATATTGCATTCACATATAAATGGTGCTATTGTTTCACTTTTTAATTTTTTTATGGTGAGGTTATTTTTGTGTTTTTTATAATTTCATGTTAATTTTATTTGTGTTCACTCTAATCAATACCTACATTAGAGACTATATTTTTGAAGAAAGAG
Source organism: Vipera ursinii (assembly GCF_947247035.1). Taxonomy (NCBI): domain Eukaryota; kingdom Metazoa; phylum Chordata; class Lepidosauria; order Squamata; family Viperidae; genus Vipera; species Vipera ursinii. The sequence goes on from NC_139517.1 coordinate 76,391,543, forward strand.
CAAAGTTTGTGGGGTCGCCCTGAGTCTTCGGAGAAGGGCGGGATATAAATGGAATTAAAATAAATAAAAAAAAATAAATAAATATTTGCAAATATAACAAAATTAATACAGGTAATCTTCAACTTATAACCATTCGTTTAGCAACTGTTCAAACTTACAATGGCACTGAAAAAAGTGACTTATGAACATTTTTCATGGCATGATCAAAATTCGGATGTTTGAAGAAGCCAGATTCACTTAACAACCGTGTTATTAACCTAACAACTGCAGTGATTCCCTTAGCAAATATGGCAAGAAAGGAAAATTCACTTAACAACTGCTAAATGTGCTGTTCTGTTGCTTAGCAAAAGAAAATTTAGGCTCAGATATATGTTTATATGTTCTATGTTGAGGACTACCTGTATAATTGTACAATACAATCAAGTAAAACACATACTATATGTACATGTATATCATTGCAATTACAGGAAGTTCCTTAAAGCAAGCCTGGCATTTTCATAATACTATAATCCCATTTCTACTTCTCCAAATTACATTGAAACAGGCCCTCAGTGGTCTTTATTACATCTGACTCTTGAAATGTTGAAAACATTATGAACTGAGAGTTTGACTCCTGCAGCTAATAGAAGGGTGCAACATCAGCATTCAATCAGTGTTCTGCCTTCCTTTCACATTTTCAGCTCACATTATGTGCCTCCTTAAGTAACACCAGCTGCCTGCAATTAGTGCAGGTTCGTGTCCCACCAGGCTCAAGGTTGACTCAGCCTTCCATCCTTCCGAGGTAGGTAAAATGAGGACCCAGATTGTTGGGGGCAATTAAGCTGACTTTGTAATAATGCCGCTTGGGGGGGGGAAAGCCCTAATAAGCAGGCATATACATAGAATGAAGGCTACTGCTAAGCTTGTAAGCCGCCCTGAGTCTTTGGAGAAGGGCGGGATAAAAATGGAATTAAAATAAAAAAATAAAAAATAAATAAAAGATTTCTCCATTACTGGATTAGTAACCACAGAGAGGAAGAGCTTTCACTCTAGAGGCGAAATTGCCTGGTTATCTTTTTCAAAAAAACTATAAAGCAACAGCTTCTCTGCAAGATACTACAGTAGCTGATCCTCTATTGTGAGAGGAAAAGAATTAATTTAAGGAGTTACAAGTCACAAGAATTTCCCACCAAACAAAAACAGCTGCCCCTACATTTTTACAGTAATGTTAGCATTCACAAAATATGATTTGAGATGTATCACAGCTGGAAATAAATCAGATCTACTGACAAACACAGAATGTGGATGTCCGGAAGCGCAAAGACCAAGAGGGAAATATCTTCAATATTAGTGTCCCCCTTGAGGCAAATTGGGAGGTCAGTGAAGAACAAAATAATTTCTACCAATTACTTGGCCATCATTGGCATCACTGCCCATGATAAAGGAGCAATACAAACAATAGAAGACACTTTTTAAATTCCTGCATTATAATGCTTCCTGTGTGTGTGAGGGGGGAAAATCCTACATTTATTTATAATATTTGTTCATTATATATATTTATATACCCTTCCAAGACTGAAATTATTTCAATTAAGCACCAACCTTTTAAGAACTTCTTTCAGTTCTGCAATTTCTTCATCTTTTTTTTGCTGGATTGCTTTGTACTCAGTCACTTGATCCATAGAAAGGTTCAGTTGTACATACAGGTCTCGTTTCACAGCCTAGCAAAAATGATATTGTTGATTGAATAGAAATAGAGCACTATTTAATCTCCTACTTGGAATAAAAACATAATAAAACAGACAATTTAGGATTTCCATGGTGTTAAGGTATGATAGTAAATACCGACCCAGTGGATGTTCAAAGGAGAACAATTTTGATGACATATTAAATTGATAATCTAGGCAATGTTTTCCAATAAAATGGATAGCCATGTAACTTTATCAAAAAGTGCCTTACCACTCAACAACCATGAAAAGAATATAACACTGCCATATATTAAAAACATTTCAGAAATCACCAAAAGACTATTAAAGGTAAAGGTTCCCCCGCACATGCATGCTAGTCGTTTCCAACTCTAGGGGCCGGTGCTCATCTCCGTTTCAAAGCCGAAGAGCCAGCGTTTGTCCGAGGACGTCTCCGTGATCATGTGGCCGGCATGACTAGACGCCAAAGGCGCACGGAACGCTGTTACCTTCCCACCGTAGTGGTCCCTATTTTTCTACTTGCATTTTTACGTGCTTTCGAACTGCTAGGTTGGCAGAAGCTGGGACGAGTAACAGGCACTCACTCTGTTAGGCGGCACTCGGGATTCGACCCGCCAAACTGCCAACCTTCTGATCGACAAGCTCAGTGTCCTAACCCACTGAGCCACCGCGTTCACCAAAAGACTATAAATCAACCAAAGCCCTCTGAAACATCCTAAGTAAACAAAATACCCAAGAACCCCAGAAAGAAAAATAAGTCATCTGTAACATACACTTTTGCAGCCACTATCTAGGACAAACAGGTAGAAGATTAGCTGAGTACATACATGAACACCAACTAGCACTGATAAGACATGATGAAAACTCCTTAATTTCACAACACATGGACAGATGTAAAGTTGCAGCTGGGAAAAACTGTATCTTAGACCAAGAAACCTGGCACTCAGACAAATCAGCCATCAACAGGCACATAAAGATAAACAACATGTACATTCAGAAGAGACAATCAAAAAGTAAAAACAAAAAACAAAAAGACCAACAATCAAGAAGTAAACAATACCCCAATCAGGCAAACAACCAACATAAATGACAGTCTAATCAAGGAACAACCAAGACCATTCCCATCAACAGATAGGACAATCCCCTTGTAGAGCAAACCCTACTCTCTTCTAGCAATGATTTCTTTGGTAATGAAATAGTTACAAGAAAACAAGCAATCTCAGAGGGCACCAAGAACCCCACAGTTCAACCCTGAGCTGCAAGTATTATCTTTGATACTATATTTAATGCTTAATGTTTTATGGTATAAAAGGTTGATTGTTTTTAATGCTGCATGCAACCCAGAGTCACACTGTTTAAGTTGGGCATTTTAAATTATATACCAAACATTTGGAATGTATCATTCTATAAAGAACCATAGATTTATCAGCAATGGAGTATAGCAAAAAAGATTACAACCACAGATGTCCTTCTAGAAGTTACAAAGCTCGTGTTGGAGAAGCAAAGCCAGCTGTGCCAAGGGATGATAGAGCTTGCTCTCCTTCCCTTGGCATCCGTAGATCACATGACTGCATCCAGGAAACAATCGCCATTTTCAGAGTGGCTGCAATGAACTGTAGCTACTCTAAAAATGGTGCTTGCCAGTTGTGGAGGTAAGTGTGTAGCTTGAGTGCAGTGGACGCAAGCATGCCCAGCTTTGCCCAGCTGACTGTCTGGTTTTCAAGCAGTGGGCTTTGTGCAACTATCTGTAGTGTGTCTAAGGGTGAATGACTGCAGAGGCGCGGCAGAAGCCTAACATTGAAACCAAGATATAAGTAGCTTCTGGAGGGTCTGTTGTAACTTGAGATGATTGCTAAAAGGAGACTACCTCTACTTGTTTACTTTCTGCTTATGAACTGGTTCTTTATTGACATACTGTAATAATAAGACTGACCAATATCACTCTGTATGGAAGAGGCTTAATGCTGTTTAGAATCAGGCATTTTTACATGCATTTTAGAGGAATTTTCTCTGTACTATATTTTACATGCATATTATTTATATCCAGGGCTTTTTTTTCTCATAGAACGTTCAGAACGGAGTTCCGGCACCTTTTTTGGATGGAACCTTGTAGGGTAGGCAAGGCGGGTTGTATGACATGTGTGAGTTCCGGCACCTTTTTCTTTTACAAAAAAAGCACTGTTTATATATATTTACAATACTATAAATTATGAAGGATCCAATCTGACTTGGTCACCAGGACTAGAGGTTTTGTCTTCTGAGCTTTTGGACTGGTGCCGGAGCCCATCCTCAGGGAACTTCTCTCTCTGCCTTGGGCTGTTTTGTGTGTGGTATTTATATGGTGCCTGTTGTGTCTAGCTTTTTAGATGTAGATTGGAGAATTGATGGCTGGCTATTAAGTCAGCTGTTATAATTTATATTTTTCCTGTTTTTCTTTCCTCTGCTGTTTTTTGTGTGTTAAAGCAATAAAAATGTTTTTTCTATATTGTTCAAAAATGACTGCCATAATCTTGATCTAAGCAATTCACAGCTTAATAAATGTCTCCCAGGAAAGTGCAGAGATTCTAGGGACCACGTGCATTCTAGGAACCATGCGCTGAAAAATTCTGCATCCTTACCTCTCTGGCTTTCTAAAGTTTTGATCTCGTTATGGCCAGGAAACAGGGTATCAGTTAAAATTTAGAAATAGTTTATACATCTTCTGTTCTCTTAAGAAATTAAAGTACAAGATTGATGCAGCTTACAAAGAGTTTAGAGGCAAACTTTAGGAAAGCCATAAAAATGCACACAGTATAAAGTATCATATATTTCTGGGCAATAATCATGTTCTACCTGCCATACCAAAATTTCAAAATCAGATTAAGTTTCTTTGCTTTTAAACCCTGAAATATATTTTCTACTTACTACTGAATCAAAAATATATAGTGGAGGAGAGAATACAATGAAACTAATTTAGCAGACTAGATGTCTGTTAAAGGGTAAATTATATTATTTATCCAATTTATGATATTTGAGTAATGGCATAAATGACAGAGGTGATGCAAATTCAAGTAAGCCGAATTGCCTCATCCAGACTATGTTGGATGCAGTATTCATAATTTGGGGGTAGATGTCCAGACAAAAATCTGATCCATTTGTATCCTCAGTTTGGTTAATGCAAGATGAGGTGTTTGATTAAGATTTCATTGTACTACTAGGCTAGGGAGTCTTCCTACTTGATAACCAACATGCTTAAAACATCAATAATTATTGACTCAAAGGTTCTGTGAGTTTCTTGTTTAATTAAATAAAGTTTCAACCTGCATTTCCTTGAGTGCCTCTTCTGTAGCATTTGCCTGTCGGTTCTGTTCTTCAAGTTCTTCCTTTAATTTTTCACACTCTTCACTGAGAGCCTGCAAAGATAAAATTTAAAACAGAAAAAATAAAACAATTTTTTTTCAAGGATTGTGTAGTGGTCTGTTGATTTCAGGGACCAACTAGGGATGGGCTTGCAAATTGTCATCATTACAATTACAACAAACAAAAGCTTCTATAATGAGATTTACAGTACAGGCAGTCCTTACTTAGTGACCACAATTTGGATTGGTTAGTGAGCACAACTGACCTTCATTAAGTACCACAATCACTAAGTGGAAAATCCTTTGACCGTGATGTTGCCATTTTTAACTCAGTGGTTAAACGAAACATCATGTGACCATGCTTGTGATTTTGCTTCCGTGTTCTCTATTAACTCTGCTTGGTCACTAACAAGGCATTTAGAAAACAAGGACTATCTATAGCAGACATGTCAAACACAAGGCCCGGGGGCCGGATCCGGCCCGCGAAGTGGTTTCATGTGGCCCACAAAGCCATCCTGGAAACAGTGAGGGAACGGCCCCCACTGCCTTGGCCCTGGCCCAGAGACCCTCCTTCTGCCAGAGACCCCCAGATCTGTCCCACTCCTGCCCAGGCCCCCATAGGCACCCTTGATGCGAACGATGTAGAGCTGGCCATGCCCACCCAGTAGGCCATACGCACTCTAGCCATGCCCACCTAGTAGGCCACACCCAACCTCGCCATACCCACCCGGCCCCCTGAGGGCCACCACAATGCTGATGCAGCCCTCAATGAAATTGAGTTTGACACCCCTGATCTATAGTGTTTATATTTAGACAGGGGAATCATAGTCATGTTAGCAAATGAAATCTGAGGACCAAAAAAAACCAGTGCTATCATTTCAACTATCTTATCAGCTCAGGTCAGAATCCACACGTCAGCACCAATTCCTCTGTCTCCCATAGTTATTTTTTTCCCCACCTCTAGGCTTGTTCAAGTGTCATCCTTAAGAGGGTAGGTAAAAGGCTGTGTGCATGGGCCAAAAGCTTGTATATACCTTGTCTTATTGGGTCAAGAGACAATAACCCAAATCAGTTTCTCTCTCTAGTTCCAAGTGTCTCCATGGATGCAATACTTCAGCCTGAAGTGTAACAGGGATTGGTAGGCAAACTGACTTCCTGAGGTATTCCCGGGAAAGGAATTGCAGGCTCTATTTTCCCCTAGAACACCTCCATACTTACAACTGTTTATTATTATGCTGTCAAATTGGGGTAGAGCAGATGATGGGAACCGAATTTTATCCAAGGGCTAAATTATTTCTCCCCACAACATTCAGTGGGCTAGAGCTAGATGATATAAGGAGGAAGATTCTCCTCCTGGAATAACTATCTTTTCTTTTGGTCAAGTGGCTTCCAATCTGCATTTAACTGGAAGAAACTGGCCCTTTCTTTCTTACTACCTTTGGGTACTAAGGCTGCAGAAGAATCAGCCGTTGCAATCAGTACACTAGTAAGAAGAGCTGCGTGTTCAAACGAACATAAAACTGCAGCCTTACTTGATTTAAAGAGGATCCAAAATTTACCTTAAATTTTGTCTGATAGTTCAGAATTTCTGTGCTCAGTTGAAATTTGATAGTAGCTACCTCCTCTTTGCTGGTTTCTTGCAAACTCTTGGTTTGTTTCTCTGCCAATTCCAGCTGAGTTTGCAAGTCGGGTATGATGGCAGCACAAACATTTGAATCTTCCAATTTCTCTTGTAATTCTTGTTTCTCATTACTGAATCTTGTCAACTCAAGCTGCAGCCTCTCTTGTTCTTCGATTGATATTTCTTTGGTAGCTCTGAGCTCCTCTGTGACTTGGGAGAGCTTCTCTTCCATTTCTGTCTTTTCCGACGTCAGGGAACAAATCTGAATGCCCAGCTCAGCCATGTCCATGTTGGTTCTTTGGAGAAGTTCCTTGATTTCCAGGTTTTCCATATTAACAACATCCAAATCACTCCTGACCTTGGACAATTCATCTGTCAGGGACACCACATCCTTTTCCAGTTCAGCTTTCTGTTGGGCTAGCTTTTTCCATTTATCTTTCTGCGTTTTCTCTTCTTCTTTACATTGAAGTAGTTCCTGCACATGGTTTCTGTTCAGTGTTTCATTCTGCTCCTTTAGCTGCTGAGACAATAATTTTTGCTCACTTAAAACAGTTTCTGCGACATCCAATTTGCCCTGAAGCTTTTGTTTCTCTGTAGCTGTCTGTCGAAGCTTGGCTTGAAATTCTATCATTTCCTCCTGGAGCCTCAATATCTCTGCCCGACTGATATTCTGCTGTTCCTCAGAAATAGCCAGTCTAAATGTCAAATCTTTAGCTTCTCTCTCTTGACAAGATACCAATTCCAATTGGGTTTTCTCTACAGAAATCTTTTCAGATGTAAGAGATTCAATTATTTTTGCTTGATGAAGGCCATTTTTCTCAAGGGTTTCAGCTTTAATTCTATACTCCTCAGCCTGTTCCCGAAGTTGACTGCACTGATTCTCCAGGCCTTCTAATAACTCAATTTTCTCTGTGAGCTGTAACTTCAGAGATTCTTCACTTTGCCTGGAAGACGACAGATTCTTTTCCATTTGTAGATTATGTTCTTTGGCATTCTGGAGCTCGGCTTGAACTACACTTAAGAATTCTGCAATCCTATTTTCATTTTGTTTCAATTCTTGGTAATCGGTTTGCAGAGCCTTCAGTTTTTCATCAAAAAGCTGGTTTTGTCTTGTAGCATTTTGCAAGTTTTCATCCAACAGCTTGTTCTTTTCTCGAAGTGTCTTCTCTTTTTCGTCCACAGATACCATGGCATCATCTATCTGACTCTGGAGATATTTCTCAGAAGCTCTTAATCGAGCAACTTCTCCTTCTAAAAATGATTTAGATATATCTAACTCGCTGCACTTTTCTTTCAACTTCTGATAGGTTTGCTGCTGTTTTGTATTCTGGGATTTGAGGTTTTCATTTTCTTCAAAAGAATTTCTCAACGAGGAGCATTGTTTTGTGATCTGGTGTTCCATTTCCAATACTCTTGTTTTGAGATGGTCTCTTTCCGTAACAACTTCCCCTTTTTGCTTTTCTAAACTTTTCACCATGTCATTGAGCTTTGCTAGCTGCACTTCCAGCAATTCAAGATGCTCCATTAGGTTTTTTATTTCTTGTCCCATTGCTGTTTTTGTATGACTCAGTAGCCTCTCAAATTCTGCCTTTTCTTTTCTTTCTTCCTGTAGCTTTTGTTCTAATGATTTTACATGATCCAGTGTATCTGCCAGCTGGATTTGAAAATCAGCTACCATTTTGTCTTTCACTGCTAGCTCTTTCTGAAGTTCAGCCCTTTCGGTAGTCACGGCTTCCAGATTAATAAGCAATTTTTCAGATTCTTCCTTAGTGCTAATGGTAAGGCTTTTCAATTTCAATTCAAATTCTTTCTGTTTCTCTTCTTTCACATGGAATTGCTCTTCCATAATTTTAAGATGAGAAAGAAGTTCACTATGCAGTTTCTGGGCGTCAGCTTTCTCCTCTTCAGCCCAACAAAGCTTTTTTAATAACTCCTCAATCTTTAGTACGGAATCATATTGGCTGATAGCCTGGTGACCTTTTTCATCCATAAGACTATTTGCTTTTGCTGCAAGCTCCTCAGCTTTCTTCTCTGCTGACTTTAGTTTGGCAGTAAGCTCATTAATCAAGAGATCCTTCCTGGCCAACCAGATTTGCAAGGTCTTTAGCTCTTGATTCAAAAGAAGGATTTTGGAATCAGGGGCATTTTTCAAGGACTCCAGGCTCTCAAGCCTTGCAGAGCATTCTTTTTGTTTCTCAGCTGCATTCAGTTCTAGTGTCTCTAAGCATTTCTGAAACTCCTGAATGGTGCCCTGAGTATAGTGGGAAATCTGTTTCTCTAACTCCCCTAGCATTTTTTTTAGCCTGTCATTCTCTTCTGCCATATTGCTGTTCTTCTCTCTTTCCATTTGCACTTGCTGCTTCTGAAGGCTAATAGTGGCCTGAAGCTCTTGCTTTTCTCCTTCCAGATGCTGGATTCGATCCTGTAGTTCCCTCTGCTGCAGCTCAAGATCCATGTGTAAATCCTCCAGGCCTTCAAGAGATTCAGTATTAAAAAAGCTATTCTCGTTTGAGCTGGAAAGGTTCTCTTGAGCCTAAAAAGAGAGAAAACATCTGAGTTAGCAAGAAAGCTGTTTATAAAAGGCTTTTCAGTGGCTGGGGAATCCTTATAATAGTCTCGCAAAGCAGACCAGCAGGTTTTTTTTTTTAGTATTGTTACACAAAGTTAAAGTACAAATGAGGAACACACATGAATTCGGACAACAGAGCAACCACCTAGAATAAAAGGATATTGGTTCTCTGATACAAAACATTTTTAAAAACATCCCAGAAGCAAGGAAAGGTAATGAATCACCACAATGAGGCTATTCATCAGAGAAGCTTTCAGAGATAATAGCATTACTGCTTCCCTCATAGTTTATACATTTATTGGCCAGTACAATTACCTGCATAGAGCTGCTCACCAAACTGCTCATGCTTGAACTGCGGCTTGGAGGTTTCCATAGATAAGCTGAGGAGCCAAGTGAACACAATGTTCTCCTGAACACGGAAGAAGGATTGTTTTAAGGGAAAAAAAAAAGTTTTCAAGAATGTTGTCTCACCAACTATCCACCTGCATCTATTCCTGATATATTTAAATTTATCTTCAGCTTTGGAACGAATGAATAAGATCTACAGAGGTGATCTAGAATTCCTGTGAGCATTTGAAGCAAAACCTTTCAAGATGAAACTGGTATTTGTTTATATTTTTAAGAGGGCTTCCTACTTTGATTTCTTCACAGTTTTGAAGTAAATGTTAAAAGGATGAGCTTCTACATTTCTTATCCCACAAATTACACGTTTATATAGTGATGTTTCATCACTTGGCCCCCATCTTCTCCTCTCATGTGGATCCTCTGCATTAATTGCTTCTTTTGGTTTTTGTTATAACTTGGAATAAGAATTGCAGAATTCAGCTCTTCTTTGGGCTCTGCCTGAGAGTTATCAGTTGGCTCCTTAAGTTTAATAGGATCCATTTGGTTCAGAATTGAATATGCGGATAGTTGTCTCACAACTGGTTGCTTGGTGACCATTCAATGTTCCAACAGATCTATCTGGGGGTACTTATGACTTGGATTCCGATGGTTTGGGGCCCTCTGCAGTCATGTGACTACACCAGGGGTAGGCAACCTTGGCTCTTTTATGACTCGTGGACTTCAACTCCCAGAATTCCTGAGTCACCCATGTTGACTCAGGAATTCTGGGAGTTGAAGTCCACGAGTCATAAAAGAGCCGAGGCTGCCTACCCCTAGACTACACCTGGGGTGCTCAGCATTTACAACTATTTGTAGTGTTTCATGATCATGTAACCATGTTATGATTTTGCCAAAAATCAGCATTTACATCTGACTTTTGGCAAGGCTGCACTTGGAGCAAACAATTTGTTTGTTTAATGACCACATATTTGCTTAATGACTGCTTCAAAAAAGTCACAGAATTTTATGACTGTCACAAGTTACAACCGTGATGGCCTTGCTCCATTATGTTTGTAACTTAGTTGTAGTATGTGTTCTAAAAATTTTGAGTGGCAGGTTTATTTCTGATGGTCCTTCTGAACATCTGATCTAATCTGGAAATTATTGGAAAATTGTGAAAAGTCAGTATTATCTGACAACTGTTTTTATAAAGAAGCTTTAACACAGCCTGGGGCAAAAATGCTTTATGAAAATTATAGACTTTATAGTGGCAGCAGTTTGCATTACCTGGCAAATGTGGGCCAACCAGCATCTAAGTCATAGCCTCTTGATGCCAAATCAAATTGAATTTCAGTTAATTCATACAGGTGACCAACAATATCAGAACTCAGTTTTGGGTTGAGGAAGGGACTTCTTGCATAATACCAGTCACTTTAAAAAATGAAAAACAAAAAAATGAAAAAGCAATTTATTTCCACATTTTTCAACAAGATATGCAACATACAGTGTGATGTAAATTCAATTAAGTAATCACCACTACCAAGAAGAACAAAAACAACCGTGTTTACCTTGTTACTTTGGTATTCATAAAACACTGTTGTAAAGTGTCTGCAAGCCTTTGGTGCACTAAGGAGTAGCGGATAAATGCCCTGCCTTTACCAAGAGAAGTGCGGAGCTAAAAAATAAAACAAACTTATTACAATGCTTTATATACATATTCACAATAAGGTTTTCCAGATAGGGTAAAATGGACCTCGGACTCAAATATAAAGGTAGTTGATTCAGAAGGTCAAAAGTACTTTATAATAGTGAGTTGCTATTGTATAGAAGGTAGGGAGAAGGAAGAACTTAGTAAATGTTCAGATCCTGGTGTTTTTTTTTATTGTGATACAGATCTAATCCTGGAAATAATGAAAAGAAAGATTATACACACAAAAAAACAGGATCTAGCATTTAACTATCTCTGCACTGAGCTTAAACAGAAAAGTAGTTGGTTTTTTGCATTAAATAATAATATCAAGGAAAAAATAGTGATAGTTTAAATATCAAAGTGGAGCTAGTTTACTTATTTGGCTAGATTTGGATGTCACATTAAACAAAGAATCCTGGCATAATACTTCAAGGAGTAGTATGCTGTTTAGGATCTTGATAAAACACAGATAATCATTTAATTGCCTAAAAGTGAGAAGATGAAATATTGATAAAAACTAAGAAATTTACAATAGAGCTATTAACAACACAAATAGCAGTATAGCCTTTGATTGAATGGTGAGGACAGCTCCTCGTTGCTTGCCAAAACCAGGCAGGCTGGGGGCTAGGCAGCATTGCGCAGATAACATTTACTCTCATGCTGCTGATGGCATCCCCCTCCCCAGAGCCCACCAAGCCGGATATGTGAAGTAGGCAAGGGCCATGTGCTGGCCACTTCCAGGTGATGGTGCATTTCTTCATTCCTCATGAAGGATGCCACTTCCCCAGCTTCGTTTCTTGCCTGTTTTTCTCCCTCCCTCATCTCAAATATTTTCCCACCACTCTTAGGAAGGAAGGAAGGAAGGAAGGAAGGAAGGAAGGAAGGAAGGAAGGAAGGAAGGAAGGAGAGGGAGGGTCTGAGGGAAGTCCTGCCTTAGTCCTTCCCTGCTACCTTTTCACCATCCTCTTGCTCCCTCCTCCTGGCCTATCCTGGGGGGGTCTCCGATCCTATTGCTAAGGAAGCTGTGGATACAAAGCCAGGTCTCCTCACATGGAGAGGGAGTGTGCCTCCCTCTTAACTTTGCCCTCATACCCATCATGAGCAACCTGGCTAAGAAGAAAAGCACAGTAGCAGCCTTGAGGGTTAGGGCATTTGACTTCCGTGCCACTGTCCAGCCCCCCACCCCCTGCATGGCCTGAGAGGAACAGTGAGGCCTTGAGACTTGCCCCGGTCCCATCTCCTTTTCCCAGAGACCCTAAGATCTGTCCCACTCCTGCCCAGGCCCCCATAGGCACCCTTGACATGAATGATGTAGAGCTGGCCACGCCCACCCAGTAGGCCATACACACTCGTCACGCCCACTGTAGCCACACCCACCCAGCCCCCCCGAGGGCAACCGCAATGCTGATGCGGCCCTCAATGAAATTGAGTTTGACACCCCTGATTTAGAGCAAACCCTTATAGACCTAACTATTAAAACTCCCCAAACAGTTTTTGTAAAGTTGAGGCCTTCACATATTAGTAATCTGAATATCCCCGAAGAATTTCATTCCCTATTAAATTTATGATCTTTAGGGTCCAGAAAAGGGTTACTGCTGGTATTAGTTGTAAAAGCTGGTAAGTGTAACTTGCAAATTCTAGCAAAGACCAAGGTTTTGTGTAGTCTTTTACTTACCATTGAAAGAAATCAAGTAGTACTTTAAAGTACCTATGTGTCTCTAACAGTAATGTGTCCCTTTTCTCAGACTTCCAGGTTTATGTAAGAGATAGTGACTACCAACTGTGGCTGTTAATTTCTACTTCAACCTGAGACAGATAGATGGGTTTCATTTCATATGCAGTCCACCAGGACATACAGAAGCAGCATAAAATGGACCAGAATGGATGTGAAGAGTTTGACTGAATATATTAAATCAGATTAAGCCCTGACTCTGGTAAACACAGTTACTTCACCTTGCACAGATGTCAACTCTGTATTTACAGTCTATGAAAATCTAAGTGCAGAATTAAGAAAATTCTTAACCGAAAAGGCCCTTCATAGAAGGTAACAGATAAAAGGCCCTCAATGATTTGGCTCAAGAGTGTCACTCCCTGAGAAAAAGATTAGGGCTAGCTATGGATTCAGCATAAAATTATCTATCAAATAATAATTGTGTTACAAGGCTCCTGGAAAAGATCTTCAACTCCCTGAATTATTTAAATGTCACAATGACTGATGGGCTCCAGTCGTTAAAATTATTTAGTCATATAAATAATTTTTGCCAAATTCCAGCTGATTGGGAGATTTCTATTCTGGTCCCCCTTTTTGTACAAAAAAGTTGAACCTTTAAATTATGGACCAATTAAACTGATTAACATCACTGAAAAGTTGTATGCCAAGTATCTTTTATATAAGATAAAGAATCACTTAATCAAAAAGGGCTTGCTTCTTGGAGACCAAATTAGTTTTAGTTTGAGTTGTTCCACGGTTGAATCTGTACACATGACATCCCCAAATCCTTTCACTCCAGTGCTTTTTTTGTAAAAGAAAAAGGTGCCGGAACTCACACGTCATACAACCTGCCTGGCCTACCCTACAAGGTTCCATCCAAAAAAGGTGCCGGAACTCCGTTCTGGGCATTCTATGAGAAAAAAAGCCCTGTTTCACTCTACTGGTACACATATGCCTAAAGGTAAAAAATAAACATATAAGCATTCTGCTTTATGCTAGTGTCATAGATCCCTGTAGGGATAAGGAGAACGCTGCACAGATATAGTGCATTCTACACACTCAATGTGGACATCAGTAAGTCCAAAATGAAGACAGCTGCTTTCAGGGGGAGGCACACGATCTATAATTGGACCCCCGGATAGGTAAGGCGCAGATCAAGTTACGGTAAGTCCTACCTCAGAAACAGGTTCCTGGCTCCCATATTTTAAGAGAAATTCTTTAAGGGCTACAGCCTGTGCCAACACCATAGCTACCCAGGTTGTCTACTTCTTTCATAAAGACATGTAACATTAAAAAAAGTCTCAATGATCATACTTAGTGCAGATACATTCTACTTTTTTTAAACGTATCTTAGGGTAGACAAATTTACATTAGCTCCAGCAGAAAGGACAGAATATACCTGCTACGTAAAGCCATTTGGTAATTAAAATATTCAATTAATAGTTTAAGGTGCTATCTATGTTCCCAAACAGACTACCCAGTTATGTTATGAAGAGTAGCTGCACAACAAGCAATCTCACGTTTGGGCCTCACAACGTTCAAATATCAGCTCACAATATGGATTCTCCATCCAATTCCCAGTCCAATCAGATCTGAAGACCAAAAGGTTTTGAAACAAAGAGTTATTAATGTGGCTACTCAGGATGATACTGTAGCACTTAAATATGTTCAGTCTTTGAAGTGACTGGCACAACACAAACCAACTTCCCAGTTAGAGAAATATTGAACATGCCTCAACATTTCACAAGAGCTTTTTCTAAAGTTTTTGTCTGAGCAACTGGAGTCCATGGTAAGACATGGGAGGTTTCATGGGTTTCCATTTGAAGAAAAACTGTGCATTTACGAGCATCAGCCACACTGATGACATTGGACACATTCTTGTTGATTCCAAACCGTATTCTGCAGAAGGGGATGCTTTTTTAGATCCTTATTTAAAAACTAAAAAACATTAGGGCACCCGGGGGAAACTGTTTTATGTTTGGAGGAAACGAATCTTCACATCACTAATAAAACTACAGTCTACATTTCAAAAGCCATTTCGAAGAGGGCAGAATATTTAGATCAGATTGGGGTTAACTGTAATGATGATGACTTACTATGAACAATTCCTATTGTTTTCTTTTCATCTGTTTGTATAAATATTATATATTTGATATATAAAAACTTTTAAAGTACAAGCTTTCTGCTAAGGAAGCTGTGGTCGCAAGATGCCGACACTAATAAAGGATACCATTCATTTCCCATTCAAAATCCTTCTGACTTTATACTTATTAAATCACACTATTCCTGTGATTAAAAGATATTAGTAGTTTTTTTAGGAAGGTTTTATTAAAAGGATTTATAGACCCAAATGCAACTAAAATAGTTGCTTGACACAGAAATGCAAACAGAATATAATCATTCCCCAGACCCATTCATATGATCTTCAGAACTCCTCCACAAGATCAACTACCTAAATTAGGCAAAAAAAGGGCTATTTCCAGTACCATATTTTTTTTTTGAATGAATGGATTAAACTCTAAAAGGGACATGCTCAATTCTTGTACATGACTTTCTTCTTTACTCTCTGAACACATTGTGCCAAGAAAAAAAGTCTCTTTTTGTTGATTGTTTTCTGAAGGAGGAAGTAAACCAGATCTATATCCTTGACTTGAGGAAGCTCATTATGGATCAAACAAAACAAATGTAGATATGGCACTTAAGATTCAGAATGTGCAATGACAGGATTAATGGCGATTCAATAGAAAACCTTCAACAAGGACAAAGGAACAAGTATACTGGGTGTTTTTGAAATTTATGAGCAAGTGCATATTTCTTGTTGCTTTCCTTCATACATGGGTTCATGTTCATAAGGACACATGTTCACACTGAATATGGATCATCAGGATAGGTAGAAGGAATGCTGATCCCTACAGTTTTTTCCAAAGATAAGATTGACTAATGCAGTTTATTCACTGTTTCAATACTGTAAGTTTCTGAGCAGCTGTCAAGTTGGCTTATATGGTAGAGGGAAAAAAGAAGCACTGAAAGAACTAGTGTTGGTCTACTTGTTAACAAATGGAAAGTGATCCTCATATGCTTTGTTGGATTGGCCTCCCCAAAAAACTGAATTATATCATTAATGACTGAGCAATGCACTTTACTTACTTCTGAAATAGACTTGACGAAGCGAATACCATCATTTGCACCTTTAACCTTTCGCAGACAGTCACAAAAATAATCCCAGTAGTCTTTCTGATTGCCTAGTAAAGTGGATTTTTCCTTTTGGTCAAACTTTGAAACAGAAAAGGGGAATAGGTAGCTTTAAAGCAGCAATGTACAAAGCATCAGTTCTAATTTGTCAGAATTAAATGAATTGATACAGGCTAATTTTTTGGTATAGGAGCCTGTACCTGTTAATTTTGAAGTGAGGTCTGTGATCTAATAATTTATTTATTTGTTTTATATACCGCCCCTCTCCCGGAGGATTCAGGGCGGTGTACAGAGCAATAAAGTAAGAATACAATAAAGCAATAAAGTGAGAAAATTTTAAAACCCAAATCTATCAGGCCAGGCCGGCTTGTTGGAATAGATAAGTTTTTAGATCACGCCGGAAGGAGCGAAGGTCCTGTAAATTTACAACTCAGACAGCCATCAGCCTCATTCTGCTGAACTTTAGAAAGAGCAGTTAATTGTGCTACAAAACTCAGTGATAGCCATGAGAATGGACTCTGCAGTTATTTTTATTTCCTAAATTCCATTTTCTGCTTACAGTTGAATTGCTCTATTTTTTTGTTTAAATAGAAAACAAATTGTATTTGTTTTCATTCAACTTTTGATTCTGCTTTTCTGTAAAGTTCTAGAAATTTCATAATATTTGATATTAATTCGTATATTAATTTCTTCAGAGTCCTTACCTGCAAGAGGTATTCAAGCTTATAAGAAAACTTGTGCAAGATGATACAGTCATCTGTGATTGGTTCTCCTGATTCTAAAAATTCTTTGTTCAGTTCTGTCACAGCATCTTTTGGAAAGAACACAATGCAATTATTTGTAGTTAATTAAGAACAAGCAATGACTATATAATTCTCTGTTTTCCTCAGAGAAATCTTGATCAGTTGGCAATGTCATAAACTAGTACAAAATAAAATAGCACACTGAAAAATACAAACATTATTCTATTTCAATTTAATCAAAATACAAATTAATATAGTGTCAGGGCTACTTTATTTATTTGTTAAATTTATTGGCTGGCTACTCCAGAAAGCTTACAATAATAAAAAGAAAGAAAATGAAGTCAGTTGTAAACAAAAAGAAAATAATAGAACAATAAAATAAGCAATTAAAAACAATAGGCAGAGTCAGACTGATACAACTAATGCACAGCATTAAGAATCTTAAAGGCTGGGATTATATGTATGGTACAATTCCATAACAAAACAGATATTGGCACAGAAGCTACAAATTAATCCTTTACAGTAAATGGGTACTGTAATATCTTTTGACATGTTACAAAGAACATATGTGTATATGTGTGTGAATGTTTGTAGATAGACAGAGAGAGAAAGAGAGAGAGAGAGAGAGAGAGAGAGAGAGAGAGAGAGAGAGAGAAAATCAGTGGTTGAGGGTATGATCCCTATACCATACTTTAGAGAAGCAGCATAAATTATGCAAATTGTATTACTGGATATTTTACTTCCTTTTATTTGGGAATATAGTTTTTCACAGAAAATACCTTGTTCCTTACAAGTTGAGGAATAGCAGAAGAAAACTACAAGACTTCAGGTTACCATACAATATACCCACAAAATGTGGGGAACTTATATGTATGATTGTGTAAGAGAGAGAAAAAAAATCTGCTAAAATGGCTGCAGTCCAAATTTCCAGCCAATGCCAATAAAAATAGATCTGTCTGTCATTCTTGGAGTTGTACTGTTACATTTTCAAGGATCTTTCATCAGGGAGAATGAAAAACTATCATTTAAACATTAAATGAGATCTGAAACAAGACTGAATTTTCCAACAATCAAATGGTTTCCACAACTAATAAAACCAGATACATATTTTGGGCAACTTGCAAAGATGCTTAAAACTGAACACACGAGTTGTGCAAATGTTCTTCCTACTTTGCTGAAAAATTAATTTCTAAGGTGCCTGATGAGCATTTAAGTACTTCACAAGTCAGGTGTAGAATTTAAAGATGATTCCATTTGATAGACAAATATTCAGGAATATAAATTATCTTATTCTTTGTATCATGAGCATAATTTTCTTTTCCTATAAAAGAATGTGACTGGAATAAATAAATAAGTAGATAAACAAATATTTTACCCTGCATATCCCGGATAATCCTCTGTAGCTGAGTTTCACCACTACTACTTGCCATTGTTGAAACTAAAATGTGGAGATTGCTCTTTTCAATTTCTCACATAGCTAGGTGAAAAAGGGAGAGTTCATGTTGTCAATAATCTTCAGGTTAGTGGTAAATAGTCATTTCTTCAGTATCTTTAAGTCTAGAAAAAAACAATATTTACTTACAATTGCTAACATTCTAATTTTTAAAAGTCATGTTTAATGGCTACCTAGTTTTTAAAGTCATATTTAATGTTATTTTCCCCTCCTTCAGATTATAAATTTCTCACATTTAAGACAAAAATCATCAAGGTTTTCATCCTAGGAATCTGTATTTTTAAAATGTTTAACTGTTTAGGCTTCTGAAGGATCCAAAAAACATATTCCAAAACATGGTGATATTATAAAAGGTCTTCTTTATTTTCTTTTAAAGTCTGAAATGGTAAACTCTTAAGTAGATATGTATTCATTTGGCACCTTTTGGGGGGAAGAAACAAAAATAATTCAATATTGAGAATTAATGGCATAGATTCAGTTTGGGAACCATGACAAATTTAGGCATAGAGACACACTATAAATAAGGTATATAAATATCATTTTCAATGCTTTCATTGCAACCCTATGAAGTGTCAATCTTTGGCATATTTCTTGACGGCTAGTTCCTTTACAGTTGATAGTTGATCCTGAAAGGCAGAAAATGTCTTCATTGTCAGTTCTAAGATCATATTGTGGAATGTTTGAGTTTGCTCTTCAGCTTCAGCTGACTTGGAACTGGCACATAGATGATTTGTAATGTGTTCTGCATTCAGCTCCTGGCTACATCCTTGTTGTGATAACTAAAGAAGAAGACTGACATTATCACAAAACAAATGTCTTGCTGAAGATCAGCATTTCTTTTATAAGAAAAATTATATACCATCAGCTAATACATAAATAAAAAGTATTTTGGTAAAATTGTGTTTAGAGAACTCCAAAAAGCTTTGACTAAAGTTAACAACTCCTAAATAAATGTAATAGTTATGGTGCTAGAGGGAGCGTTTTGAGTGAGCAATGAAATAGCTGATTTTTTTGATGACCTACTTTCATTTAGGCTTTCAAAACAGAAAGGAACAATAAAAATTGTCTGCACGCTATGGAGATGCATACTGAAATGACAAATGCAGTTCAACTTAGCCAGTTCTAAGTAACTCACACTGAGGTGAAATATGTGGTCTGAGCTAAGAAGTGTTGTGGTCCTTCAGTTGTGGTCAATTTTGCCCCAGTGGCAAAAGCAAATCCTGTGATGGGGATCATTAAAGAAAGAATAAAAAATAAATTAAGCACAACTGGTTGTATTGAAATCTGCTAGCTCATATTTCAAAAATACACTGTAGAGTTAAATAAAATGTTGAAAAGATACCCAAAGTTGTGAAAAGGCTGGAGCAAATTCACTGAGGAAAGCCTGCAGGTTTTTCACTCTTTCAAAAGGGGCACTAGATCTGTGTTTGGGAATAGCCCAACTGGCAAGTCACAGGTGTGGAACATATCCATGTCTGCAACCTGTTAAGCAACTTCACAGGTGGCTAAACACACCACACCTGTCTCTATTTGTCCAACTTCACCCACGCCATATAAGGGAGATAGATTTGTTGTTGTGTTCTTGTGAGCATATATTTAGGTGAGAAAACAAAACAGCCAGAGGAATCCTGAATTTTCTTTAAACAGCAAATTTTCTTTCTGCATACATTTCTGCTGTCTTAGGGCCATTTGGCCATACCTTTACCCACAGTTGACCCAGCCCACTGTTTATTCTAGCCCGTTTGTGCCCTAACATGTTCTGCTCACACAGCTAAATACCAGATGCAATCCAGCAAACATTTTCTCAACCAAGAGTTGCAGCCAAAATAGTCTGAGGCAAATGGGAGAAGAATCCGTCCACCTGCTTGCATTAACTAGTTGCTTCCCTAGAAATGCAAAGGCCCTGATTGCTCCTTCATTCCTCTTGGATCTTCGCTTTCTGCAATCGATGTTGCGCTCAAACTCAAAATATTTATCTGCTTTTTGGGGTGGTCGTCCGGGAAATCTAGAGCCTAAACTCCGGCGCTTCTTTCCGAAATCATAAATGGCGAGTTGCAAAGCGACGGGCTAGAGAGCCCTTTGGAAAAACGGGAAAGTCACCGGGACGTCGTTTAAAAGCGAGTGCTTGGAACAAGGCGAAAAAGAAACCAAGGTGTGTGTGAATTAATAAAGTTATGCTAAAAAGTAAAATGGGACGCTTTTCCTGCCATTTTAAACTTGTTAAGCCTCGCCTCTTTCAACAATCATCACAGCCAGGACACTCCAGCGCAATCGAGGGGGGGGGGAAGCAACAAGTGGAAATATTAAAGTTGCTGCCATAAGGAATTGACACCCAAAAACAAAGTAGATCAGTTACCACGACCCACTTTCTGGAGAAGATTATCGGGGCGCTTGCGCGAGGTGGCGGATGGAGGAAAGGGGGTGGCACGATTACTCCAACGAAAGACAAACGCACATTACCTCAAACTCAAAGCAGCCACGACATAGCTAGCATCTCCATATTTTCCTACGATTCCCATGATTCACAGAGGCAAAATAACTCCCGTGGCTCTTCCGGGCAACTTTTCTTTTAACCCTTTAACTGCAAACCATAAACAGTTTACTGAAAATCTACTCGGTTTTTTGTGTACGTGAGACTGCAAAAATCAAAGTTCTTGAACATTGATATACTAATATATCTCTTTATGATTGAGAATTGGCTTAATAAATGTATTGAACCACTAACGGGTTGGCAACTTCACTAGAGTTTTATGGGGGGTTTGTTAATGTTTTTTTTTAATTTCAGTATTTATCCCATTCCAACCTTTTCTCAAGTGTTGCCTACAGACTCAGGCATTCTGAGCTTGACGTTTGACTCGAGCCAAGAAATTGGTCCCCGAATTTGAGAGAAACTTTTGTTTCGCAGAGAGGTGTCTTTGCTCATCTGAAAATACAAATCACCAAGTAATTCCAGCAAAGCAAAAAGCATTTATTATATGGGGGCACCAAATCCTTTTATTGGATACAGAAACAAATGATATATATACATTTGTGTACATAATATATCAAAAAACAAGTGATCAAACAATAAAACCCACGGCCAAGGTATATGGCTGGATGGTCATCAGCATCATCAGTGTGAGACTTGAACAATAGAAAATATTGATTCTGGATAACATTCCACAAGGGGCAAATTTATAGGTTTCCCAGCTGGGTTTATATCTTTGTTAAAATACTAGTCCATGCAGGAGATGCTTAATAAATGGATTTTTGGAAGAAGGCCTGGCATAAGAAGATCCCATAAGCATGGCAAAGACCAAAGAACCAGTGAGTAGATCTCCAAGGTGAGTAGATCTGGAATCTTTTCAAATACCGTAGATGGAGGATGGGATATTGCTCACATGTGCTCCTGACACCTGCTTCTCATGTCACGACAGCAGTCTTATATACAAAGTTAGAGTGCTAGAAAATGAAGGGATTAACCAATGACGGCACAGACCTCTAAAGGACATTGTGATGACTTCCCTGGATGCCAGCTCAGACAACGAGATAAAACAGGCTCTGGAGACTTTGGAGTGGGGTGTGAAGGAGTGCCAGTAAGTCAGTGAGGGCTCCAAGCCTGGAATGGAGAGGCCAGGCAGAGTGCAGAGGTTGCTGGAGGGGCAACTGGATGAATGGCTGGCTGAAGAAGGAAAAAGAGGCACTGCTGTAGCTGAAGAGCTCAGAGGCCCCACTGGGCAAGGTGGAGAAGTCATGCAGCTGCAACTGTCCAGCAAGCGACAAGGAAGACTTGTCTCTTCTGCCTAATCCATGGACATGCAGGGTTGAGCGGAGGCAATTAAAAGATAGGCTGGTGAGGCTACTCATGAAGCAGCAATCTTACCTTCCTGATGAGCTCCACCAGTGAGCAGCTATTTAATCAGATGAATGAAGTTGGAGGTTATTGGAAACGACTGCCCATTCTCCTGCTATGTACATGTTTCACTTTTGTGGACTTGGTTTTCTTGACTCTAGATTGTGTTTTGATGACTGTGGATTTGGATCTTGGACTTGCTCATGGATTTTGGACCTTTGCCTTGGACCCCTGATTGGGCTTGGGGCTGTGGACTCTGTGGACTTTGCATTTACCTTTGCCCTTGGACCTGTAACTTTGTACCCTGACAGAGCAGTATTGGATTTCCCAGGACTTTTCAAGTGGGTGTGAGTAGGTTTCTTGAGGATTCACATTAAGGGCTTAGATTTTCAATAATGCCTTTAAAGCTTTGTGCATGTCATGACTGAAACAGGATAGGTGCTAACTTCACAAGCCTCACTTTCCAGTCATTTCTGGAAACTGTATACTAGAGATTTTCAGAATGAAAACTTTGAAAAATTGCTGAGTAGGTTTAGCTTCAACTCTGAGCAAAATAAGAATTTAATTGCAGACTTAAAACTTAAAAAAATAGATAAGCAGCAAAAAGCTAAATAAGATGTTCATCTAAAAAGTTATAAACAGTTTAAGAATCTAGTTAAATTTGAAATATTGACATTTACTATAAGTTTTTGGAATTAACTGCTATTGATAAATAGTTTCTTATGGGAACCAGAATTATTTTGGCTATCTTAGTTCATAAAAAGACAAAAATTAAAAATTAGACATTAAGAGGACTAAAGATTCTAAGTAGGAGGAAAAAAATACAAGCCAACTTTGTATCAGTATTAAAGGGGAAAAACCGCATAAGTTTGGGAAAATCTGAAAAATAAGATTTAAAAGGCCAGTGCAGCACAATACCACTGAAAAAAGAAAAATAAGAGATCCAAGAGGAAACCATCATAATTATATTAAAAACTCTCAGATATACTGAATGATGAAAAGGAAAAGTGTAAAAAAATAAAAACAGGGACACATAACTATGGCAGAATACTAGTATAAAGCCCGAAACTGCAAATATGAAATCAGAAAAGCTGAGGCTCAGAATGAACTATGACTTTCAACAAATGTCAAAAATAATTAAAAAGTTTCTTTCAACATGTAAAAACCAAGAAGCAAGGAAACAACCAATCCATTAATGGGAAAAGATGGCAAGGAACTCTGGGCAGCAGGGAAAAAGCAGATTTGCTTACCGTAATTCATTCTTTGCATCTGTCTTTACATTAAAGCAGACATATCAAACACAAGGCCCGGGGGCTGGATCTGCCCTGTGAAGTGGTTTCATGTGGCCCGCAAAGCAGTGAGGGAACAGCCCCCACTGCCTTTCTCCCGGCCCAGGCCAGCTGGGAGCCAATGTACTATTTCATGGTGGTCATCTGTGCTGAAATACATTCAGTCTTAGCTCCACAAGGCCATCTGGAAACAGCGAGGGACCAGGCCCTGCTGGTTGGCACTGCCTCCTGGGTGCACGCTGGGGAGGTATCACCCTTTGTGAGGAATGAAGAAATGCACCATCACCTGGAAGTGGCCAGCACGTGGCCCTACCTACTTTGGGCAGTCTAGGGCCTGGGCAGCGTTGCACTTCTCTTCAGATTTGTGCCACCTGGCTCAGCCTCTCGGCACTGTCAGGAAAGTGCCCTACTGCCTGCGAAAACTGGGCAGACTGGGGGCTGGGCAGCATTGCACAGGTAACATCGATTCTCACACTGCTCATGGCATCCCCTTCCCCAGAGCCCACCAAGCCAGATATGTGAAGTAGGCGAGGGCCATGTGTTGGCCACTTCCAGGCAATGGTGCATTTCTTCA
Source organism: Vipera ursinii (assembly GCF_947247035.1). NCBI lineage: Eukaryota > Metazoa > Chordata > Lepidosauria > Squamata > Viperidae > Vipera > Vipera ursinii. Next base: position 76,415,564 of record NC_139517.1, read on the forward strand.
TTCCTCATGAAGGATGACACTGCCCCAGCTGTGTTTTTCTCGCTCCCTCATCTCAAATATTTTCCCACCACTCTGTTCGAAGGAAGGAAGGAAGGAAGGAAGGAAGGAAGGAAGGAAGGAAGTGTCTGAGGGAAGTCCTGCCTTAGTCCTGCCCTTTCACCATCCCCTTGCCCCCTCCCCCTGGCCTATCCTTGGAGGTCTCCCATCCTATTGCTAAGGAAGCTGTGGATACAAAGCCAGGTCTCCTCACATGGAGAGGGAGTAGACCTCCCTCTTGACTTTGCCCTCATATACATCATGAGCAACCTGGCTAAGGAGAGTAAGCAAAGCAACAGCAGCCTTGAGGAGGAGGTAAGTGTAGCTGGGCGCCTCTTGGGGAAGAGGGGCTGGGCTTACTGCCACAGGTACTTGAGGGCTGAGCTGGGCATTTGACCTCCACGCCACTGTCCCGCTCCCCCCTGCATGGCCTGAGAGGAACAGTGAGGGTCCTCCAGTGGACCATGCCTTGGCACTTGTCCCAGTCCCATCTCCTTCTGCCAGAGACCCTCAGATCTGTCCCATTCATGCCCAAGCCCCCATAGGCACCCTTGATGCGAACAATGTAGAGCTGGCCATGCCCACCCAGTAGGCCACACGCATTCAAGCCATGCCCACCTGCTGCCACATCCACCCAGCCCCCTGAGGGCAACCGCAATGCTGATGCGGCCCTCAATGAAATTGAGTTAAAGGAATAAGTAGTTCAACCTACCAAGAGTAGAACCATAGAAAACAGATAAGAAATACATATCAAAACAGGAAAGAAAATATCGGGCATAATTATTTAATTTTTTAACTTTTGTACTTTGCTTTTTAATATTTATTGCCCTGTACACCGCCCTGAGTCCTTCGGGAGAAGGGCGGTATAAAAATTTAATAAATATAAATATAAATAAATATAAATATAAATATAATACCTTTCTTCCTTGGATGAATTCAAATCATTGGGACCAGATGGATTATACCCCAGAATTCTGAGGGAGATGGCAGATGTGACTGAACCATACGTTTCAAAGAACCTGGAACACTGGGACACTACCAGAAGACTAGGAAAGAGTTAATGTAATTCCCATCTTCAAAAAAGGGAGAGAAAAAATAGACCCAGGAAACTACGACCTATCAGCCTGATATCAATATCTAGGAAGATCCTGAAAAAGATCAAGCAATGGATCTGTAAATACCTAGAAGCAAGCAAAGCTAATCCTAGAAGTCAATATAGATTTGTCAAAAGCAGATCATGCTAAACAAATCTTATTACATTTTTTTGATAAAGTGACAAAATTAGTGGACCATCAAAATGCTGTGGATATAGCATACTTGGACTTCAGTAATCATTTGATAACACAAATCACAGCCTATTTCTTGGTATGATGGATTTACAACTGGGTGACAAACCACACTCAACATATAGTCCTTCAATGGAACAACATCTAAATGGAGGGAAGTATGGAAAGGGGTACCCCAAGATTCTGATAAAAGAAGGGACGTGGTGGCTCAGTGAGTTAGGACGCTGAGCTTGTCGATCAGAAGGTCGGCAGTTTGGCGGGTCGAATCCTGAGTGCCGTGTAACAGAGTGAGCACCTGGTACTCGTCCCAGCTTCTGCCAACCTAGCAGTTCGAAAGCACATAAAAATGCAAGTAGAAAAATAGGGACCACTACGGTGGGAAGGTAACAGCATTCCGTGCGCCTTTGGCGTCTAGTCATGCCGGCCACATGACCACAGAGACGTCCTCTGACAAGTGCTGGCTCTTCGGCTTTGAAACGGAGATGAGCACCGGCCCCTAGACTTGGAAACGACTAGCACGCATGTGCGGGGGAACCTTTACCTTTACCTAAGATTCTGATTTACACCCAGTACTTTTTAATATCTTCATAAATGATTTAGATGAGGGGACAGAAGGGGAACTTATCAAATGTCCAGATACTATCAAACTAGGGCAGTGGTGGGATTCAAATATGTGAACAACCACTTCTCTGTGTGGATGCCGCTTCTAGAGCTCCATTCTGGGCCTGGGCAACAAAAAATTAGCTACCAATTCTGCCGAACTGGTACGAACTGGCTGAATTCCTCCCACCACTGAACTAGGGGGAATAATCAATACTTTATAAGATAGGCCCATGATCCAGAAAGATCTTGACAGACTTGAAAACTGGAACCTATTGAACCAAATGAGTAATGAAAAAAGTAAGGTTATACACTTAGGCAAGAAAAACCAAATGCACAGGTATAGAATAGGTGGTACCTAGTTCAAAAGCAGTAACTGTGAGAAGAATCTTAAGTATCAGCCAATAGTGTACATCAGCTGCCAAAAAAAAAAAAGCCAAACCAATCCTAGGCTACATCAACAGAGGAATAGTATCAAGATTATGTGAAGTATTAGCACTACTATATATTGTCTTGATAAGACCACGCTTGGAATAGTGTATCCAGTTCTGGTTACCATGACACCATGGTGGTGTATTGTGATGATGATGCAAAGTCTCTACAATGCAGAGTCCAGAAAGTGCAGAGAAGAGCAAGTTTGAGACCCTAGAACAGGGGCCTCCAAACTTGGCAACTTTAAGACTTATGCAATTCAATGCTTGTTTGGGGGATTCTGGGAGTTGAAGTCCAGAAGTATTAAAGTTGCCAAATTTGGAGACCCTTGCTCTAGAGAGAAAGCAGAGAAGAGCAACAAAGATGAATAGGTCCCCTATTCATGGAGGCTAAAACATATGATGAACAGTTGCAGGAACTGGGTACGTCTAGTCCAGGGGTAGGCAACCTTGGCTCTTTTATGACTCATGGACTTCAACTCCCAGAATTCCTGGAGTTGAAGTCCATGAGTCATAAAAGAGCCGAGGTTGCCTACCCCTGGTCTAGTCTAACAAATAGAAGGGTAACAGGATAGCAGTCTTTCAATGTTTGAGAGCCTGTCACAAGAAAGAGGGGGATGACTTATTCTCCAAAGCACGTGAGGGAAATGCAAGAAGTAAAAATACCTAGAGCCTTATTCCATACCGTAAATGAAAGCTAGGAGTTTGGGGAAGGGAGAGGACTTGCGTTGAGAACATTGAAAACAAAAGGTGTTTGTGATAACAGAATCAGAGGATGGCAACCAAGCTCACCTCAGACCGAACTGATACAAAATGAGCTAAAACTTCCATTATGTTCCCCCCCCTCAAGAATGCTAAGTTACTAATTTATTTCAAAAACCAATTTTCTCAAATAACCACATTTAATCAGTTTTATAATCTAGATTCTAGATGATATAGGTCTGAATAGGCCTTAGAATGCCATGAGTTCAAAATGAGTTTGGAAAATTAACTTTTTGAAATGTAGCGAAGTGTTTTAACTGGTGTGGACTAGAAGAAAAACCTGGATTTCTTCAGAACTTCCCAACCATGAAACATTGCTTTTTACACATCCTCATTTAGAGGTAATACTGAAGCTATTCTTCCAATTATGTAAACTATTTCCTTGTTCTCTTTTAAACAAGCATCATTAAAGCAAAAATAAAATCCCCACAAGCACTTCCTATCTTTTCTTTCATTTTTGGCTGTCCATTACTCTATTCTCTTTTTTTAAAAAAATAGACTTCCCTTTTTTCTTTTTCTGTTTTAGTCAAATTATTTCTATATATATATATGCTTTTGTTGTCTTCCCTTTTTTAAATACTATGCTTTTAATCTCTCAGTACTTTGTTAGTATTGCTTGTACTATGCCAGTACTTATTCCTCCTAGAGTGACACTCTATGAAAACAAAAGGCTTTAAAACAAGTGAGGTAGAAAGACTATTGATTCTTTCGAATGTTGGTGTTCAAGTAGACAAGCAAACAGATGGACTGTTAAATAAATAACTTAGTGTTCTCATTTGAGATACAAATGATCAGGCTCAAATTGTCATGCTTTGAACATATTATATAAAGACCTAGTTCTCTGAATAATGCTGGTAAACATGGAAGGGAAGAGAAGAAAAGACTACTAATAACAAGGTAGATAGACAGTTATTACAGCAGTGATGGCTACTGGAAGACCCAAAAGATCCGGTTGGAAACCACTGATTTGATGGCATATAATCCATCAATAATCAATACCTTTATTTATTATATCATCGTATAATTGTACCTCCATCCCACCTCTGTGAGTCAAGCATTGCAAGCAATCTACATGTTGGTTATATAGGTAAAGGTTCCCCCGCACATGCGTGCTAGTCGTTTCCGACTCTAGGGGCCAGTGCTCATCTCCTTTTCAAAGCCAAAGAGCCAGCGCTTGTCCGAAGACATCTCCGTGGTCATGTGGCCGGCATGACTAGATGCCAAAGGCGCACGGAACACTGTTACCTTCCCACTGTAGTGCTCCCTATTTTTCTACTTGCATTTTTACGTGCTTTCCAACTGCTAGGTTGGCAGAAGCTGGGACGAGTAACAGGCGCTCACTCTGTTACGCGGCACTCAGGATTCGACCTGCCAAACTGCCGACCATCTGATCGACAAGCTCAGCATCCTACCCACTAAGCCACCGCATCCCTTGTTGGTTATATACTTCCTAATAAAACAAGAATGGAAAGTAACTAACACATGTTCTAATTCAGGTTCTAGTCCCACCACTTTAGGGATCTATTTTCCTACCATAGAACCACCCCTCGTTAGGGAGAGCAATTGATGGATGTTTTGCCAGGCAAGATATTCTGCATTTTTTCCACACAATTTCCTTCTTAGTAAACGGTTAGGACTGTACTACTTGCCAGCCTCATTACACAGGCAAGATCAAATTATTTACATTTATTTGCTAAATTTATTTGGCTATAGGGAGATAAATTATAGGCTGTCTCAACTTACAACCATTTGTTTAGTGACTATTCAAGTTACAATGGCACTGAAAAAAGTGATTTATGACTAGTCCTCACACTTACAATTGTTGCAGCATTTTCAGCGTTATATGTTTAACATTCAGATGCCTGGGAATTGGCATGTATTTATGATGGTGGCCGCATCCCAGGGTTATATAATGGCCATTTGTGACTTTGGAAGGGACCTTGGAGGTCTTCTAGTCCAACCCTTTGCTCGGGCAGAAAGCCCTATACCATTTCAGACAAATGGCTGTCCAGTCTCTTCTTAAAAACCTCCAGAAATGGAGCACTCACAACTTCTGTTGGCAGGTTGTTCCACTGGTTAATTGTTCTAACTGTCAGGAAATTTGTCCTTAGTTCTAGGTCGCTTTTCTCCTTGATAAGTTTTCATCCATTGCTTCTTGTCCTGCCTTCAGGTGCTTTGGAGAATAGCAGTGTCCTTTTCATTGAACTAGACATACCCAATTCCAGCAACCTTTCTTTATATGCTTTTGCCTCCAGTCCCCTAATCATCTTTGTTGCTTTTCTCTGTATTCTTTCTAGACTCTCAACATATTTTATACATTATGGTGAACAAAACTGGATGCAGTATTCCAAGTATGGCCTTACCAAGGCATTGTAAAGTGTGTATAATAATAATAAATAATAATAAACCTTTATTGTCAAAGTACAACATGTGTACATTGAGATTAGCTGAGCCTCCCCCCGTGCTCTCTCCCCCCAACACACAGTGACAACAAACCCTCCATCCCACCACACTATGTGAACCAACTACACCACACACCGGCCTCCCAAGTCAATTCTGCATAAGATTATGTCCCATTTAAAAGCCTAACAGCCCACGGATAAAAGCTATTTTTCAGCCTGTTGGTACGGCTGGCTATATTCCTGTATCTCCTACCGGATGGTAGGAGAGTAAAGAGATACCGTGCAGGGTGTGAGTCATCCCTGAGAATCTTCCTCACTCTTCCAAGGCAGCAAGCCCTGGTGATGTCATCCAGTGGTGTCAGGGAACAGCCCACAATGTCTTGTGCTGTGCTCACTACCCTCTGTAATACTTTCCTATCCGCAGCTGTCAGACCAGCATACCAAACCACAATACCATACGAGAGGACGCTCTCTATGGTAGACCGGTAAAAGAGGGTCATTAGCTGTTGTTCTACCCTGTTCTTCCGCAAGATCCTAAGAAAGTGAAGCCTCTGTTGGGCCTTTCTAGTCACCTGGGTTGTGTTAACTTTCCAGGTCAGATCTTCACAGAGGTAGACTCCCAGAAATTTAAAGCAGGAAACTCTCTCTACACATTCCTCCCCGATGTAAAGTGGGGCAGGTTCCTCCTTTTTTCTGCGGAAGTCTAACACCATCTCTTTCGTCTTGCCGATGTTTAGGTGCAAGTTGTTGTTACTACACCATATGGATAGTTTTTGTACCTCCGCCCTATATGCTGTCTCATCCCCACCTGTAATAAGACCCACCACAGTTGTATCATCTGCGAACTTGATTATCGCAGTGGATGGGTCAGATGATACACAATCATAAGTGTATAAAGAGTACAGGTAGGGGCTAAGCACACAGCCCTGTGGCGTGCCGGTGCAAAGCTTCAGGGGGGTGGACAAAGCAGACCCGACCCTCACTGTTTGTACCCGATCCCTAAGAAAGTCTTGAATCCAATCGCAGATAGCGGGGGAGAAATTCAAGTCAGTCAGTTTCTCGGTGAGAATGCTCGGTAAAATGGTGTTGAAAGCCGAGCTGTAGTCAACAAAAGCATCCTGACGTAACTTCCAGGTTTCTCGAGATGACTTGCTACAGAGTGTAAGGCAGTAGCTATGGCATCGTCTGTCGACCTATTTCCCCTGTAGGCAAATTAATGTTTATCAAAGTCCAGTGGGAGGCATGTCCTAAGATGTTGGAGAACCAATCTTTCGAAGCATTTCATGACTACAGACGTTAATGCAATAAGTCTGTAGTCATTCAGGCACTCAACCGCAGTTTTCTTGGGGACTGGGGCAATGGTAGCTGCCTTCAAGCATGATGGTACACATGCCGTTTGCAAGGAGATGTTAAAAATCCTTGTCAGGACCCCTGCTAATTGATCGGCAAGGCTATGGTCTTCCCAGTTGCAATGTATGGCTGTGAAAGTTGGACCATAAGAAAGGCTGAGCGCCAAAGAATTGAGCCTTTGAACTGTGGTGCTGGAGAAGACTCCTGCGAATCCCTCGGACTGCAAGGTGATCAAACCGGTCACTTCTAGAGAAGATCAACCCTGACTGCTCTTTAGAAGGCCAGATCCTCAAGTTGAAACTCAAATACTTTGGCCACCTAATGAGAAGGAAGGACTCACTGGAGAAGAGTCTAGTGCTGAGAAAGATTGAGGGAAATAGAAGAAGGGGACGACAGAGAATGAGGTGGCTGGATGGAATCACCGAAGCAGTAGGCGTGAGCTTAAATGGACTCCAGAAGATGGTAGAGGACAAGAAGGCCTGGAGCAATGCTGTCTGTGGGGTCACGATGGGTCGGACACGACTTCGCAGCTAACAAGAACAAGCCTTCCTTGACTAGCTATTCTCCAGCTATGCTGAGATCACACGTACTGTAACTGCTAGTTATGACATATCTTAATGGACAAGAGTACTCTCTATAAGTAAAATACCAGTATCCCAAAAATACCAGTTAATCCCCCACCCTACCCCCCAAAAAATAATCAGGGAAAATAAGTGGCAATTTGGTTATGGAATTTGGGGGGAATCAGAATGAGTCCGTAATAGAGGTATAAAAAAAGTGTTATACCTCTGAGTGCATGGTTGCAATCATGCTATTTATTTTTAATTCTCCCTGTGGATATTCGTCGTTCTTAAGATATTTTGCTTTATAGCAAATTAAGATGTAGAATAATTACTGAATAAAAAGTCAAATAGTTAGAACGAGTAGTGCACTTCAAGCTAATAATGGAAAATAAAAAAAATTATCAGTTAAAAAAAGAGATGCCTCATTATGAGATGACAGAAGAAATAACTCTCCATAAGGAAGAGAATCATATAAACAAGAAGCCCAGTACAGATAGTCCTCGACTTATGACTGTAATTAAGCCAAAAAGTTCTATAGTTAAGCGAGATATTTGTTGAGTGAGTTTTGCCCCATTTTACAGTTTTTTTGCCACAGTTGTTAAGTGAATCACTGCAGTTGTTAAGTTAGTAAAAGAATTGCTAAATGAATCTGGCTTCTCCACAGACTTTGTTTGTCAGAAGGTCGCAAAAGGTGACACATGACACCCCTGGGACATTGCAACCGTCATAAATGAGTTGCCAAGTGTCTGGATTTTGATCATGTGACCATGGGGGAATGCTGCAATGGTCATGTGAAAAATGGTCATGAATCACTTTTTCTAGTGCTGTTGTAACTTTGAATGATTGGTAAAATGAACTGTCATAAGTTGGGGACTGCCTATAGATGAAAGCAGGAGAGACAGGAAATAGAACTCAGAAATAATTTTCAGGTCTTTGAAGAGAAAGCAAGCTCTGGGACTTCAGGAGAAATTAAAAAAACACTGCAGAAAACATGGAAGGATGGTGATTATATCTATAAGCATCTGTGGGAGGGGCAAGTGACAAGTACATCACAATGCAAACTCATCTCTTTGTATGTGATTTTGTGTGATATTGTAATACAAATTTGAACAGGTGGACTAAGATATCGTGATCTGTGTCTTTGGAACTGATACTTGCTTCAAGGAAAAAAAAGAGAAGAGCTGTGATAATTTGTGATTATGAGGAACTTAAAGTTGCATATTCTTATCAGACATTGGCACACAAAGTGTGTTATTTGCATGGATGATGAATGTGAGAGAACAACTTCAAAGGCATATCAACTCCATTGAAATGATCCCTTTTTGCTAATCTACTTGATGATATAGGTAGTCCTCACTTAGTGACTGCTCATTTAACAGCCATTCAAAGTTACAACTGGCATATACACACATCCTGGTCATGTGTTCCCATTTCAGGCATTTGGCCTTGGTGGAGCAGTGGGCTAATGCCTCCTTAAGTAACACCAGCTGCCTGCAATTAGTGCAGGTTCGCATCCCACCAGGCTCAAGGTTGACTCAGCCTTCCATCCTTCCGAGGTAGGTAAAATGAGGACCCAGATTGTTGGGGGCAATTAAGCTGACTTTGTAATAATGCCGCTTGGGGGGGGGGCGAAAGCCCTAATAAGCAGGCATATACATAGAATGAAGGCTACTGCTAAGCTTGTAAGCCGCCCTGAGTCTTCAGAGAAGGGCGGGATATAAATGGAATTAAAATAAAATAAAAATAAAAAAACCAACTCACATTGACTGCAATTTGCAACATATTTTGCCATTTTTCAGCATTAAATATCAAAAAATGTTCATTGGATATGTTGAATTCACTTAAAAACTACATACCGGTAGTTTGCTTAATAACTATAGTGATGTGCTTAAAATTGAGTCAGGTCATGTGATGGCCTAATCACAATGACTTACGACCAAAATTCTGGGCTCAGTTGTGGTCATAGGTTGAGGACTACTTTTAAATGATGCTGCAAAAAGCATAGACTTTGAAGATTTAAGGGAAAAGTTCAAGAATCTGGATGCAAGATGGATTCCTAATCCATCTTCCTAGTCCATGAAAGGCTTGAAAAGAGAAAAAATAATGGTAATCTGAATGATTGGCTACAAATTTGATCAGATATAAACCCTCTTCCCAGTAGAAGAATGTAAGGATATAGTGATGGTGGGGGGAGCTATGAAATCATTTAATGAAACATTGGAAAGAATATTGGCTCATACATTTATGAAAAATAAAATGTGCTTCTAATAAAGCTGATTCCATTAACATGTCCATGCAGTTTTCTTGATAATAATAAAACAAAAATAGTTTGCAATTTAATTTCTTCTTTGGCTTTTCTCCAGTTTGGTCCACAGTTCTGGTATTGCATTAATCTGATACATTAACTATAAAAATAAATGCTTTTCCATCAATAATTGTACAAATTTATTGACTCGGTTGTTTATGGAGAGTATTAACTGCTAATATACTCCATGTTTGCTCTCTACATTCTTGAGGTCTTCAGTTTAAAGATGTTTGCAAAGATAATTTTGGCCTGTGGAAGTGCCTCTGTCTCAAAATAAAGATTATTGCACAAGTTACTAGCATGACTTACAGGAAGCATAATGCTGGGACACAGTAACAACTGGTCTCACAGTCTGATTGAACTTCAATTCTATCTCCTGTCTTATGAGTGAGGCCTTTTGGGCACCAGGGACCAGTTCCGTGGAGAGAGGTTTTTCTGTGGACTGGAGGATGTGTGGTTTTGTGTGGTACCTGCATTCCACAGATGGGGCTTTGCTTATTTCTGCAGACCAGTTGCTGGCATGTCGCAGCCTGGTACTGGTCCACGGCCCGGAGGTTGGGGACCCCTGAATTAACATATATTTTCAAAGCTCAATCTTTGAATCTCAATACTCAATTTCAATACTCATGGCAAAAAGAAAAACAAGTTGCTAAGCTAAATTGATGATAATTGAGGTATCGAAATATGAAGTTGAGTTTTTAGCCAACAGAAGTGTGAATTCTTCCATTTCTGTTATTCTCCATGTTAGGCATTAAAGTCATAGAACTGCTAGGCCATTTAGGTTACCATGTCCAGCTCTTGAAGACAAATTTATATTATTCTCTCCTTGTTGGATGGTATTAAAATATCTTTTATTTGCTGTATTTCAGATTATATGTAGTTATTTTTAGGAGAATCTTCTTGATCCTTGATTAACTTACCACTTCTGTACACTAGCTGGGTACATATATTAACCTTATAATCTAGTTGTTTGGTTTTTCCTTAGTGCTGTGCAAACCTAACTGCTCTAATTTATAGACCTGTGGTTTAAAGTTCAGTATTACTTGTAAATCCAGCCAATTCAGATTTCTTTTTATGAGATATGCTAAATCACCTATTGAAACAATCATCTGTCATGAAATATGTACATTTAATCAAAGACTGACAAAACCATAGCCTTTCAGATATTGCTGAGCTACAGTATAATTGTAGGTCCTATAATTTGCAGCATAGCAGAAACTGGAAAGCTACAAAGATTTAACCAAAGAAAAGTAGCAAATATTAAAATGGAGCCTTGGTGGAGCAGTGGGCTAATGCCTCCTTAAGTGACACCAGCTGCCTGCAATTAGTGCAGGTTCGCATCCCACCAGGCTCAAGGTTGACTCAGCCTTCCATTCTTCCGAGGTAGGTAAAATGAGGACCCAGATTGTTGGGGGCAATTAAGCTGATTTTGTAATAATGCCGCTTGGGGTGTGTGTGAAAGCCCTAATAAGCAGGCATATACATAGAATGAAGGCTACTGCTAAGCTTGTAAGCCGCCCTGAGTCTTCGGAGAAGGGTGGGATATAAATGGAATTAAAATAAAAAAATAAAATATATATATAAAAAAATCACCACCCTGAGTCCTTCGGGAGAAGGGTGGTATACAAATAAAGTTATTATTATTATTATTATTATTAAAATCAGGGTGCAAAATTATTTGCTTGGGTAATGTGTGTGCACATATTATTATATACAGAAATATTTTAACTGTAGCAAGATAGAATAAAATAAGCACACCCACACTTTCTAATGCGCTTTGTTTTCCAATAAGCCTGATTGTAATACATCTTTAATTTTTGTGAATTTTGATTCTGTTTTGTTGTTTAGGTCTTGAAGTGCAAGATACAATCCCACATTCTTACTTAGTTTGGAGAGCTATTGTCAGTAATTGTGCCAAGATGAAATACTTTTGCCAAAATAGCTATTTGGAAGTCTTTAAAAATCACACCAATTAGTTCCATGCTTATGAATAACTTTATTAGGAACATGGGCAAATCAGCATTTCATTTATTGATAATACAAAAAGGAAAGTATTTCAGAAATCATAAAGACAGAATTGATTAATGACAGAAATATATATTAAATGATTATAGATTTTGAGATTCATAATAAAAAGCATAATTTAACATGTATAATTATTATGGATTCAAGAATAATCCTCATCACTGAGGACTTTCGGAACTATATTGATTTAAAGATATTATAATGCTTTTAGGTTGACAAGCCTATTAAAGAATCAGTAAATTACACATTTCAACCATGTATGACTGATTTTTTCTTTATCAGATTTTATTTTAAGCAGCTTTAATAAAACATTCTCATTTGGAAATAAATCTATCTTCTTCACTAAATTTTAATGGAATTAAAGGAGGAGAGTTCTATTTATTATCTGCTATTTATAACTATCCTATATTCATTCAGTTTTCTACCATTTTTAGGTTATTATGCTTTCACTAAATCCATTAAGGTGAGAAGGCAGTTCATGCCTTTGGACATAGTTGTAATTCTTCTTGTTCAACATACATTTCAAGTTTTACATAACAGTATATAGATTTGTAAACCATAATATTACAAACATTAAAACCATTATATTATCTTAAAAACAAAAATATTTATTGGCATTACATAAAACAGAATGCACCTTTCATTTCTAATTTGAAAAAAGGCGGAATCAACAAAAAAAATCTGATTATCTATTTGGAAAAATCTTTTTTTGCTAGAAAGGCAGAAAACCAGTGAAAACAAGCAGGAAGACTAGATGTACTTTGCATGTCTGAAGAGCTTGTCAGTTGTTCTGTTTAACTTCTCATATTGGTTGTCCTGTTTTGCATTTCATCCAGTCCAGGAATCTTTGCTTTAGTATATGGAGGCATCATCATATGGACCGAAGTGAGATGAATGCATTCTTGGGCTGGAGGGAGAGATTCTGCCATGACAAAGGGACAATTGTTTGAACAAGAGTTTTAGGTGCCTTCTGAATTTCACTCCAACGAAGACATAGAGAACTGGGTTGATGCAGCAATGACAGTAGGCTACTTTGCGGCTGATATCAAAAGCAAAAAAGATATGATTGCGAGTTTGACATTCCGGCATGATGACATGCTGAATAGACAAAACATACACAAAGTTAAACACATTGTAAGGAGCCCAACTCAAGAAAAAGACCACCACAATGGCAAATATGAGTCTCACAGTTCTGTACTTCCTTTGAGATCTTGATCTAAGCAGAATCTTAAGCATCCCAAAGTAACAAGCTATAATAACAAGAAAAGACAGGAGGAAAAATGTTACTTGCAGGCTCATCTCTATCAGTTTCCAGATGAATGACTGTTCATATTCACAGTGTTGTTTGCCATTATTATCAATTATAACTTCAGTAAAAATGATCTCAGGTACCGTAACCATTATGCTGCTGCTCCAGATGGCCATGCTCACCAGAATGCCACATTTTTTGGTCTGTGTTCTCATGGTTGATAAGGGATCAACGACAGCCAGGTACCGCAAGATAGTCATGATAGTGAGAAAGATGACACCACCATAGTAGCTTATAGAAAAGATAGCACTTACTGCCTTGCAGAGAAATTTACCAAAAATCCATCCATAATAATGATATACAATCCAGAAAGGCAGCGTGCATGAGAAGGTCAAGTCAGTGATGCAAAGATTCAGAATGAAGAGGTTTGTTAAAGATTTGAGGTTCTCATATTTCATCACGATCCGCAAGACAAGGCTATTTCCTACCAAGCTGAAGAAGAAGATCAGAGAATAAAGGATGCAAGTAAATATAGCGCTGAATCTGGAGGTCTCATCCATATCACAATAATTTGATTCTATCGGGGTGTAATCATAAAATGTTGAATTTGAGGTCCATTCATTATCATCTATTAGGTTAGTCATTTGGATTTGTTGCAGGTTTGCTCACTTCTGCAACTGTAAGGAGTGTTTCTGAAACAAACTATGAGATTTGTCCCTTTTCCCCAGCCTAGTTTCAAAACATGAACCTTCCTGTTTGTTAGGACTCACACAGGTGGTTGGAGTTGTATCATTCTATGTAAGCATTTAGGGGAAATTTCTTAATTTCCTCCCCTAAGTTTTATTAAAGTCCTGGGTCTTTCTTCACACTCTCCTTCTTTGAAATCTGTCCTGCTAGTGTTGACACGCTGACTAATGGAAACAGTAAGCAGGCAGGCAGAAAAAATGTCAGTGGAAGCATGGAGTCCACTGGACACTCCTGGAAGTGTCTTTAAGTACAGCTGCATTCTTAGGTGCCATGCTGATCGATAAATACACTAAAAGCAGGTGTATACAACTTTGGTGATAAAGATATTGATAGTTGTTTGACATTGTTGGTGTTGTGTCCATGTTACTGTATTTTCCGGCGTATAAGATGACTTCTTAACCCATGAAAATCATCTCAAAAGTTGGGGGGTCGTCTTATATGCCCAGTCGTCTTATACGCCGGAAAATCAGCGAGCCCGGGAAGGCACGCCCTCCCCTCTCACTGTGGAGGAAGCAGGGCAGGCTGGCATCTGGCGGGAGCCGGCCGGGGAGTGCGCGCTTGTGCAGGACTTCCCTGCCAGCTCCCGCCCGACGCTCTTCCCTCTTGAGGCAGCATCCCCGAGGACTCCTTAGGAGCCGGGGAGCGATGCTGCCTCAAGAGGGAAGAGCGTCGGGTGGGAGCCGGCAGGGCAGTCCTGCACACGCGTGCACTCCCCGGCTGCTAAGGAGTGCTCCTTAACAGCTGGGGAGCGCGCGCATGTGCAGGACTGCCCTGCCGGCTCCCGCCAGATGCCAGCCTGCCCTGCTTCCTCCACAGTGAGAGGGGAGGGCGTGCCTTCCCGGGCTCGCTGATTTTCCGGCGTATAAGATGAAAAATCTTGAAAATCATCTCAAAAGTTGGGGGGTCGTCTTATATGCCCAGTCGTCTTATACGCCGGAAAATACGGTATATGAATTGAAGGTGAGGAGTGAATTCAGGCAAAGCCACAACTGAGAGCCTAGAGGAGCACGTAGGTTTGGAAGAAGGATCTGCAGAATGAACAGGCTGGTGGGGAAAAACTTCATTAGGAAAGGACAGACCAGAGATTAGCAAGAACAGCTTGGCAAAAATGCTGGAATTCCGACAAGCTCAAGAAAGTGTTGCTTTCTCCTCTTTCCATCTTTAGGCTAAAAGCAAGCTCTCAAAGAGAAAGTGCTGAAGGCACTAATAAAATGAGCATAATCAAAGTTGCAATAAGGAACAGAGAATTGCAAAGGGGGGGAGAATGATACAGTTAAGAAAGTGTAAAAAAAATCAACAGATAAAAAACCTGCCTAGTTTTTTGAGCTGCAGCCACTTAGAAATCAGTATAAAAATCAGTTAGAAATCAGTATAAAAATATTTAAAAGTACAGTAGTAAATAAATATCACTGTTGTTTAAACAGAACTATGTACCGGTGTCTGGAAAGTTCTTGTCTCCTTTTCCATTCTCCCACACACCATCCACAGTTTCTTCAGTTCCGACAGATTTTGAAAGGACTCAACATCTTCCTATTTCTAGGTAAGGAAGAGTCATGCAGGCTTTCATTTTATGTTCAGTGCATTTTTGCCTTATTGACTGAGCCTTCCTAACATGCAGCTCCCAGTTTGCATATGATGAATGCAGACTGATGTTCACTACACAAGAAATTCTTTGCCATCAGAGATGGTGACAATTAAATAGATTTAAAAGTGGAAAAGATGAAATTTGTTGTTGTTGTTAGTTGCGAAGTCGTGTCCGACCCATCGCGACCCTATGGACAATGTTCCTCCAGGCTTTCCTGTCCTCTGCCATCTTCTGGGCTCCATTTAAGCTCACGCCTACTGCTTCAGTGACTCCATCCAGCCACCTCATTCTCTGTCGTCCCCTTCTTCTATTGCCCTCAATCTTTCCCAGCATTAGGCTCTTCTCCAGTGAGTCCTTCCTCCTCATTAGGTGGCCAAATTATTTGAGTTTTAGCTTCAGGATCTGGCCTTCTAAAGAGCAGTCAGGGTTGATCTCCTCTAGGACTGACCGGTTTGATCGCCTTGCAGTCCAAGGGACTCGCAGGAGTCTTCTCCAGCACCAGAGTTCAAAGGCCTCAATTCTTTTGCGCTCAGCCTTTCTTATGGTCCAACTTTCACTGCCATACATTGCAACTGGGAAGACCATAGCCTTGACTATACGCACTTTTGTTGACAGGGTGATGTCTCTGCTTTTTAGTGTGCTGTCTAGATTTGCCATGGCTTTCCTCCCCAGGAGCAAGCGTCTTTTAATTTCTTGGCTGCAGTCCCCATCTGCAGTGATCTTGGAGCCCAGGAAAATAAAATCTGTCACTACCTCCATTTCTTCCCCATCTATTTGCCAGGAATTGAGAGGGCCGGATGCCATGATCTTGGTTTTCTTAATGTTTAGTTTCAACCCAACTTTTGCACTCTCCTTCTTCACTCGCAACAAGAGACTCTTCAGTTCCTCTTCACTTTCTGCCATTAGAGTGGTATCATCTGCGTATCTTAGGTTGTTGATATTTCTTCCAGCAATCTTAATTCCAACTTTTGATTCATCTAGCCCTGCCTTTCTCATGATGTGCTCTGCATATAAGTTAAATAGGCAAGGCGACAGTATACAGCCTTGCCGGACTCCTTTCCCAATTTGGAACCAATCAGTGGTTCCGTGTCCAGTTCTCACTGTTGCTTCTTGGCCCGCATATAGGTTTCTCAAGAGACAAATAAGATGTTCTGGTACTCCCATCTCTTTAAGAACTTGCCACAGTTTGTTATGATCCACACAATCAAAGGCTTTAGCATAGTCAATGAAGCAGAAGTAGATGTTTTTCTGGAACTCTCTAGCTTTCTCCATGATCCAGCGTATGTTGGCTATTTGATCTCTAGTTCCTCTGCCTCTTCGAAATCCTGCCTGTACTTCTGGTAGTTCTCGATCCACATACTGCTGGAGTCTAGCTTGTAGGATTTTAAGCATAACTTTACTAGCATGAGAAATGAGTGCAATGGTGCGATAGTTTGAACATTCTTTGGCACTGCCTTTCTTTGGAATTGGAATGTAAACTGATCTTTTCCAATCCTGTGGCCACTGTTGAGTTTTCCAAATTTGCTGGCAAATTGAGTGTAGCACTTTTACTGCATCGTCTTTTAAGATTTTGAATAGCTCAGCTGGAATACTGTCACCTCCACTAGCTTTGTTGTTGCTCAGCTTTTCTAAGGCCCACTTCACTTCACATTCTAGGATGTCTGGCTCGAGGTCAGTGACCAACTCATTGTGATTATCAGGGACGTTAAGCTCATTCTTGTATAGTTCTTCTGTGTAATTTTGCCATCTCTTCTTAATCTCTTCTGCCTCTGTTAGGTCCCTGCCATTTTGGTCCTTTATCATGCCCATTTTTGCATTGAACGTTCCCTTCATCTCTCCAATTTTCTTGAAAAGATCTCTGGTCCTCCCTATTCTATTGTTTTCTTCTATTTCTTTGCACTGTTCATTTAAGAAGGCATTCTTATCTCTTCTAGCTATTCTCTGGAATTCTGCATTCAATTGGGCGTATCTTTCTTTTTCTCCCTTGCCTTTTGCTTCCCTCCTTTCCTCAGCTATTTGCAAAGCTTCCTCAGACAGCCATTTTGCTTTCTTGCATTTCTTTTTCTTTGGGATGGTTTTGGTTGCTACCTCTTGTACAATGTTGTGAACCTCTGTCCATAGTTCTTCAGGCACCCTGTCTATCAGATCTAATTCCTTAAATCTATTTGTCACCTCTACTGTATATTCAACGGGGATATGATTTAATTCATACCTGACTGGCCTGGTGCTTTTCCCTACTTTCTTCAGTTTAAGCCTAAACTTTGCAACAAGAAGCTCATGGTCTGAGCCACAGTCAGCTCCTGGTCTTGTTTTTACTGACTGTATAGAACTTCTCCATCTTTGGCTGCAGAGCATATAGTCAATCTGATTTCTGTGTTGACCGTCTGGTGATGTCCATGTGTAGAGCCCTCTCTTGGGTTGTTGGAAAAGAGTGTTTGCTATGACCATCGTATTCTCTTGACAAAATTCTATCAGCCTGTGCCCTGCTTCATTTTGTACTCCAAGGCCAAACTTGCCTGTTATTCCGGTTATCTTTTGGCTTCCTACTTTAGCATTCCAATCCCCCATGATGATAAGGACATCATTTTTTGGTGTTACTTCTATAAGGTACTGTAGGGCTTCATAGAACTGGTCAATTTCATCCTCTTCAGCACTGGTGGTTGGGGCATAGACTTGGACTACTGTGATATTGAATGGTTTGCCTTGGATTCGAACTGAGATCATTCTGTCATTTTGAGGATTGTATTCCAGTATTGCTTTTCCTACTCTTTTATTGACTATGAAGGCTACTCCATTTCTTCTGAGGGATTCTTGCCCGCAGTAGTATACCTGATGGTCATCTGAATTAAATTCACCCATTCCTGTCCATTTTAGTTCACTGATACCTAAGATGTCAATGTTCAGTCTTGTCATCTCTTGTTTGACCACGTCCAGCTTGCCTTGATTCATGGATCTTACATTCCAGGTTCCTATGGAAAAAAAATCTTTACAGCATCGGACTTTCCTTTCACCACCAGACATATCCACAGCTGAGCGTCCTTTCGGCTTTGGCCCAGTCGCTTCATTCTTTCTGGCGCTACTAGTACTAGCCCTCTGCTCTTCCCCAGTAGCATATTGGACGCCTTCCGACCTGAGGGGCTCATCTTCCAGCGTCATATCGTTGTGCCTTTTGGTACTGTCCATAGGGTTTTCATGGCAAAGATACTGGAGTGGGTTGCCATTTCCTTCTCCAGTGGATCACGTTTTGTCAGAACTCTCTGCTATGACCTGTCCGTCTTGGGTGGCCCTGCACGGCATAGCTCATAGCTTCATTGAATTACGCAAGCCCCTTCGCCACGACAAGGCAGTAATCCATGAAGATGAAATTGGCAAGGCAGAAACCAAGATCAGATTGTATATAATCCATATAAATATGGAAGAAGTATCAATTTTCAAGGCTGAAATATAGATAGTCCTCGACTTACAACCACAATTCAACCCAAAATTTCTGTTGCTAAGTGAAACATTTGTTAAGTGAATTTTACCCCATTTTACATTTTTTGACACAGTTGTTAAGTGAACCACTGCAGTTATTCAATTAGTAACAGAGTTGCTAAGTGAATTTGGCTTCCCCATTGACTTTGCTTGTCAGAAGGTCACATGACCCCCCTGAGACACTGCAACCATCATAAATACATGCCAGTTGCCAAGTGTCTGGATTTTGATCACGTGACCATGGGGGATGCTGCAACGGTCATGTGAAAAACGCTCATAAGTCACTTTTTAAAATGAACTGTTGTAATTCGAGGACTACCTGTATAATTAAAACTGCAAAACCAGATAACAATGTCGAACTGCTGAACCTCAGTTCTTGAGCCAGCAAAAAATATGCTAGCATATAGAAACTTCTGGTTTGGCATTCAATGAGACGAGTAGAAGAAGCCAGGGCTCCAGCTCCTTAGCCTGATTTCATTCTGCCTGGTGATTCCAGAATGTTGCCCTGGAGGGGCAATGAAGAAGGAGGGATGCGTTTTTACTTTGCTTTTTCTCCTTGAGATATTGGATTTAGCCTAAAGTAGTTGGCTCCTTTTACGGTTTGGATTTTAGCCTAAGATAGTTGGCTGGAAAAACGAGTACATCAAATCTCACCAGACTTATGAAAAAGACTTCCTCTGCACCCTCTGTTGGAACATTTAGCCTAACAAGCCAGGGATCTATTGAAACAATGTTGCAGCATGAGAAAATAAGCATTGCTCAAAATAAGATGCAAACTACATTAAAATTATTTCAAGAATCAATACAAAAAAACCATGAAGAGACAAAAAGTAATTTCGATAAATTAAATGAACAAATTTCAGACATAAAGACACAATTTGTAGTCCAACACCAAATGATCATTAAAAATGAACAAAGAACTCAGAAATGGAAAATAAATCAGATGATATTGACAAAAAATGGAAGTACTAATACAAGAAAATGAAAAATTAGAACAAACAAATCAAAACCTAAAAGGAGCAATGGCAGTCTTAGAAATGGAGAAAGCAGATCACTACTTAAGATTTCAAAATATTCCTGAAGACATAGAAGAAAATATAGCAGTTGTGATTATTGATCTCCTGGCAGAGGCTTTAAAAACAGACAAAAAAGAGATTCAAATGGAGATAGATGAAATATTTCGAATGAATTCAAGTTACGCAAGGAAATGTAAACTACCCAGAGAAGTGCATGGAAGATTTATAAAGAAAACAACAAGAGATGAAATACTGAGAAAAGTTAGAGATGAGCCATTACAATACAAGAATAAAGAAATCGTGGTGTTAGAGAGAGTAAGAGATACTCGAAGACAATATCATTTCCTAACTACAAAGCTGATTGCAAAAGGCATAAATTTCAGATGGTTAATGCCAGGAGGGATTTAATCAACTGGAATAATACAAGATACCGATTGGATTCAGTTTGGAAAGCAGAAGATTTTGATGAAAGAAATCGAGCATTCTTAGATGAAGGAGTGCAATATTGATAAGAGGAGAGAAAAGATCAGAAACAAATAGAAGAATCAACTGAAGAAGTAATTATACAAACAGGAGAAATGCATTATTAACAACATGGGAAAAAATAAAATGTAAAATATATTTGAAAATTCCAGGGTGGTTGTCAACAATGGAATAAGCAATGCTTATTTTCTCATGCTGCAGCATTGTTTCAATAGAACCCTGGCTTGTTAGGCTAGATGTTCCAACAGAGGGTGCAGAGGAAGTCTTTTTCATAAGTCTGGTGAGATTTATACACCTGAATTTAGTGAACCTTGACAAAATCTGGACATATAGAGATATTCTAAACTCTGAAGGGAATTTAAAATCTAAACAAGAAATGGAAAATCAGGGTATCAATTTATCATGATGGGCACATTTACAACTGCAAGCTAGATATGATAAACATGTTAAACTGTATGGATTTTGTAAGGAACAAACTGTGTTTGATAAAATATTGTTAACTTCTGATGAGAAACTAATTAAGAAAATGTATAATTTTCTATTAACTTTGAAAATGGAAAGTGAACAAGTTAAAGAAACAATGATAAGATGGGCGAAAAAGTTTGGGTACAATATAGAATTAGAAAAATGGCAAAATTGTGGGAAAGAAATTACAAACTGACCATGTCAACTTCCTACAAAGAAAATTTATATAAAATGTTTTATAGATGGCACTTGCCACCAGCAAGACTAGCAAAAATGTTCAAAAACATGTCAGATAGATACGAAGTTCACATGTTGCAAAGCAGCAGTTGCTATATTATGCATGGTTCTACACTTAGGCAAGAAAAAACAAATGCACAGGTATAGTATAGGGGGTACCTTGCTCAAAAGTAGTAACTGTGAGAGGGATCTCAGAGTCCTAGTGGACAATCACTTAAATATGAACCAGCAGTGTGCTGCAGCTGCCAAAAAAGCCAACACAGTGCTAGGCTGCATTAACAGAGAGATAGAATCAAGATCACGTGAAGTATTAATACCACTTTACAATTCCTTGGTAAGGCCACACTTGGAATACTGCATCCAGTTTTGGTCACCATGATGTAAAAAAGACATTGAGACTCTAGAAAGAGTACAGAGAAGGGCAACAAAGATGATTAGAGGACTGGAGGCTAAAACATATAAGGATGGTTGCTGGAATTGGCTGTCTAGTTTAATGAAGAGAAGGACTAGGGGTGATATAATAGCAGTATTCCAATATCTCAGGGGTTGCCACAAAGAAGAGGGAGTCAGGCTATTCTCCAAAGGACCTGAAGGCAGGACAAGAAGCAATGGATGGAAACTAGTCAAGGAGAGAAGCAACCTAGAACTAAGGAGAAACTTCCTGACAGTTAGAATAATTAACCAGTGGAACAATCTGCCTCCAGAAGCGGTGAATGCTCAAACACTGGAAGTTTTTAAGAAGAGACTGGGTAGCCATTTGTCTGAAATGATAGGGTTTCCTGCCTGAGCAGGGGATTGGACTAGATGACCTCCAAGGTCCCTTCCAACTTTATTATTATTATTATTATTATTATTATTATTATTATTATTATTATTATTATTATTATTATTATTTAATAATAATAATAATAATAATAATAATAATAATAATAATAATAATAATAATAATAATAATAATAATAGGCACAGAACAACAGTACCATCTTTTTTACCAGTCATTCAATTTGATGTTATGCTTGTAAAAAAATCTAAAAAATGGATCTGAAAATTAAAAGTAATATTTTAGAAAGACCATCTGCTGGAAGAGAACTACCTTATCCATTTACTGTCTAAAACATTGATTTGAATTTTGCTAATGAAGCAACATTTGAAAAGTGGTGCAGCTTCATAGGGTGGTGTGTGTGTGTGTGTGTGTGTGTGTGTGTGTGTGTGTGTGAAAATCAAGATGGCAACTGTTATGTACTGGGTTTGTGGTGTTACACCATGTGGGTTGCTGGAGCACCTAACGGCTCTCCAGCAACCCAGAATAACTGTCTCCTGTCCTGCAATTGGCTAGCCCCAGGTGGCAAGAGTGGCTTCAAACCTATTGGCTGCTGCCTAGGGGCTAGACTATATATTGCGGCTGGTTGCAGCCCATGCTTCAGTACAGTTCCAGCAAGAATAAAGTATGAGTTATCCTGTACTCAGCCTTGTGTCATCCTTCCTGCACCAACAAGCCCACTACTTAACAGTGGTGACAAGGATGGGTTCCTGCTTTGTTGATTAAGAGCTGAAGTCAACGAGAGGTCGGCAGCACACGTTGGAGGGAAGAGGCATTTTCCCCCTCCCTGCTCTAGGCCGGCTAGCAAGCCATGCTAGCGGCCTCGCTCTCAGAGGATGCATTTCCTGAGTCTTGAAGCAGGATCTGAAGATCGCAGGAAGCAGAATGAAGAATGCCAAAGGTCGGCAAGTTAAGAGAATTTGACATTAAACATCCGGAGGAATGGCCATCTTACCTCTCGCAAGTAGAAAACTTTGAGAGCAAATCACATCACAGAGGAAGGTCTGAAGGCCGCAACGCTGCTTTGCGTGTGCGGACCAGCAACCTTCAATTTGGCAGAGAATCTCTTCGTGCCAACACCCATAGAAGTGGTCTCCTGCTAACCAGGCATTTCCAGCCCAAGATGTCTGAGATGGCTTGGAGATTCAAATTCGACCAAAGAGTGCAGCTACTCAGGGAGAAAGCTTTGGAATTTATTGCGGGCCTAAGACAGGCCGCACGGCTTTGCAAGTTCTCAAACTTAGAAGAACGACTAAGAGACCGGCTCATCTGTGGCCTTCGGGACAGAACACTTCAGCAGAGATTGTTTGCTAGACCCAATTTAACGTTTTCCAAGGCACAGGACGAGGTAATGGCTGACGAAGCTGCCGGGGGCGCAGTGCAGACAGTTCAGCCCACCAAACCTTCAAAAGTGAAAGAATCGGTCCATCTTGAGGTCGCCAAATGCGCCGGAGAATCGTCAGAGGAAGAAGAACCCGAAATCAACAAACTCCAAAGGCAACCCAACGTGCAACACCGCAACAGCCACCAGCGAGAGGACGGTTACAAGGCAGTTCTCTTACTAAGATGTAAGGGGTGTGGAGGCAACCATCTTCGCGCCAATTGGCTACGTGTAGAGCTTGCAGAAGAACAGGCCACATCGTGGTGGTTTGCAGAGCCCGTGAGAGCCACCCAAACACCAGTCAGAAGAATTGACTAGGAGAGGTACTGGGGCCCAGGGTCCAGTGAGTGTGGGATTCTTCAGAAGCCGTAGAAGCATCTGCCGTACCGGGACTCGACGCCCCCTCAAGCCCAAACTTAAGCTCTTGGTAGAGCTACAAGGAGTTCCATGTAAGATGGAATTGAACTCCAGCTCTGCAGTCTCAATCATTTCTCAAGACACATTTAACTTCGTGTGTAGGTGCAGTAACAATTGGGCCAAACTAAGACCCTCAGATATAATTTTAACGGATTTTCAAAATGCTTATGTTAAAGTTAAGGGTGAAGCCATGTTATTGGTAAAATTTAAAGGGTTCTGGGGGCACCTGTATGTAATAGTAGTAGGGGGCCAAAGAACGAGTCTTATTGGACTTGATTAGTTTGATGCCTTAGGTATTCAGATTACTGGCATAAACTGGACACAAACTGCAGACCTCCTGTCAGTGTGTAAAGAGTATGCAGATGTTTTTGATTCAATACTGGGGACATACACAGGCCCACCTATCTCTTTTAAGTTAGATCCCAATGTTGTTCCAATCAGGGTTAAACCTCGCAGGGTCCCCGTTGCCTTAAAACACAAGATTGATTCTGAAATTGATAAGCTTGTAGAACAGGGCGTGTTACAGCCTGTTGATGGGGGGGGAGTGGGAAACTCCTATTGTCACCCCACTGAAGGCCAAGGGGAAGTTCGCATTTGTGCTGATTATAAATGCACATTAAATAAGGCCCTCAAGCAACACACTTACCCAGTTCCAGTGGTCAACCATATTTTAGCCTCCTTGCAAGGGGGAACCATTTTTGCTAAACTTGATTTAGCACAGGCCTATCAGCAATTGCCGGTTGATGAGGCCAAAGCTTCGGCTGACTCACAGAGGGCCGTTCAAAGTTAAACGCTTACAGTTTGGAGTCAGTGTTGCACTGGGTATTTTCCAAGGGATTATGAAACATACACTTAAGGGTATCCAGGGCGTTTACTCTTATTTTGATGATGTTCTTATTGCAGGGGAATCCCTAGAAGTGTTGGCCAGAAGGCTCAGGGCTGTTTTGCAGAGGCTTCGTGAAGCAGGCCTCAAATTAAAAAAGAAAAAGTGTAGTATTGGGGTTTAATCAACAGAATTCTTGGGGTTCTGAATTGATGCTAACGGCATTCACCCCGCTGATTCTAAAGTGAAGGCCATTAAGATGGCTCCTAGGCCCAAATCAAAAGGAGAACTTCAAGCATTTTTGGGTCTCCTAAATTTTTATCACACATTCCTACCTCATAAGGCAGCAATAGGAGAGCCCCTCCATAGGCTGCTGGACAAAAAAGCTCCTTGGAAATGGACTAACTTACACGAAAAATTTTTCCAGGATTTGAAAGCACTTCTGTCAGAAAAGTCCACTGTAATGTAACTCATTACATAGAGTCTAAACCTGTATGTTTTGCATGTGATGCATCTCCCTATGGGGTGGGGGCAGTCTTAAGCCATTTAGGAAAAAATAGGAAACAGGTTCCTATTGCATTTTACTCAAGGACCTTGTCCTCTGCTGAGCGAAACTATGCCCAGATTGACAAAGAGGCCCTGGCCATAGTTGCTGGAATTAAAAAAAATCATGATTATTTATATGACAGGGATTTCACTGTCTACACTGACCACAAACCTTTGTTGGGACTGTTCACAACAGACAAACAAACCCCCCCACATATTATCTCCAAGAATGTTGAGATGGTCTATTTTTCTGTCTGCATACAATTTTAAATTACCGTATTTTTCAGACCATAAGACGCACTTCCCCCCCAAAAAGGGGGGGGGAAATGAGGGTGCGTCTTATGGTCCAAAGGTGATCCGTATGGCCAGCCCCAACCTTCGCAAGTGGAAAGCAAGGGAGATTGCCAGGAGCACGAATGGGCACGTGCTGAGAAACGCCGATCTCGCGCTCCTGCAATCTCCCTCGCTCGGTTTCAGCTTCCCTTGCTACAAGAGAAAGCAGGCTGAAACGGAGCGAGGGAAATTGCCAGGAACAAGAATTGGCAGATCTTGCACTGCTAAGCTTGTAAGCCGCCCTGAGTCTTCGGAGAAGGGCGGGATATAAATGGAATAAAAATAAAAAATAAAATAAAATAAATCTCCCTTGCTCCATTTCAGCCTGCTTTCTCTTGTAGCAAGGGAAGCTGAAACCGAGCGAGGGAGATTGCAGGAGCGCAAGATAGCATTCCTGGCAATCTCTCTCACTCCATTTCAGCTTGCTTTCTGCAAGAGAAAGCCGGGCCGCAGGGCCGCCTCCACGGGTACTGCTCTAACGCGGAGAGGGAAGGACAAAGAGGGAGGGCAGGAAGAAAGGAAGGAAGGAAAGAAGGAAGGGACAATGGGAGAGGGAGGGAGGGAGAGAAATAGAGAGAGAGAAAGGGAGGAAAAGGGAGAGAGAGAAGGAGAAAGAAATAGGGAGGGAGAGAAAGAGGGAGAGAGAGAGAAGGAGAAAGAAAGGGAGAGAAATAGAGGGAGAGAGAGAAGAGGGAGAGGGAGAGGGAGAGAAAGAAAAGGAGAGAGAGACAAGGAGAAAGAAAGAGGGAGGGAAATAGAGGGAGAGAGAGAAATAGGGAGAAATAGAGGGAAAGAGAAAAATAGAGAGAAAGAGGGAGAGAGAGAAGGAGAAAGGGAGGGAAATAGAGGGAGAGAGAGAAAGAGGGAGAAATAGAGGGAAAGAGAAAAATAGGGAGAGAAAGAGGGAGAGGGAGAGAAAGGGAGAGAGAGAGAAAGAAAGGGGGAGGGGAGAGAAGGAGAGAAAGAGAAGGAGAGAGAGAAATTAAATTAGTAATGTGATTGTTAAGTGAATCTGGTTTCCCCACTAAATTTGCTTGTCAGAAGGTTGCAAAAGGCGATCTCATGACCCTGGAACAATGTGACCATCATAAATATGAATCGATTGCCAAGCATCCAAATGTAAATCACATGACCCTGGGGATGCTGCAACGGTCATAAGTGTGAAAAATGGTCATAAGTCACTTTTTTCAGTGCCGTCGTAACTTTGAACAGTCACTAAGTGAATCGTTATAAGTCGAGGACTACCTGTACTTTATCATTTTTTTTCCTTTTTGCAGGGAGGTCAAGTTTTTGACACCTTGCTCGGCGACTGGTGGTACTCGGACATTGCCTTGTCCTAAAAGTGGTACAATGGATGAAAAGGTTGAAAGGCCCTGTTTTAGTATACTGGTACTATTTGGTTCAGAATATTTTTTTTCTTGTTTTCCTGCTCTAAAAACTGGGTGTGTCTTATGGTCAGGTGCGTCTTATGGTCCGAAAAATACGGTAATTCATAAATCAGGAAAAGAAATGGGCCATGCTGATGGCCTCAGCAGACTACCACTGCCACTAATGGATCCAGCTCCAGCTCCAGCTCCTGCTGCTAGAATACTGTCCATACAGGACATACCTGAGTTTCCCCTCCATGCAGGGGACATTGCTGCTGAAACTGCCACAGATAAAATACTTAGTAGAGTGTTGTCATGGGTATACACGGGCTGGTTGGAAAAAAGTCCAGGCTCTGAATTTCAAAGTTATTTTGTCAGGAGGCATGAGTTGTCTGCACATCAAGGGTGCATTTTATGGGGGAACAGAGTCATAATTCCCACCTCCCTAAGAGACAGGGTCTTACACTCATTACATGAAGGCCATCCAGGCATTGTCAGAATGAAAGCCTTAGCTAGAAGCTATCTTTGGTGGCCTGGCCTGGATAAGGCCATCAAGCGTCAAGTCTATGGTTGTTATACATGCCAGCAATCTAGGCCTGAAATGCCCCAGGCCCCAGTTCACAGGTGGGAGGAAACACACACTCCCTGGTCTAGGGTTCACATAGACTACGCTGGGCCTTTTCAGGGGCAGATTTTCTTGATAGTAGTGGATAGCCACTCAAAATGGCTGGAAGTAATTCCAGTTCCTAACATGATTACTGCTAGGACCATCCAGGTGCTGAGAAAACTCTTTGCAACACATGGGTTGCCTGATGTCTTAGTTTCTGACAATGGGGCCCAATTCACTGCTGCTGAATTTCAGGCTTTCCTTAAAGCTAATCTCATCAGACATGCAACGTCTGCACCCTTTCATCCATCTTCTAATGGACAAGCTGAATGCATGGTGGGGACAACTAAGGAGGCACTCAAGCACATTGTCACAGATGACTGGCATCACAGATTGGCAGATTTTTTACTCTGCCAGCATTCTACGCCCTGCACTGCCACAGGTAAAAGTCCTGCAGAACTACACTGGGGGAGGCATTTGATCACTAAACTGGACAGGTTGCATCCAGACAGAGTGGCAGCAGAAGCCTCTCAACCAAAACCCCCAAGGGGGCTGCACATGGGCGATTGGGTTTGGGCCAGGAACTATGGTCAAGGGAATCTGTGGGTTCCTGGTATAATCACCAAGGCATCCAGACCCCTATCTTATGAAGTGGGGTTGGAGGGAGGGCGAGTTGTCAGAAGACACATTGATCAGCTCAGGAAAAAGTTTCCAGAACAGCCACTAAGTGAGGACTGCGTCATAAGTCCCTCCCAAGGTCGTCAAACTTGCGGCCAAGCCAGCCCTCACTTGGACCATCAGGGTTTTTCCTTCTCAGCAGAGATGGAATCAGAGGAAGAACCGGGTAGCACGGGAGTGCAACATGGACCCCCTGACGAAGTGAGCCAACTGAACTTCAGCAACCGCTGTGCCTACTCTGCCAAACAGACTGACTCTGGGATGGGCCAACCTGGTGAGGCCAGCCAGAGCTTTTCGAATCCCCTTGACTCTGGAGCACAAAGGGACACGAATCTACCCAGCCCACTGGGTAAGTTGGTAGGCCACAAAGTGATGGGAACTCCAAGGCACTCCTCTAGGCCACACAAGCCTCCTGCGTAACTCACAGATTACATTGTAAAATAAAGTGATGTATATTGTTGTAAAACTTGTTGCCACTAACTACAGAAACTAGTGCTTTGTGGAAAATGCCCATTACTGCAATGAAAGCCTGTTCATTAGACGTTGTTTAATCTCATTGTAATCCACTGTGAATTTATTATGTTTATTATTTTTATTATTATCACTACAATTGTATGTGAGTTGATTAATAAGTCTTGACAAGTATCAAGACTAATCACACTTGTCATAGTTTGATCTAAGAGGGGAGGGATGTTATGTACTGGGTTTGTGGTGTTACACCACGTGGGTTGCTAGAGCACCTAACGGCTCTCCAGCAACCCAGAATAACTGTCTCCTGTCCTGCAATTGGCTAGCCCCAGGCGGCAAGAGTGGGTTCAAACCTATTGGCTGCCGCCTAGGGGCTAGACTATATATTGTGGCTGGTTGCAGCCCATGCTTTAGTACAGTTCCAGCAAGAATAAAGTATGAGTTATCCTGTACTCAGCCTCGTGTCATCCTTTCTGCACCAATGAGCCCACTACTTAACAGCAACAACTATGCAACCAAAGCTCTGGATTTTGCTTACACAGTTGTTGCATCATTCAGACAACACCACCACCACCACTATCTCAGAAACAGCACTTTATAGCATGTTCTGGTCACTATAATAAAGCCTCCCAGCCTATATGGAATCACTGTTTTATTTTAGTCCTTGCTCTTAAAATAGCACATAAAAATGTTATTATGGATTATTCAAAAAATTCAGACTTTATTTTACTGTAATTAATCTTGCTGCATCCCCTGTTGTTTGGAAGTAGTTACTGCAATAGGTTTTCAAATTACTGTACAATTAAAAATTGGCAGAGTGAAATGTACAATTAAAAATAATACAGACTGTGTATGGATACAAATACAGCAACAGAAAAACCCATACATTCCCATATTCAACCTGAAATATCTTTTTAAAAATGCAAAGACATACAGTTGAAAAGCAATTTTATATTTTAAAATAGTGATTGCTAGGGCTGTAAAAGGAATCCAGCAAAATGGACCTTGTAGCCCACATGACCTGATAGTTTGATAGTCTATTACCACACATATTTCTCAATTCAAAAATTTCTCTCTCTCTCTCGCTCTCTCTCTCTCTCTCTCTCACACACACACACACACACACACTTATTTGTCAACAGTAAGTTAGAAATTCTATCCTTTTATAATGTCTGGTGTACATGTAACTCATGTAAAAAACAGGTGGAAGTTCAATCATCTTGTTGCAGCTACCACGCTAAATCTTTTGACCATTGTCTGCAAACATCCCTGCAACGATTCATCCAAAATGTTGCATATAAAAAAGTAAATGCATGTGTTTAGGACAGCTGATCTCATGGAAATTTGAATAAAAAGGAACAGGGAAACATTGCTTTTAAAAAAAGAAAGAAAAAAAGACCTTTTTATGAGAATTAGAGATGTAGAGATTTTTTTTCCATTAGATTTCACTAAATTAGCAACAGCTGCAAATTTTAAAAGGTACTTCTTTAATTGTCTTTAAAAAAACCATATCATCATACTAGGAGATTGTTCTATTAACGTGGTGTATGGTGCACTGTTATTTTTAATTTATACATTGCTAGCAATTGATAAAGCCTGGTGCAAATCATTTTCTGAACCTTCTTCTGCTTAAGGAAAATAAGCAGATAGTACCTAACTAAAGAGAAAAAGAAATAGATAGAAATATCTGCATTCTACCAAAGCAATTGCTTCATAGCAGACTCAGCAAAAAATTTAGAACCTGAAAATGGCCCAGAAAAAAAAATTTAGACTGTGACCTACTTCATCAATCATGTTATTCTGATCAAAATTGGAACTGCTTTTAAGTGAGGACATCTGGTTGTAAATTTGCTTTGACACAAAGCTGATAGCAACAGCTTAATGGCTCAGTCACCCCACTTAATTCAAAGCAGCTGCATATCTTCTTTTTTTTTATTGAAAAGTTTTAAAATACAGTTTTCCATTAAAAAAACCCCCTTCCCCCTCCCTCCTCCCCTCCCTACCTCCCCCCTTCCTCCCCCTCCCCCCCTCCCTCCTCCCCCCCTACCTCCCCCCAACCCCCCTCCCCCCCGACTTCCCAGAGCTAAATACAAGGTATATATATATAAAAAAGCAATCATAAACAACCATATACTAACAACTATAAATTCTAAAATCCATCACTCTCTAACTTATATAGGATCAAACAAAACTTAGCATTATTAAATATATATAAAAGACTAAAATAGAAAAAAAGAAAAAAAACACGAAAGAAGACTTATTCGAATGCTACATAAAACTTCTTAACCCTATACTTGTTCTGGATAAACTCAATCCATTTTCTCCATTCCATAATATAATGTTCTTGCGAATGATCTTTCAAGTAGGCCGAAATCTTCGCCATCTCTGCCAGGTCGGAAACCTTTAAAATCCACTCTTGTATAGTTGGCAGTTCCTCTTTCTTCCAATATTGACCTATCAAAAGTCTTGCTGCCGTAACTAAATTCAACATCAACTTGGAGTCCACAACTGTAGCGTCCACAATTATTCCCAACAAAAAAAATTGCGGACAAAACTTTATCCTCCGTTTAAAAATCTTCTGCATGTTCCACCAGACTTTTATCCAAAAAGCCTTAACCTTTTTACATGTCCACCATATGTGAAAATATGTTGCATCTTCATCACCACACCTCCAACACTTAGGCTGGTAATTCGGATACATACTTGCGAGCTTTTTAGGATCTAGATGCCATCTATAAAACATTTTATAAAAATTCTCTCTTAGATTTTGAGCTTGAGTGAATTTTACATTCCTCACCCAAATCTTTTCCCACATGTCCATTGTAATAACTTCCTGAATGTTTTGGGCCCATTTTATCATACAATCCTTAACAAGCTCTGTTTCTGAATCAATCTCTATCAATGCAAGATATATCCGTTTAATATGTGCTGGTCCCTGATTTCTAATTTGCTTTATTAAATTTTCATCAGTCATTGCAAATCCATTTTTCTGGTCTTCTTTCCACCTGGCCCGTAACTGAATATATTGAAACCAAGTCTGAACAACCTTCTCTTCTCGCAAGAAGCTATATGATTTCAAGCATCAAACATTCCTTTCCAAACTTAAAATTTCCTTGTAAGTAGTTCCATCGTGTTTGAAACCAGCATGTATATTTTCTATTGCGTGTTTTGGGATTGCCCACAATGGTATCTTGCTGCTTAACTTATGTCTATACTTCTTCCAGACTCTCAGCAGTGCCTGTCTTAAAATATGCATCCTAAACACAGTATCTACCTTCTTATCATACAACAAATATGCATGCCAGCCAAACAACAAATCATGGCCCTCAAGATTTAATAACCTCGGTTGTGTCAAATTAATCCAATCACTTATTCCTACTAGTGCAGCAGCTTCATAATATAATTTAAAATTAGGCATTTTAAGGCCACCTCTCTCACGAGTATCCTGCATAATCTTAAGTTTAACTCGTGGCTTTTTCCCTGCCCACACAAATTTATTGATACCACGCTGCCATTCCTCCAAGTTAGAATCTTTCTTAAGAATCGGTATCATTTGAAATAAGAATAAAAATTTGGGCAGGACATTCATTTTCACTGCTGCAATCCGTCCCAACAAAGACAATTGCAATTTTTCCCAACTCTCCAATTCTTTTTGAATTTTCCCCCATAATTTTTCATAATTATTTTTATATAGCTTTGTATTAGAGGGCGACAAAATCACCCCCAAATATTTAACCCTTTTAACAATCTCAAATCCAGTTAATCCTTCTAGGAGAGCCTTCTGTGAAACTGTCATATTTCTAGCCAAAATTTTAGTTTTCTGTATATTTACTTTAAATCCAGAAACCTTCCCATATTGTGTTATTATCTCCATCAGGTCCACAACAGAGTTCTCTGGCTGGGTCACTGTAACAACCAGATCATCTGCAAATGCTCTCAATCTGTAATCCTGATCTCCAACTTGTATTCCCTTAATTTTTTCCGAATTCCGAATCTTAACCAATAATATCTCTAATGTTAACACAAATAACAAGGGCGATAACGGACACCCTTGCCTTGTGCCCTTCTCAATATTACATGCTGCTGTCAGGCTATTGTTAACTATAATTCGGGCAGTTTGTTTTTGATATAATGCCCTAATCGGTTGTAAAAATTTTTCCCCAAAATCCATTTTGTCTAAAACTTTCAACAAAAATTGCCAATTCAATTGATCAAAGGCCTTTTCAGCATCTAAAAAGATTAGCGCTGCAGAGATCTGGTTGTGCCTTTCCAAAAACTCTAACACATCAACTATATGTCTCACATTATTTCTCATTTGCCTACCACTAATAAACCCCGTTTGATCCCCATGAATCACCTGTTGCAGAACCCTCATCAGTCTATTAGCCAAAACCTTAGCAAATATCTTATAATCTGTATTTAAAAGCGATATCGGTCTGTAATTTTTAACTTGAGTAGCATCCTGGTCTTCCTTCGGAATCAAAGAAATAAAAGCTGTTCTCCAAGACGGTGGCACCTTTCCCCCCCTCTGGATTGTCTGGAACAGTTCCTTTAACGGTTTTATCATCTCTAATTGTAAATTTTTATAATAGGCCGCAGTCAAGCCATCCGTGCCTGGTGCTTTATCCACCTTCAGTTCCTTAATAGCTGTAAAAATTTCTTCTTCTGTAATCAGTTGATTAATCCCCTCTTTTTGTACTTGCATAAGAACCGGGAAGCTAGCATTCTCCAAATACGTATCAATATCTTTTGCATTAATGTCCTCTTTAGTATATAATTTCGAGTAAAAATCCACAAAGGCATCCTTAATAAAATTCTGTTGATACACAACCCTTCCTTTATACTCAATCTTATCTATATTAGATGCCCTTTGTTTTTTCCTCAATCTATAAGCTAACCATCTGCCTGGTTTATTGGCATTGCAAAAAGTATTATGCCTAGCAAGCCGCAGATTGGTCGCCACTTGATCAGCCATTAATTTATCAAATTGTCCTCTTAACAGTCTGATAGCCTCCTTGATCTTCACATCCTCTGGGTTCAAAATCAAAACCTTTTCTTTTTCCTTTATTTCATTCTCCAATTCTTTCCTTCTAGTTTCCACTACACGTCTATGTCTATTATTCATATATATCAACACCCCTCTCATATAGGCCTTGCTAGCATCCCAAACCATATCCATAGAGGTACCCTTATTCATATTAATCTCAAAAAAGTCCTTCATCCGCTGTTTGCATTCTTCCACATTTCTCTGATTTCTAAACAAGTTCTCATTTACGCGCCATGAGCGCCTATCTCTTTTTTCCTTATCAATCTCCAACCACACTGGACTGTGATCAGAGATAATTCTTGCACAGATCTTCACCTTTTTAGTTCTCAAAAGAAAATCATTAGTCAACAAAATAAAATCAATCCTCGAAAAAGATTGGTGTCTATCAGAATAAAAAGTATAGTCCTTCTCCTGCAGATGTCTCTCACGCCAAATATCTCGCAATTCCAGGTCATCCTTCATTTCAAAAAAAGATTTAGGCAGTCTAGCGTGACTTGGAATGCGCTTAAAGGCTCCAGCCTTGTCCAGCTGTACATCCATAACTCCATTCCAGTCCCCCATAAAAATAAAAGATTTATAATCCAACTGTGTAAGCTTTGTATGAAGTAAGGTAAAAAAGTCAGCTTGTTGTTGATTTGGTGCATATAATCCAACTAAAAGCGTCTTTTTACCTTCTAACAACAGCTCAATCATAACATATCTTCCATGCTTATCTGCTTCAATTAGATCCGCTGTTAAGGCACTTTTAACATAAACAACCACTCCATTTTTCTTATTCTCTGCAGAAGCAACAAATTGCGTACCCAGCCTCGAGTTCGATAAGTACTTTTGATCCAAAACTCTAATATGCGTTTCCTGTAAGCATATAACATCTATCTTAAATTGTTTTAAATATTGAAAAACTTTCTTCCTCTTCTGCGGTGAGTTTAGTCCATTAACATTCCAGGTTAAAAATTTAGTTGCCATGTATATCCTCGAAAAGCCCTTGGACCACAGCTTTGATAGGACTAGCTTCTTTAGGCCGTGCTCCTCCCACAGCTTGGCTATGAATGCGTTGTGAAGAATCTGAAGACTTTTGCTGATCTTGTTCTTTTATTTTCTTTGCTCGTTTTAAAGCAGCACGCGTCACTCTTTGCTCTCTAGGATCATCCAAAGAAGTTGTAACTTGATCTCCTCCAGCACCATCTTCCTCTGTTTCCTCCTCTTGTTGTTCTTCTTCTCCAAATCCCTTTCCAGCTTCCAGAAGCGTTAATGGGGTTGCTTTTAAGACATTATTGTAGAAATCACGCGCTTGTTTCACAGTAATCAGCCTGTACCTTTTATCTTCATAGATCACCATCAGCCCATCTGGAATCTCCCATCTGAACCTTATATCTCTTTGCTTAAGCTCTTGCACAAGAAATGTATAGTCCTTTCTTCCCCTTAAAATCCTTGGAGGAATTTCTTTTAAAACCAAGACTTCTTGTTCAGCAATCACAACCTTAGCATCATAGGCAGCTTGTATAACTTGATCTCTAATTTCTCTTTTTGCAAAATAAACCACCACATCTCTAGGCAACTTTCTCTGTCTAGCAATCCATGAATTCACCCGAAACACTTTATCCATAGCTGCTCTTATTTCAGGTGCTGGCTGGTTCAATACCCCTTCGAGAGCCTCAGAGATCAACTGCTTTAAATCTTCTTTAACATTCTCTTTTAAACCTCTAATTCTGACAGCAAACTGCATCTGGTAATATTGGGCAAGGCTTAACTCCCTTTCCAACTTTCCTCTTACATTTTCATTCTCCCGTGCCTTTGCTTCTAATATAGCATTCCTTTGAGCCAAATCATCCATTTTTTCATCTAAATCTTCCACACATTCCGCCACTTTATGCACTGAAGTCAAAATGTCTACCCTCATCACACTGTACTTCTGTTCCATCCTCTCTTCCATTCTTTCCTCCAATTTCTCCAACTTCTCCTCCATCTGTGCAAATTTCTCACCCATTGATTGATTGATTGATTCCAAAAGTTTATCCAAAGCATCTCGTAAGTCCTTCGATGTCAACGCTTCAGGAGGGTGCAACGCCTGTAATGATGATTGTTGCACCGGCGAGGATCCACCGCTCCGAAGAGTTTTAGGGGGAGGTTTCGCCGCCATCTTTTAGTCCTCAATTATGACGCACTTTCACTTAAAGTTTAAAAAATCCAACAAGCTAGAGAGTATAGTAAAATAATCCTCTTCACCTTTTCCTCTTGTACCGCTCTGCCTGCTCCTTTAAATCATAGTCCATTCTTCAGGCAGGGATGGTTCGCAGACGCCTGGCTCTGCTCCAAAAACAAAAGAGCAGAGACGACGGCCAGCTGGGAGCAACCCAGGCTTCGGGGGAGTTCAATCCTTCAGCCGCCCAAGCTCCAAGCTCAGGCGGCCTCGGAGAACTCTACCCCTACCTGGGGCCTCACCCCCTCCTCTTCTCCCGAGGAGGGGGCTTCAATTTCGCCCGAACAGCTGATCGGCGCTGTTTCGGGCGAAAAAACAAACAGCTGAGCCGCGGGCAGCCAGTGAAGGCTGTCTTCGGCGCCGCGCCACCACCGGAAGCCAAAGCAGCTGCATATCTTCTTATGGCACGGGTGTCAAACTCAATTTCATTGAGGGCCGCATCAGCATTGTGGTTGCCCTCAGGGGGCCGGGTGGGTATGGCCAGGGTGGGTGTGGCCTACTGGGTGGGCGTGGCCAGCTCTATATCGTTTGCATCAAGGGTGCCTATGGGGGCCTGGGCAGGAGTGGGACAGATCTGAGGGTCTCTGGCAGAAGGAGGGTCTCTGAGCCAGGGACAAGGCAGTGGGGGCCGTTCCCTCACTGTTTCCAGGATGGCTTCGCGGGCCACATGAAACCACTTCGCGGGCTGGATCCAGCCCCCGGGCCTTGTGTTTGACATGTCTGTCTTATGGTCATTGTTCCTGAACTCTGTCAAGTGTGGTCAGTAGGATACAGGATACAGTAGGGAGGGGCTCTGAATGACGAAAATTGCAGCACCATGGTGTGTACATTCTGTCCCTTTTGTCTATGCAACACTGTACACACCCCTAAAAAGAGCAGATTTGTGCTGCATTAGTCATGACATTGCTATTTTATTCTAATTCCAGCAGTGGAGATTCTGAGGATATAGCTGACTATGGCCTTCCATCTAATGCTGAAGTAAGACTTTCAGTAGCATGGCTATCGGTAAGGAATGCTGAGAAGAATGTCCTCACTCCACAGTAACTAGGGATACATAGTGGTGAAAGGAAGTCTCCTAATGTGACTTCAATTCAGATACTTTGGGGGAAAGGAGTGAAGGAGATGAGGTTTGTGGTCCACCATTGTCCAGGTACCAGAAGTAATATACTAGGCCATTTTTTTCAGTAATACTCTCTCACAGTTATGGATGCTCAGAATGGACCACAAAAAACAGGTGAACAAGAAACTGATTAAATGGTCAATCAGTAATCCTGAAACAACTGAAGAGTTATGACCTAAAATCCAAATAGCCGACAGAAACAAGATGTGGGAACATGCCTTTGTTGAAGAAGCTAATAAATAGTTTTACTATAAAATGTGAAAGCTTTTAAATTCTCAGATGTCTTTCATTTGACAAAATGATAAAAGTACAGCATGTGTGTGATTGAGGAAATGTTGACTTTAAGTCATAAACATTAATCCTTACAAAATTACCTTATATCTGAGCAATATTTGGGCAATAGAGTCTCTTTTGTCAAAAGTAGATTCCACATTCAAAGCAAAGTAAAGCAAAAGAGAGGATTTTGGGTAAATAAATACTGAACCTGACCAGAATCAAACCATAATAGTTAAAAATACCTGCAAATGCTTATAAAGGTTTAACCAACTCAAGGGGGCAGTGCACTTCTATAACAAAGGGAAGTGATGCTCCAACCCAATGCAAAAGCTTTCTGAGACTTCTTGTTGGAAATCTACTTGAGAGCTGCTCTCATTCAGGTCATTTTGTATATAGAAGAATCAAGGCTATTGGGCATAATTGCATTAACATTTGATGAATTCTATTCCTAGTATCTAAAAACAGTGCCATCTAGTTTCACATACCAAAGTAGGATTTGCTGTGCTTGGCTGGCATTCCTTCAACAATGCCATATAGAAAACTAATTCTGAAACTCAGTGAAATTTTAAAAGGAGATAAAATATTTGATATGGGATGGAAATCTATGGTTCGTTAAAAAAAGGTATCAGTTTAAAAACTTTGGATATTTTTGTGTCATGATACTATTTCACATGTCACATTTTTTGCCCTCTGTTGTATGGGTGGTATAATTCTATTAATGTATGTGTTCCCGTACTAAAACTTTTGAACTCCAATTTCTTGTGAGAATTTTGCAATATTGCGCATTTTGCAATGGTAAAGCAGAATTATTGCAACACTCCCATTCTAAGATATTTCCCTTACAACACAGAAACCAAAAAAGCTTTGAACTGGGTGTCCTATTGCCAAGCCAGCTTCAGGGGAACATGTAGAACATTATGTAATTGAACACTTTTGTGAATTTCCTTAGAAGAGTCCTACTGATTTTCAGTTTGAAGTCATTTAGTAGGGAGTAATCCAAGAATGCAGCATCCTATAAAGCGGATTCTCAATGTCAGCTCAAAGCAAGTGACCAAACAAAAAAGACATTTTAAATGGGAGGTGAAGTTGAGAGCAAAAAGACTCCAATATTATGCTAGATCATGGTATGAGATCACATGATAGAAATTACACACATGTAATATAATCCATTCTTATTTATTGTTTGGAATTCATTATTCCAAATAGTTCCCCAACTACTTCCATCCAATAAGATTCAGAAATAGATTAACTCTTATTAGGAATCCAGTGGAGAGGGGGGGAACCATCGACCTCCATCATGAGCCCTTAGAACTGCCAACCCACGGGCCAGTTTCATCATACTGAAACCGCGCCCACCCCATTGCTGGCAATGCAAAAAGAGTCACAATATGTCGTGACACGTCACGTGACACGGCGAGTTTGACTCCTGTGCCCTAGACAACATTCTTACCAGACTCCTGCCAAGGAAAGTAATTTAAGGTATTTCCATCTGCCCATTGTATCTGTTTATGTTCCAGCTGAAATCTAATGGTTGAATTAGACTGGGCTTATGTTGAGATTTTTCCACTGATCTTTTTTCTTCTTTGATATAGAAGCTCAGAGAGAATCTTCACCTCATGATGAAGATATATAATATATATATCCTAATATATTTTGAAGTTCAGACCAGAAGATGGTCTCTTGATCCTTGATTGTGAAATTTTTATCAATCTAGCAATTCTTTTGTATTTAAGAAGAGTATATTAGATTGGGCTCACACATCGCAATAAACATTATTTGCTTGTTTAGTTTTGGTTAAGCATTAACCAAATGCTTGAATGCATGAATTATTTGGGTTTGAGCAATAAACCACAAGTAAACTAATTTTTAGCTTATGAGAGGTCAGCATCGTACTTTAGAAAGTACAGAAATGATCCTGTGGAGTTATGTTGCCTTACACTCTTCCTATAAAATAGAAGTTATATATTTGGGAGGAATTTAGATCAAATTATAGGCATGGTAGCCCTCTCTTGGCTACCAAAGCAAAATGCTCTAGAATATATTTCCCAGGACACAAAGTCACATAAGTAGATTTACTATGCCAAAACTATAAAGCCATTACAAGAAATTCCAACATCTGTTATACATTAGCTGTGAGCTCAATTAATAATAATAATTCAGATTTCCTGTTTTTCTTTCATCCTACTCCATGTAAAGAGCTAGAAGTGCTGCATTGCAAGAAACTTTTAGGCAATGTATACAATTTCCTTGTTTTATTTTGTTTTGTTAACATAGCATCAAGATTAGAATTAGCAGGTGTCTGGCAAAAACAGGAAATATTTTTTTTCTCTTGTCCTTGCTGTTAATTAGTTTATTAGTACCTGCTGCTTGGTTTGCACTGTTACCTAAAAACTGGCAAGTCCTTAACTAATTACACCTGAAGAGTTTTGTCTCCTATCTATTCTAGCAAATTCCTGTGTTTGAAATACTAGTCTTTCTGATGCTGGGAAAAGTAATTTTATATACATGTAAACCTAAGTTCTTTTTTTATCTATAGTTTTTCATTGTAATTTCTGTGTGGATGCCAAGAAAGCTAAAAGGTTAGTGTGTCATCTTTCCCCCATTTGTCCTCCATTCCAAATGTCAATGGTAACCCTAATCACCATGTTTGTTTTTGACTACACTATAATAGAAAAGCCAATTTCTCAAAAATACTGCCCGCCCTACATTACTAAATTTTTGGTTAAAACATGAATAAATTCTTTAGCTACCAAACTATTTTGCAGAAGGACCTTATTGCAAACATGCCCTCCACTGTCCTGTTTTAACTGTATTATGCACTTTTTGTTCATCTTTTTAATTTTAGCTAAAAATAGACATCTACTTTTAAAGTTTATTTTTGGCTAAAATACAGCTAAGCAATTTCTTTTACTCTAATATTTATTTGCATGCTTTAAACATGTAGAGACTGATTCTAAATTAGAGGTTAAATCAGAGGTGTTCCGGAACCCCAGAGCTGCAGAAATAAAACTTATTCAAATTTAAACTTCAGTGTCAAAGATGAATCTTTTATGGAAATGCAGAACTTCAAATGAGGCATGTTGCAATGCACAGGACTACTCAGGAAGCATTATTCTGAGCAATCATTATAGCAGCTTTATCTTTTGCAGATCTCATGCAACTGCTTCAGAATTTGCTTCAGATTCTTTCCTCACATGAATTATTGTTTTGCTTTCAACAAATCTTGAACAATTCAAAAAAGAGGTACTTCATAATATGTTACTGCAAATTGGAAGCATTGGATGCATTGTGCAGATCTAATTTCTTATTAATGAAGATTCTAGTTTAAAAATGTTTTTATTGTGTATTAATATACTAGTAGATCAAAATATAGTGAATAAGAGGCCATCAGCAATACAGAAACTGCCTGGTAATATCTGTGCCAATGTAAAAATCTATCAGCATCAAGGTACTCAT
This sequence comes from Vipera ursinii, assembly GCF_947247035.1. Lineage (NCBI taxonomy): Eukaryota > Metazoa > Chordata > Lepidosauria > Squamata > Viperidae > Vipera > Vipera ursinii. The sequence continues at coordinate 76,456,119 of NC_139517.1, forward strand.
GTTAGATACTCTATGTCATTGAATTTGACTTTATACTAAAGCTGTAACCAATTTATTTTGGTTTAGTATATGTTGTCTCGAAAGAAAAATCTTCAGAATCTAGTCCAAGCCGGTAATAAACAAAATGGAGACTGCTTTAGAAAGAAGGTTCTAGTTTATTGAAGAGCAGAACCATAACAGCATGTGGCTCTGGAGCAGCTTACCACATGGTGCTGGGAGTGGTGGGTTTTTATACTTTCTTGGGCTTTTGTGTTTGGAGTTCCTGTCCCTGTGGCATGAACTTTGACCTGAGCTTTTGAGTGTGTCCTTTTGGTATTCTGATGGTGGTGTTTTGTCCCAGCCTACGCCCGTCCTTGTTGCATCACAAGAACAACCCCTTTTTTTATCAGTAGACTGGAAAAACCAACCCTTTTTATTTCATATACAGTCCTGATAATTATTTCCTCAAAACAAAAACAACGGAATACTTTTCCAACGAATGATTGGTTCAAAAAGTAAAACAGAGTAGGAGTTAAACAAGAATTTCACCGGTAAAACAAACAGACCACAATTCCGTTGAAGTTCTTTAAAAATGGTTGCCTTCAGCAACCAACACGGCTCACACCTTCCCTTTTTATTAAGGAGCCCCAAGGCATGGCTTCTCAATGCCTTCTCCTCCTCCCTTGGAGTTGCCATAGTATTGTTTCCTCTGACCTGCTCTAGTTAACTGCCTTCTTGTACAAGTGTCTATAATGATGTCCATCTGTGAGTCCTCAGAGTCTGACTCATTGTCCCCACACAGCTGAGTCTCATCCAGAACACGATTGGAGGGGCCAGGCTCTTCCTCTGATTGTGAGTCTTGTAATTCATCAGAGCCTCCCTCCGACTCTAATGGCTCTCCAAACCCCTCCTCGTCCTCCTCCTCAGATTCCCCAGATTCAGCTGTTGGGAGCACAGGCTGGCACAGAATCACAACAGGTGGTGGGTTAATCCTATTATGTCCTAAAGGTCATGTCCTGTTTCTCTGGAGCTGTGGATGATGGCTATGTCCTGTGTTGGATTTTTGGATGAGGGGTTGCAGGTTCTAGGGGTCTTTATCTTTCTAATCCCATCAGCTCCAAGCTTCCTGGCTCCAGATCTGCATTTCTACAGACCTGGCCTGCTGAGTTTCTGGCTGGGAGAGAGGGAGAAGTTTCTGCCATTTAAGATCTTCTCTATTATTCCTTTGGGGAAATATAATATTCTGCCTTTTTAATATTCCCCAAAATATTTCCTTCTATGGGGGGGTTTGTCTTCCTACAGTTGTAAAACCAATTCTGTCTATAAACCATGGCTAGTTGAGTAAGACGTAGTTTTCTCTGAGTTCACATAAACGAAAAATTAAAAGTAAACAGACTGAATATTGATGAAGTGAAATTAACAAACCTAGCTTGTTTCTGCCAAAATAAGGCAGAGTTCCGACATCAGGGTAAACCATGTTTTTTAATTAATGTTTTGAGTAGACCACCATTTATTTGATTCATGCCCTACGCTTAGCTCTAATGCTAAAGAAATCGTTGTGGCTTGCTTCTTGTGTTGGAAAGGTTGCAGTTCCATCTTGGCTATGGGTGGACACTTCCCCATTAGTGGGAACCTGATCTTTTCTCTTCTACTTTACTTTCTCCAGTAAAGGGGAGGCTGAAATAAAAGTTACTGTCTGTAACCCAAGCAAGAGAGGCAGGGGAAATTTTGAAAAAGTTCTAGTTGCCCTTTATAAGGGGACAAATTGCATCCAAAGCTGATTGGTCTTTTCTTTTTCTTTTATAAATAGGTATGAAGTAGAGGTATTATCCAACTTACAGTAGCTTGGGGCAGGGCAGGAGATTGGCATCTTGTTCTCCACTTTTCATTTAGCAAAAATGAGGGTAAAAAAATTGTACCTCACAGTCACAGTCTAATCTGTGAATTAGAAGAAAAGCAGGTTGGCATAACTTCCATGGTCCCAAAGGCTGAGTGCTTGCAATCATCATGGGGGACAAATTGATGAAAGTTCTGCCAGTGGGAAATATGTCCACTATTTGTTCCCTCCAGTTTAGGCTGAAGCTGGGAAAGTGAGTTTTGACAGATGACTAGACTTACAAATTTCATCATCTGTCCTTCCTAATCTTTTGTCTTCTGCTTTACTGAAAATGCCCTTGGTAGCCTTTTGTCTCAGTGCTGATAAACCTAAACCATGGAGTCAATGGGGAGTTCCTGACAAAAGAAACCCACTCTCCTTCATTAACAGGTCTTTTTTATTTTTTTGGTTCATTCACTCTCTTGGTCTTTCAATATTTTTAATTCTGTTTTGTATACTTTTTCTTAAAAAGCCACCAACGATATAAATGGAATTAAAACAAAAAAAATAAAAAAAAACTTCTGAAGGCAAGCTGTTCTACTAATTAATTGTTCTCACTGTTAGGAAATTAATTCTTACTTCTAGGTTGCTTGATTAGTTTCCATCTATTGACCCCCTCTTCTTTGTGGCAGTCCCTGAACTATTGAAATACTGTTATCATGTTATCTCTAGTTCTTCTTTTCACTAGACTAGATATGCTCAATTTCTGCAATCTATTTCATATGTTTTAGCAAGCTAGGGTCAAACACTGCATATTCAGGGACACATTGGAGTCAAAATTCCCCAGAATTCTTGGTTAGACAGAAACTAGAAACAGTGCTTTTAAAAAATTATTTTGCTGGCTCCACCTATCAGTGTTAGCAAATAGAGAGTTGCATCTGTGGTCTGTTTAATGTGCTGCTAAACTACCAAAAGTGTGGTTCCAATGAACAAGAGAAAGCCAAAGTAATTGCATGCATCCACATGTTTCTGATTCCCTACAATCAGATATGGGGGGAAAACTTGTAAATAAGTATTATTTCTTGTATAAATAGTTTTTTTTTAAAAAAATCATGTGTAATCCTGTAGAAGAGCGCTTGGTTTTTTTCTGATTATAATTTTAAAGCCAGTCTCAGGATATTCTTGAGTATACTCTGCTGGCTCAGGTGATTCAAGAGCCTTGGTGGAGCAGTGGGCTAATGCCTCCTTAAGTAACACCAGCTGCCTGCAATTAGTGCAGGTTCGAGTCCCACCAGGCTCAAGGTTGACTCAGCCTTCCATCCTTCCGAGGTAGGTAAATTGAGGACCCAGATTGTTGGGGGCAATTAAGCTGACTTTGTAATAATGCCGCTTGGGGTGTGTGTGAAAGCCCTAATAAGCAGGCATATACATAGAATGAAGGCTACTGCTAAGCTTGTAAGCCGCCCTGAGTCTTCGGAGAAGGGTGGGATATAAATGGAATTAAAATAAAAAAATAAAAATAAAAAAAAATTCTGTTGCCCCTGCTCCCATTTCCTGTTACTTTCTGGAGTGGTCATTAAAATGTCTGAATTGTGGAGTCCTGGATCATGGTTCCCAATGATGCAAACATGGTGAAGATAAATAAAACAGTTTCTTCAGGTTGTGCAGCATAAGAGGATCTCCCTTGCCACCCACTCTTTGTTTCATGCCCTCAAGACATTTGATTATAGCAGTCAAGTCTACCCTATCGAGTCTGCAAATATTTGAACAATGAGATAAAGAAACAGTTTTCAAGCATGATAGCCTGAGAACCATGTGGAGAAATAATGTGACAGAAGAAAAAAGTAACAAGTGAGGAAAGGACTATTATTCCAGGACATTTGTTCATTCATCACTAGCAGCAGTGATTTTCCAGGACAGGTATTTGAACTTGTTTGCAAAAAAAGGAGGTAATCTTGGTGTGGGAAGTCAGCCTCCCAGAGAAGGAAATATTAAAAGGGCAGAAAAATATATTTCCTCAAAGGATCTTAAAGAGGCAGAAAAGCATGCCCAGTTTTCTTAATAGCCTCAAATCTCCTTCCCCCAAGCTTGGTGGTTGGAAGCCCCCAGCTAGAAGATTAAGAAGACAAAGACACCTAAAATCTACATAAAGGTAAAAGGTAAAGGTTCCCCCACACATGCGTGCTAGTCGTTTCCGACTCTAGGGGCCGGTGCTCATCTCCGTTTCAAAGCCGAAGAGCCAGCGCTTGTCCGAGGACGTCTCCATGGTCATGTGGCTGGCATGACTAGACGCCAAAGGCGCACGGAATGCTGTTACCTTCCCACCAGAGCGGTCCCTATTTTTCTACTTGCATTTTTATGTGCTTTCGAACTGCTAGGTTGGCAGAAGCTGGGACAAGTAACAGGCGCTCACTCTGTTAACGCGGCACTCGGGATTCGACCCGCCAAACTGCCGACCTTCTGATCGACAGGCTCAGCACCCTAACACACTGAGCCACCGCGTCCCTTAAAATCTACATACCCCACCCAAATTCAAAGACAGGATATAACAGGATTAACCCACAGATGCCAAAGGGACACAGGTCAAAATACATGACACAGGAAATACAAAGCCTCAAACAGGAACAGGAAACAACCTCAAGAGCCCCAGAGGGTATAAAAAGCCACTCCCTACATGTGCTTTCTCTCTTTTCTTCCAGAGCCATCTTCCTGTCTGGCTCTCCTCTTCAATAAACTGCAACCTTCTTTCTAAAGCAGTCACCATGTTGTTTATTCTCAGCTTGGAGTGAACCATGATGAAGACTTTTCCCTCAACATTGGGAAAGCAATGGGAGAAAAGATGATCATCAAAGTGAAAACATTGAAAATTTCCAACCTCCCCATCCCCCTTGAAGCCATTCATCTGTTACATTAAAACAATCCTGTAAGCTGCCAAGATGAAATATCTTGTTAATGACACATCACAGAATGGTTATCAGGTTTAAGATAGGAGAAAATGGGCTCATTTTAAGTTAAGAATTTGGGTGAAACTAATCGCTATCAAAGGGAAAAGAAGCCACAGGACCAAACTGATTCAAAAGGAAAGTAAGATCAACGTCAAATATCCTGCTAATTCAACAAGATAGATCAGAGCCAATTCTGCGCAGGTATAAAACACTTAAATGGAAGTCCCCAAAGACTGAGTAAATGCTGCTACTTGAAGTTCTCATCATTTATGAAATAAGGAGCACAGAGCATTTTTCATTATCCAGTCTTGACCAAATCCAAAGCCTATCATTCTGAACATGCACCTACATCATATGGCACCCTTTTAAGTCAGTGGCTATATTGAGACATTTTGCCATGCTATTATTTATTTAATTATGTTTCATTTAATAACAATAATAACAATAACAACAACAACAACAACAACAATAATAATAATAATAATAAAATAATAATAATAATAATAATAATAATAATAATAATAATAATAATAATAATAATAATAATAATAATAGAAGGGAATGCTCCAGTGTTGGAGCATTCACAACTTCTTGAGGCAGGTTGTTCCAGTAATTGATTGTTCTAACTGTTGGGAAATTTCTCCGGAAATTGAACAAGCTCTAATGGGCAGAGTTCACAAAAAAGTATAAAACAGCATTCCTGAACTCGCTATTTCTAATGACCTAAATTTTTGTAGTCCTGTCATGGTAATCCTGAAGCAGAACCCTGGAAGAAAGTTCTACAGAATATCTAAAAATGTTAAGTCATGGCAACTGGACCCAACTTTGGTCCAATTGCCATGATTTAAGCTTTTTAGATACTCTTGGCCTGGATGATTGAGTCTTCATTTACATATGCTCTGCAGAATAGCAACACCAAAAAAAGAAGGGCACAGCTGCTGTTGCTTTCACTTCCTCTTCCATGGCTTTTCCAAAATAATCTGTTATAGGGAAGCAAGACACTGGCAGCTTCCCTGGGCATCACTTTGTTTGTTGTTTTCTTTTGCTTTTGTGAATGTATAAGATAAGGGAATAAGCATGCTGTTTAGTGGAGTACAGGAACTTATAACATTGTGGCCAGTTAGTGATTTACCAGATTTTTGTAGCTCAGATACACTGTGGGGTAAATTACTTTCAGGTAGGTAACTGGGAGTCTTCTGAGAGGAATAGTTGTGAATGCTATATACAAATCCAGAAATATTCTAAATGAGAAGTGGAGTATCCTCTGAGTCTATTGGTTTAGCACAGGGGTGTCAAAGTCAATTTCATTGAGGGCTGCATCAGCATTGCGGTTGCCCTCAGGGGACCGGGTGGATATTGCCAAGGTGGGCGTGGCCTACTGGGTGGGCATGGCTAGAGTGCATATGGCCTACTGGGTAGGCGAGGCAAGCTCTACATCGTTCGCATCAAGGGTGCCTATGGGGGCCTGGGCAGGAGTGGGACAGATCTGAGGGTCTCTGGCAGGAGGAGGGTCTCTGGGCCAGGGCCAAGGCAGTGGGGGCCGTTGCCTCACTGTTTCCAGGATGGCTTCGTGGGCCACATGAAACCACTTCATGGGCCAGATCTGGCCCCTGGGCCTTGTGTTTGACATGTCTGGTTTAGCAGAAGAGATTCTGGGTGAGTAGGGTTCCTGTAGGGTTCTGGCCCATTTTTGCTTAAGGGAAAATAGGAGCTGTGTGACCTTCAACTTCCCTTTCTCCCACTCTCAATTACTGCAGCCTGGAAGGAATGAGATGTGAGTAGGTCCATCTAAGATGTTTACCTTGCAGCTCAGAGAATTCTATTTATGCTCCTGACTGCTCCTCTGGTTGTAATATTTTTGATGGCAAAATGCAAGCTTCAGATTAAACAAAACAGAATTGGCTGTCTTAATTCTGTACCTCTAACTGTACAGGTAATCCCTGAGTTACAAGCATTCACTTAACGCTTGTTCAAAGTTATGTGATAAGTGCCCCCTAAGGTTTATGAGAAAACCCAAAAATTATGAATGTTGCAGCACCATGGCAGGTTTTTTGCCCTTATGAATGACTGCAGAGGCTCTGCAACATTGACTCTATCCTACCTCCTGCTCCGAATAACTGCTTCCCTCTCCCTTCCTGCCACTATGGACTCATCTTGAGAAGACCTGTTTCCTCTCTGCCGCAATTTCTGCCTTTGAGGGAGAGGAGAGCCAAAAGAAGCTCCTGGATGCCATAATGTCGCGCAAGTTCAAGCACCCATCCTCTTTTTTATTTATTTATTATATTTTTATACCGCCCTTCTCCCGAAGGACTCAGGGCGGTGTACAGGGCAATAAATATAAAAACGAAATACAAAAGTTAAAAAACAATTAAATATTATGCCCAGATTTAAAACAGTAATTAAAAGACATATTAAAACCCCAACCCTAACCCATCAAACCAGGTCAGATTGCTCGAATAGATAAGTTTTTAGATCACGCGGGAAGGAGCAGAGGTCGGGGGCCATCCAGAGCTCAACCGGCAAGCAGTTCCACAGGTCTGACGCGCCCACAGAGAACGCCCTCCCCCTGGGGGCCACCAATCTGCATTCTTTGATCGGAGGCACCCTGAGGAGGCCCTCTCTGTGGGAGCGCACTGAACGGGGGGAAGTTGACACCGGCCACAAGTGTTGCTGTAGGTAATCCGGACCCATGCCATGTAGGGCTTTGTAAGTCATTACCAACACCTTGAATCTCACCCGGAGGGCAACCTGCAGCCAATGCAGCTCGCGGAGCAAAGGTGTAACATGGGAGTATCGGGAGACTCCCAGCACAACTCGCGCGGCTGCATTCTGCACCAGTTGGAGCCTCCGAGTGGTCTTCAAGGGCAGCCCCATGTAGAGAGCATTACAGTAGTCCAGACGAGAGGTCACGAGCGCATGAGTGACTGTACGCAAGGCATCCCGGTCCAGATAGGGTTGCAACTGGCGCACCAGGCGAACCTGGGCTAAGGCCCCCCTAGTCACAGCTCCAATATGCTCTTCAAAAGAGAGCTGTGAATTTTGCAGAGAATGGGTATCTGAACTCTCACAAGATCACGGACCCCAGAAACTTTCATTTTCTGTACAAACTCTGTGTCTGTCTCCTGCCCCCCACCCCCCAACGCCTTTCTGCCACCACCGCGACACTTTTTATCTGAACAGAGACCTTGGGGAGATGGAGAACTCCATCTGTGTGCAAATGCAAATCCTGAAAATGCAGCGATTCTCTGCATTTTCAACCACCCCATTTGCTCACAAACTGAGCTCACCATCTCCCTAAGGTTTCCATTCAGATAAAAAGTATTTGAGCAGCAGTGACTTGAGTTTCCCCACTCCTCTGTGTGGAAGAAAATGGAGGTGCAGAGCAGGATTGCTCTCTATAAGGCCGGTGAATGCAAGTGAGCAGCACACACTAATCTTCTTGAGAGCAATCTTGCTCTGTGCCTCTGATTTCTTCCTTTTGTACGGAGCAGAGAAACTCAAGCTGCTGCGGTCACTTGAGTTGGGAGGACAACAAGGAGAAGAGTGGTCAGGATTTGGGCTACCGGCCAGTCAGGCAAGGAGTAGTTTGGGTGGGCTGGGTGGCTGTGTGGGGAGGAGAGATCATGGCAGCTCAGATGGCTACTGTTGTGTAGCAGGTTCTTTGGTGCAGGAATGAAGACAAGGCAAGTGAGTTCAGGAAAACTCATGGTTTATTGCTTGCAAGATCTGAACTGAGAATTGGGCTGTAACTATCCGCAATATATAGTCTAGCTCCTAGGCAGCAGCCAATAGGTTTGAAGCAACCATTGCTGCCTAGGGACAGCCAATAGCAGCACTGGAGACTTGTAGTCTGGGTTGCTGGAGAGCCATTAGCTGCTCCAGCAACCCACGTGGTATTACCATTGAGCCCAATACATAACAGCTACTGCAGCCACAAGCAGCTTGGATGCAGGTGCAAGGGGACTCATCCCACAATGCCTCCCTGCTCAGTTGAAGGCTTCATTCCTGCCCTCAAACTAAGGCTGGTGCACGTGAGCGAGCAGCACACCCAGGCCATGGACGGCATTGGTTCCTGTGCCTGACTGACTCCAATTCCACACTTTGCCCCATAGGCAAGCAAATGAAGCAAACACTTTACCACAAAATGGAAGCTTCTGGGGCCATGGTTTCTTTTGAACTCGTGCGATATTATAGCACCCAGGAGCTTCCATTGTCGGTGCAAAAAGCATTTTCAAGTCAATTCACCTCTTCCTCAAAGGGAAAGAAATCACAGCAGAGAGGATTTTTGCAAGGTAAGTGAGTCCAACGCAGTAGGAAGGGAGAGGGAAGTGCAACATATTAAAACTATAATGACAGCTGTCAGATGCCGCATTACGCGGCCGCACTGACAGCTGTCCAAAGTAACGCACATGCGCGGTCGCTCCCGCGGCCTACAAGTACACGCGGCCGTTTGACAGCTGTCAAACGCCGCGCATGCGCATTTAGACATGAGCTGTCAAAACCGTGGCTAGCCCACAGCGGCAGCCGCGAGCTGTCAAAACTGACGCATGCGCAGTACCGGCGGCTAGCTATCAAAGCACCGACCGACCGCCAAAACCAGCTGACGGGATTCCCTCCCCAGCTAACGCGCTTGCGCTATCGCTGGGGAGATTCTGACCTACCAGCTGACCCATTGGCCCTGTTCCTTTGGTGGGAAGAATTCCCACAGCTGATTTGCTGTCCCGTTTGACAGCTACCTATATAAGGCATGTTTCCTCTGTTCTTTCGTTGTTCCGGGCTGACTAAATAAACCTGTTGAACGAAGACGCGTCTCCCTCGTCCTTCTTGCCGATAATCCAGGAAGCATGAAGTATCTCAGTGGGTTGGGGAGGCCTTGGAGGCCTGTTCCATCTTTAGGCCCTCCATTGCCTTCCCTACCCTGAGGTACCTCATATGCACTTAATGAGCTGCATGCATCTTAATGAGCAGGGAGTGATCTCATTCGAGGTATTAAGTTCATTCCTACAAATTTTTGAGTTACGAATGAAATGGGCAGGCTCCATTACATTTGTTACTCAAGGTCTACCTGTAGTATTTTTGTTAATGATAGTGCAAGTTTCATATTAACCAAGGAGGAACTGGTTGTCCTAATTCAGTGACTAGAAATATTACTACATCAAACAGTTGTGAAATTGTACATGAATCTGTGAAATGAAAGATTGTTCAGTTTGGCTTTCTGATTTAAAACTTAGTAATGTGATTTACCTTAAAAAGAGAAGTGCAGCATCTTAATGGTTATTACATTTATTATGGCATGAAGCTTCATTGACTGTACACTATTTATGAGGTCTTAAAACATGTATTTAAAAAATCTCAAAGAAAAGCTACAGGTTGCATCTCACATTTTGCAGGCAGCCAAATATTTCACGAAATCTTTCAGTTTTCTTTTAGATACAACTCTTATTTCTTTACTGAAATCTATTGTTTTTCATTGATACAATATATATACTGCAGCCTCTTCTGTTTCTGGAGCATTGCTGTGTTAAATTGTTGTCATGATTATTTTTTTTCTTGTTTGAGTGTTTACAGGTGAAACTCGAAAAATTAGAATATCATGCAAAAGTTCATTTATTTCAGGAATGCAACTTAAAAGGGGAAACTAATATATGAGATAGACTCATTACATGCAAAGCAAGATAGTTCAAGCCATGATTTGTCATAAGTACAGCTCATAAAAACCCCAAATCCACAATCTCAGTTAATTAGAATATTGTGAAAAGGTGCAATATTCTAGGCTCAAAGTGTCCCACTCTAATCAGCTAATTAAGCCATAACACCTGCAAAGGGTTCCTGAGCCTTTAAATGGTCTCTCAGTCTGGTTCAGTAGGAATCACAATCATGGGGAAGACTGCTGACCTGACAGTTGTGCAGAAAACCATCATTGACACCCTCCATAAGGAGGGAAAGCCTCAAAAGGTAATTGCAAAAGAAGTTGGATGTTCCCAAAGTGCTGTATCAAAGCACATTAATAGAAAGTTATGTGGAAGGGAAAAGTGTGGAAGAAAAAGGTGCACAAGCAGCAGGGATGACCGCAGCCTGGAGAGGATTGTCAGGAAAAGGCCATTCAAAAGTGTTGGGGACTTTCACAAGGAGTGGACTGAGGCTGGAGTCAGTGCATCAAGAGCCACCACACACAGACGGATCCTGGACATGGGCTTCAAATGTCGTATTCCTCTTGTCAAGCCGCTCCTGAACAACGTCAGAAGCGTCTTACCTGGGCTAAAGAAAAACAGACCTGGTCTGTTGCTCAGTGGTCAGAAGTCCTCTTTTCTGATGAGAGCAACTTTTGCATCTCATTTGGAAACCAAGGTCCCAGAGTCTGGAGGAAGAATGGAGAGGCACACACTGGAAGATGCTTGAAGTCCAGTGTGAAGTTTCCACAGTCTGTGTTGATTTGGGGAGCCATGTCATCTGCTGGTGTTGGTCCACTGTGCTTCATTAAGTCCAGGGTCAACGCAGCCGTCTACCAGGAGATTTTGGAGCACTTCATGCTTCCTTCCACAGACGAGCTTTATGGGGATGCTGACTTCATTTTCCAGCAGGACATGGCACCTGCCCACATTGCCAAAAGCACCAAAACCTGGCTCAATGACCGTGGGATTACTGTGCTTGATTGGCCAGCAAACTCGCCTGACCTGAACACCATAGAGAATCTGTGGGGCATTGCCAAGAGAAAGATGAGAGACATGAGACCAAACAATAAAGAAGAGCTGAAGGCCGCTATTGAAGCATCCTGGTCTTCCATAACACCTCAGCAGTGCCACAAGCTGATAGCTTCCATGCCACGCCGCATTGAGGCAGTAATTGCTGCAAAGGGGGCCCAAACCAAGTACTGAACATGCTTATACTTTTCAGAGGTCCGATATTGTTCTATGTAACTTCTTGTTTTATTGATTGCATGTAATATTCTAATTTTCTGAGATTGTGGATTTGAGGTTTTCATGAGCTGTACGGCATAATCATCACAATTATGACAAATCACGGCTTGAACTATCTTGCTTTGCATGTAATGAGTCTATCTCATATATTAGTTTCCCCTTTTAAGTTGCATTACTGAAATAAGTGAACTTTTGCATGATATTCTAATTTTTCGAGTTTCACCTGTATTTGAAAAAAGATATACATTGAATAAATATTATAAACAAACAAAATATTAGGACAAAATAGTAAAAAAGTACAGAATTAAATATAAGATAAATCAACAACACAAAATCAAACAAAAAAGAAACAAAAATATTGAGAATATACATGTACATTCAACTTGTTCCTCTCTATCTAGAAATTTCCACTGATCTTATTATCTTTTTTTTCTTAAATCTTATTCCTGACATCTATGTTTAGAGATGTTTCATTAGATTATTTATTGATTCTTGCCAGAACACTGAAATTTATTATGTGGGAGGGGTATTGTCTGATCAAAAGCATTCCATAAATCTATGACTTATGGATTTGAATCCATATTCTTAATTCTAGATCAATGCTGTAACCACAAAATCACTCTACAACACATTGTTAAGAGAACATTGCTCTATACTTAATTTTGATCTACATTCATTGATCTTATTGTTTTATTACCAAAAAGGAGTTCTACTATATCTGAGCTGCAGAAATTCAGGGGGACACTAAATGGAAGAAACGAGATTCAGAAAACTTTGATTCTTTGGTGACCTATCATGATCATCCAGATTTCTGCAAGTCAAAAATCTTATTTACCAAAATATTGAAGTAATTGTATTTTTCTTTTTTTAGTCTCATTGCAATTCTTTTTTAAAAGATAGACAGTCATAAACCATTTTTCATCAATTTGTCATTGGGAAAATGAAACATATTGTTTTTTTTAAAATGAAATCTTACTCATTTGGTAGGAGATCCAGTTTTTTAAATATACTAATTTATGATCACTTCCTTGTGGTTCTTGTTACTGGAAGGAAAGCCACATTCTAAAATGCAAATTCTAGTTAGATATGAACAGAAATAAGATCTGTTTTTAAGCTATGTTTGTATTAACATTTGAGCAGGAGGAAGGAAGGAAGCTGGCCCACCTGTGTTGCCACCAATTAAATATGCAGCTGGCAAGTTTTAATCAGCACTTCAGTCAAGTGTCTGATTAATTGGCAGATTGGTGATTTACAACAAAACATAAAATCAACATTAAAAGCAGAAATCAGAAAAACAATGAAAAATACTGCCGTAATTAAAATGAACAAAAACCCTGCTTTAAAAGGTGAGTTGTATGTGTGAACAAAGTGATTAAGACCCTCCACTCAGTGGATAGCACATTTCAAAATAGTAATAACAATAACAATAATAAAGTTGGAAGGGACCTTGGAGGTCATCTAGTCCAACCCGCTGCTAAGGCAGGAAACCTTATACCATTTCAGACAAATGGTTGTCCAGTCTCTTCTTAAAAACTTCCAGTGTTGAAGCATTCACCACTTCTGGAAGCAGGTTGTTCCACTGCTTAATTGTTCTGTCAAGAAGTTTTTCCTTAGTTCTAGGTTGCTTCTTTCCTTGATTAGTTTCCATCCGTTGCTTCTTGTCCTGCCTTAGGTGCTTTGGAGAATAGCTTGACTCCCTCTTCTTTGTGGCAGCCCCTGAGATATTGGAACACTGCTATCATGTCCCCCTTTGTCCTTCTCTTCATTAAACTAGACACACCAAATTCCAGCAACCGTTCTTTACATGTTTTAGCTTCCAGCCCCCTAATCATCTTTGTTGCTCTTCTCTGTAGTCTTTCTAGAGTCTCAATATCTTTTTTACATCATGGTGACCAAAACTGGATGCAATATTCCAAGTGTGGCCTTACCAAGGTGTTGTAAAGTGGTATTAATACTTCATGTGATCTTGATTCTGTCCCTTTGTTAATGCAGCCTAGCACTGTGTTGGCTTTTTTGGCAGCTGCAACATACTGCTGGTTCATATTTAAGTGATTGTCTACTAGGACTCCGAGATCCCTCTCGCAGTTACTACTATTGAGCAAGGGCCATGGGGCACCCCACTACACACTTCCCTCCATGTAGATGCAGTTCCATTAAAGTCCACATGCTGAGTACGGCCAGTCAGCCAGCTACAAATCCATCTGGTGGTGATGCTGTCTAACTCATATTTTTGTATCTTATCAAGTAGTTGTGGCCTACTTTATCAAATGCCTTACTGAAGTCCAAGTAAGTTATATCCACAGCATTCCTTTGTTTCACTAATTTTGTCACTTGGTCAAAGAATGCAATAAGATTTCTCTGGCATGATCTGTTTTTGACAAACCCATGTTGGCTTTTAGTAATGACTTTGTTTGCCTCTAGGTGTTTGCTGATTTGTTGTTTGATTATCTTTTCCAGAATTTTCCCAGGTATTGAGGTCAGACAGATAGGTCTGCAATTTCCTGGATCCATTTTTCCCCCCTTTTTTTGAAGATGGGAACTACGTCAGCTCTTTTCCAGTCCTCTGGTAGTTCCTCAGTGCTCCAGGATCTTTGAAAAATATAGTTCAGTGGTTCTGAGATCACATCTGCCAGTTCTTTGAGAACCTTGGGGTGTAATCCATCTGGTCCTGGTGATTTGAACTCGCCTAGGCTGGACAGGTGCTCACTTAACATTTTCTTGCCTATTTTAGCTTGTGTTTCTATTCTGTTTTTATGGAGCTATTTTTGATAGGTTGGGCTGTTTTTTTCCCTTTGTGTAAAGACAGATGCAAAAAACAAGTTAAATAGTTCTGCTTTCTTCCTGTTGCTTGTCACCTTCTTGCCACTTTCCCCCACTAATGGATCAATCATTTCTTAACTTTTTTCTTGTTTTTTACGTGTTGAAAGAAGCTTTTTTGTTATTTTTGACTTTGGTCGCAAGCCTTATTCAGGGCTTCTCAACCTTTTCACCCACTGTACCACTTTTAGGATATGGCAACATCCGAGTACCACCAGTCACCTAGCAAGGTGTCAAAAACTTGATGACCAAAAAAAAAAAGGAAAAAAGTGATGAAGTACAGGTAGTTCTCGACTTACAACAGTTTGCTTAGTGACTGTTCGAAGTTACAATTGCACTGAAAAAGTGCCCTCCAAGCCACAGCTGAGCAAGACACCTGCCTGCCTGCCTACCCGGCGGTGCTCTTCCTCCTATCTGAGGTTTTCATTGTTGTGAGCATTTCTGTTGAGGATTGGCAGTGGGGGTGGGGTGGGGGTTGTTTGGTTTTTATTTACCCCATCTGCTGGGTGGTTGCAGCAGGTTTTGGTTACTTCACATGACTGTCATAAATATGAATCAGTTGCCAAGCATCTGAATGTAAATCACTGGAGATGCTCCAACATTCCAGCTGATCGGTGCTTCTTCTGGGCTCAGAAGTGCCAGGATCAGTGCTGAGTTCCAGCTGGAACCTGGCGCTGATCCTGGCCCTTCCACTGAGCCCTGACAGCCCTACAGCTCCAGCCATCTCTTCCTCAAGCTTGTGCGGTGCTGCCACCGGTTCAGCTCATTTCCCTCCCCCGCTACCATTTTTCTATGATGGTTGCGTACCTACTGCCAGGTGCCAATGTACCAATGAATCATTCTCCAAACAGCATGTACCCAAACTATGCAGGGCTTTAACAAATGATCAAGAAGGATACTGAAGTTAGTATTAAAATCATCAGAAGCCAGTAACAATTCATGGGGCCATTGTTCCTTTGTCTGTAGCCATATTTCTGCACAGCCACTGTGAAAAAGTTCAAAATGGGCCAAAATAATTACTTTCCTTCATACTACATTCAGAATCTATGGAATTCAAGGGAAACAGTCACAAATTAGCACAAACAATTATAGGCTTGTCTGTGTTTCATGACCACCTGATTCCTGATCCTTAGAGTTTAATCCTTAGAGTTGCTACTTTAATGCTACTAATATCTCCGGAGCAGATGGGAGAGTAAGCTAAAGAGTGATTATGGTTATGTTGACTGTTAACAATGTTAAGTTCCAGTTTCACATTTTTATTTTACTATACTACTTTATACCCAATAATCACATTTCTAATTCCTCGGGGAAAGCAAGATGTACAAGATTTTTTGGGGAACAGAAGAATATGGGATAAATCCAACTATTGACACAGTATCTTCCTGAACCAATCTTTTATGAAGCCTTTGGAAATTCTGTCTCCCAGACTTTACCAACGCTTTACTCTGGCTTGCTGGGAAACATACTGGCTACGCTGATCTTTATAAGAACATTCACCTAACTCCTTAACCTTAACCCTAATCCTGTGGCACGGTGAAAGAAATATATATATATGATGCATGATAGGCAAAACTTTTTCAACCAAGTTATTTCAAATAGGATAACATACAGAATGTGTCCAAAATCCAGGAGTCATGACTCCTAGGGAATTGATATTTGGCAAATTTTATGAAATAAAAATTTTATAAAGTATTTTATGAAATAACATAAAATGTCATGAAACATTTTCAATGGCCAACTCCTGATATTTGACTGTGCTATGCAGTTTAACCTGGGCTAGTTTTAAAGCAGATACATGTCTGAATATTTCCCTAAATTCTTCAAGTATATTAGAAGCTCTGCCATTGATGAAGGTATTGAGGAATCTGGTAAAGAAGTGTCTCTAAAATGATGGTCCAACATTTAATTTTAGAAATCAAGTACATTTGAAAAATAAAAAGTTCATATAATCTCTCTTTCAGTTACAAAAAATTGATTGTAAGGTCTTTGAAGACCACAATATTAAACACCATCACTTTCAAATGCAACTTTTGATAAATGTGTATATTTAAAGCTACTTTTGCTTATCAGGTTCTATGTCTATGTAGCCCACAGGTATCCAGCCTTGGTGCCAATATATACATGGTGGTATAGTGATTAGAATGCCATATTATAGGCTGACTCTGCCCACAGCCTGGAGTTTAATCCAGATCAGTTCAAGGTTGACTCCATCCTTCCAAAGTCAGTAAAATGAGGACTCATATTAATGGTTCACCCCAGCCGTCATGGTGACACGGATGAAAGAAACCAAAGCTCCGGTTTCCTAGTCTGATTTCACTTCTGGAGACCCAAAGAGGTCAGAAAGTCACCCTGGAGAGGCAACAAGGAGGAAAGGAAACCTTGGGAGTTCAGAGCCAATGGCAGTTGGCCCAGAAAGACTGAGGAAACTCTTTAAACAGGTGGGAGAAAGGCTGCTGGCAAGTATGCAGACAGCCCAAGCTACAGACAGCCTAGGAAGAAGCGAAGAGCCGCAGCAGAACCGCCAAACAACTGACTGTCAACAATGTGTTTGATCTGGGTGGGATTCTTTTTTATTTTTCTTCCCTATGGACTTTTAAAATATAATTCCCTGAATTGGATAACTTTTAAAAGTAAAAAAAAACCCAGGAAGACTTGGGAAGAAGAGAGTTAAAAGCGGTGAGAAATCTGGAATGGGAGAACAAAATTAAGGAATATAAAAAATATGCAGAAAAAATTCGAGACATTGAAAAGAAAAAAAATGATGACTATTTTTTTTGATTTAGAAAGATTTTTTTTACTTTGTTGTGAAAGAGCATTTTAAATAAAAGTTTTACTACTGGATAGAGACACTATCAACAACCTAAGATATGCAGATGATACCATTCTAATGACAGAGGAACTAAAGAGCCTCTTGATGCGGGTGAAGAAGGAGAGTGCAAAAGTGGACTTGAAACTAAACATTAAGAAAACCAAGATCATGGCATCCGGCCCTCTCAATTCCTGGCAAATAGATGGGGAAGAAATGGAGGTAATGACAGATTTTATTTTCCTAGGCTCCAAGATCACCGCAGATGGGGACTACAACCAAGAAATTAAAAGACCCTTGCTCCTGGGGAGGAAAGCCATGGCAAATCTAGACAGCACACTAAAAAGCAGAGACATCACCCTGCCAACAAAAGTGCATATAGTCAAGGCCATGGTTTTCCCAGTTGCAATGTATGGCTGTGCAAGTTGGACCATAAGAAAGGCTGAGCACCAAAGAATTGAGGCCTTTGAACTATGGTACTGGAGAAGACTCCTGCAAGTCCCCTGGACTGCAAGGCATTCAAACCGGTCAGTCCTAGAGGAGATCAACCCTGACTGCTCTTTAGAAGGCCAAATCCTGAAGTTGAAACTCAAATATTTGGGCCACCTAATGAGAAGGAAGGACTCACTGGAGAGGAGCCTAATGCTGGGAAAGATTGAGGGCAATAGAAGAAGGGACAACAGAGAATGAGGTGGCTGGATGGAGTCACTGAAGCAGTAGGTATGAGCTTAAATGGACTCCAGAAGATGGTAGAGGACAGGAAGGCCTGGAGGAACGTTGTCCATGGGGGTGCAATGGGTCGGTCATAACTTCTCAGCTAACAATAATAACAAGAAGTGGTGAAGGAAGATGCTACAATAATACAGAAAAAATCAGAAGAGTGATGACCTTGAAACAACATCTGTGCTAAACAAGGAACATCCTGTGTTTCTACAAAAGAAAAAACAAAGATTTTTTTTAACTAAATCTTTCAACCTTAGACATAATTATTATAGAAACTATTTAGAGACAGGTATTTTTTTTCTTTTTTCTTTTTTTCCTCTAATATCTTTGAACTGAAGAAATATTTGGATTAGATTTATGCAGGTGGTGTTTTTTATTTTGCTGGATTACAGCTTAAAGTAGTTGGCTTTTTTAAAAAAAAAATTGGATTAGCCTAAAGCAATTGGCTCCCTTTTAAACCTGGATTATAGCCTAAAGAAGTTGGGTTCTTTTTAAATTTGTATTATAGCCTAAAACAGTTGGCTCCCTTTTAAACTTGGAATATAGACTAAAGCAGTTGGCTCCTTTTTAAAGTTGGATTATAGCCTAAAACAGTTGGCTCTTTTTAAAGTTGGAGTATAGCCTAAAGCAGTTGCCTTCCTCCCCCCCTTCTCTCTGGATTTACAAAATCTGCCTGATTGAACAATGAGTGCACCAAACCTCACTAAAATTACAAAAAACCCTGCTTCTGCACCCTCTTCTGGAACATCTAGTCCAGCAAAGGAATCTATTAAAGCAATGTTACAACAAGAGAAGGCAAACAATCTCCAAAAAGAGATGCATGCGACTTTACAACTAATGCAAGAAATGGAAAAAAAACCTATAAATTGGCGATGTCAGCTTCATACAAAAAAACTTATATAAAATATTTTATAGATGGCATTTGCCACCAACAAGATTAGCAAAAATGTTTAAAAACATGTCAGAGAAATGTTGGAAATGTAAACACGAACCAGGTACTTATTATCATATGTGGTGGACATGTGTTAAAGCAAGGAGATATTGGACAATAATACACACTTGGTTAGAAAAAATGTTAGAGAAACACATAGACTATAAACCCGAATTTTTTTTTACTAGGTATAATGCCAGAAAAACTTGATAAGCAAAGTACATATTTGATTCTACCTGTGATAACAGCGGCAAGAATTATATTTGCACAATATTGGAAGAACGAAGAAATACCACCAGAAGAAGAAATAATAAAAAAAAAATTAGACTGTGTGGAAATGGACAGACTTACTTTAAGATTAAAAGAAAAAAAAAGAAACAGAGTATTTTCAAACTTGGGATCTATTTTATCAATGGTTAGAGAAAAGATTTAGGGATTAGGAATTTAATTTGTATTAGCGAATAAGATACTCAGACAATACGTTTTTGTTGAATAATTATTATTGAACTCTGTTTAAAAAAATATTAATAAAACTTTTTTTAAAAAAAAAAGAGGACTCATATTGCTAGGGGCAATATGCCAACTCTGTAAATCACTTAGAGAGTGCTGTAAAGCAGGGATCCCCAACTCCTGGTCTGTGACCTGGTACTGGGCCGTGGCCTGTTTGGAACTGGGCTGCACAAGTGGCAGTCGTGCCACTATTTGCGCACCTGCTGTTCACACAGAACCATTTTCTCTCTCCCCTGCCAGTTCACAAAGCCAGAAAGGTTGGCAATCACTGCTGTAAAGCATTATGAAGTGGTATATAAGTCTAAGTGCTAGAGATCCCCACTGAGGGTGCCAAAGTGAGAAGTGTCACCCTGGTACTGGAAGGAGCAGTGGCTCGCTGGATGGTCACTCTCTACAACATAAACAGGCCTGAACTGAGAAACTTTGACTGCTTCATGTACTCAGATGTCGGTTCGAGGATCCCCTGACTGACCATAAAGCGAAAGACTGCATCAAAACCGTGAGGCAGGGTCATCATGTGGTGGCTGAATACACTGAGGAGTTTCATGACTTAGCATGCCGGCTCAATGACTGGCCAGAAGACATTCTCATCAGCTGCTTTAAAGATGGATTGAATGATGACCTGTAAACGTCTATGTCTTGGGGGTCCCCCCGTAACCTTCCACAACTGGTATGTCCTAGCAGAGGAGATAGAAATCGATCAAGCATACAACAAGCAGCTCAGCTATGGAAGAAATCGCCCCCAAAGAAGAGAGAAGTGGTCAAACCACCAGCTCAGAACATTCGCTCCACTGTCTGTTTTAAGTGTAGCCAAGAAGGGCACAGAGTGGCAGAATGCAAAGCCAACCACTCAGCTAAGAAAACAAATGCCAGCCCTGCAGGGAAGGCCATCAAGGCACTGCCACCAGCCAGAGAAATTGCACTGAAAGGAATGGAGGTTGTTGAGTTCACCCTGTTGTCAAAACAGACTGATGGAACTCCAAACCCACCAGATGATGACCAGGGATTGACTGACACTGACTGAGGACCCCCTGGTAAGTGGCCCAATTACAACCATGACAATTCCCATAACTGAGCTTTACCAGATGCCTGGTAAAGCCAGTGCTAATCAAGAAACTGGAGATGTGGCTAAGGCAACTCAAAGTCTCAATTGCTTTCTGTCAGTTAGATGATTCAGTTGCAGGGGCCATTCCAGCTACTGTCATCACTGAACCCATTAAGACGTGGATGGGGGCCCACTCAGAGACCCTGAGCTTCATAGTAGCACCTGGATGGAATGACCCCTAGTGCTAGGGTTAGGCTGGCTAAGGAAGTGGAACCCCTACGTGAACTGGAGGAGGGGGTATTAAAAATCCGGATGAGCCACCCTTCCTGGGAGTGGGGAAAGACCAGCAGGTGAATGCACCAAGGAGTGAATTGGAAACAGCCACGCAAGGGAGGGATATCCGCAAAATTCCTAAGAAATTTTGGGGCCTCAGGGATGTGTTTAGTGAAAAAGGATCAGATGAGCTTCCCCACCACCAACCTATAGACTGTGCTATAGAGATTCTACTGGGAGCAAAGCTACCCAAGCCAAAATTATAGTCTGTGACCCAAAGGGAATTTCAAGAACTGTGGCTGTTTATTGACAAGAACCTCACTCGAGGTTTAATACAACTGATTTGACCCAAGGTGGAGGCTCCTCTCCTGTTTTGGGAGAAGAAAGATGGGACCCTTCAGCTATGCCCATGCATAGAGGGCTCAATGAAGTGTGTGTGTGTGAAGAATGTTTATCCCTTGCCCCTAATGAAGGATATGCTTGCTCACTTGGCTAAAGGAAAGATATTTACAAAATTGGAGTTAAGGGAAGCATATTACCGGGTGAAAACTAGGGAAGGGGATGAATGGAAAATGGCTTTCAACTGCTTGCTGGGGTGCTTCCATTTCAAAGGTCTCCCTTTTGGGCTACAGGGGACGCCTGCTATGTTCATGTATCAACAAAGTTTTGCATGAGCTAGTGTACCTGAATGATAGTTTAATTTACACTGAAACAAAAGCAGAGCATCTGAAATTAGTGAGAGCAGTCCTTCAGAAGTTGCGGGCCATCAAGCTGTATACTAAACTTTTTAAGTATGAATTCCACCAAAGCAAAATAGACTAATTGGGATATCACATTTCACACGAGGGAATTGAAATGGACCCCGAAAAAGTCAAAGCAGTTTTGGAATGGGCTTTGCCCTGCACCAAGAAGCAACTGCAAAGCTTCCTGGGTTTTGCTAATTTCTATCAGCAATTCATTCCATCATTTGCCCAGATTGCTGCCCCTATTACAAACCTGTTAAAGACTAAAGGTGGGGCACAAACATAAGCCCAGTCAACCCCTCAAATGGACAATGGAGTGTCAAGCAGCATTCGAGGAGCTCAAATGAGTGTTTGTGTCTGAACCAGTCCTAAAGCATCTCGACCCAGAGGTGCCATTTGTTATTCAGGCAGATGCCAGCAATGTAGCAGTGGGAGTGGTATTATTGCAGAAAAATGAAAAATGAAAGTGGCTGGTTACACCTGGAGAAACCAAAAAAGGTGGGCCGCTTCAGAAAAAGAGGTATACGCGTTGAGATGGGCACTCCTATCCTGGAAACACTTCCTACAGCAAAGCAAGATACCCTTTGAAGTTTGGACTGACCAATAGAATCTGGAAGTACTTAAAAAAACCCACCCCAGAAACTGTCCCCAAAACAGATGCAATATGTGCAGTATTTTAACAATTTCAATTTCACGTGGCATTACCTCCAAGGAGGAAAGAATTTTTTAACTGATGCCCTGTCATATATGCCTCAATACAATTGACCAAAGGCAGAATAATTAGACTGGTACTCCCATCCCACCAGCTAGCTGGTCAAGTAACTACCCAGGCATAGGTGAAGAGGAAAGCTCCCATTGACAACAGGGTGGCCTCAGCTCTCAAAGCAGTGCTGAAAGAGAACCTGTGGTTTCAGAGCCATACTAACATTTGCTCAGTCCAAGATGATTTGGCTTGGATAGGGGAGTAAGCTCTATGTCCCACAAAGGACTGCAACTCTAAAGTAGGGGATATTTCAGGTTTGTAAAGACTCTGCTTCTCATAAAGTGACAATTTTGGTGGCTGTCTCAAGAAGGACATCAAGAGCTATGTAGCAAGCTGCTCTGTGTGTGCTGCAGCTAAACAAAGACAAGAAAAAATCTCAGGGCTTCTCCAAACTGTAGCTGAGCCTTCAGCATCCTGGAGAGACATTTCTATGGATTTTATTGTGGAGCTCCCTAAAAGTTCAGGAAACACAGTTATTTGGATTGTAACTGATTTGATTTCTAAATAAATACATTTTGTCCCATGTCCTAAAATTCCATCAGCCTGGGGGCTAGCCAAATTATTTTTGCATCACATTTACCATTTACATGGGGTACTTCAGTAAATTATTTCAGATAGAGGGGTACAATTCATCTCAAAGTTTTGTCAGGCATTTTAAAACTTATTTGGGACCAAGCAGAGGCTCAGTTCCAGTCATCATCCCCAAACGAATGGTAGCTGAGAATGCATGAATTCAGTACTAGAACAATAGTTTAGAATATTTTATAAATTATCAACAGGATGACTGGACTGATCTTTTGCCCTTCGCAGAAGTAGCCTATAACAATTCTGTACATACCTTTTCCAGGTCGCAACTGGCCAAGATTTCACTCCTATGCCAGAGCTGTCCCTGAATGACTCTCCAATTTGTTTGCTAAAGCACTGGATTGTTCAATTGTGAAACACATGGCCGGTTGTGAGAAAAGTTCTGACAGGCACTCAAGAAGCCTATAAGACAGAAACTGACAAGAAACACATACACCCCAAACTGTTCAAAATTGGTCATTGTCTCTACCTCTTCATGTACTACCTGCAGTTGCTGCAGCAATCAAAGAAACTGGGACCCAAAGTTGTGGGTCCTTTCCCCATTAAACGTGTTATCAGCTCTGTGATGGTTGAGTTAAAACTACCTATGTTCCTACATAGGATCTACCTGGTATTCCATTGTAGTTTGTTTAAAGCCTGAGATTGTTTCCTCTGTTAAACCTAACCTTCCATTCACTTCTGCACCATTAATGATTAAGAAGGAACATTTTGAAATCCATGAGATTTTAGATTCACGCAAGCACAGAGGGGAACACCAGTATTTAATTACCTGGCAGGATTTTCTTAGTGCTGAAAATCACCAGCACATTAGGGCATCTAGACTTATAAAATGTTTCCACAATCAATACCCTGATAACCTAAATAATTGCATTTTGTTTCATTTCTCTCCTGTTTGTTATGTTTTCTTCTACAGGATGAACGTCATTTTTTCGTGGGCCAGCATGTCACATTCACCGTACAGGTGTCCTGCCATTCTGCTGGAGGGAGGGGGGAGGAAGGCTTATAGCATCCTTTGTATACTTTTGCTCTGCTGTAACTGTTTGGGAATTAGGGAGTGGGATTGTCTTCAAATTTTTTAATTTTTTTAATTTTAATCCCATTTATATCCTGCCCTTCTCCGAAGACTCAGGGCGGCTTACAATCTAAGCACAAATCAATGTGCTTAGCAATAACCTTCATTCTATGTATATGCCTGCTTATTAGGGCTTTCGGGGGGCCCCAAGCAGCATTTTTACAAAGTCAGCTTATTGCCCCCAACAATCTGGGTCCTCATTTTACCTACCTCGGAAGGATGGAAGGCTGAGTCAACCTTGAGCCTGGTGGGATGCGAACCTGCACTAATTGCAGGCAGCTGGTGTTACTTAAGGAGGCATAAGCCCACTGCTCCACCAAGGCTCTAAGAAGAAGCAGACTCTTCTCAGCCGGTTCCAGCCTGGTTGTCATGCCCTGAAGATGACCTGTTATCTACCCAATACCTCAGTGTTCCCATAACATCTCTGCAGCATCATATTGGCTGCTGGTGGACTAGTCAGGAGGTTGGGTTTGGGTAAAAAGAAAGAATTGCTTTGCACTTTGTGCAGTCCTTCAGATTCTGTGTGACTTTTATTCAACTGCTATTTCTCAGTAAAAGTTATTTTGAATAACTTCAATGACGTCAAGAGTTTTGTTTTCCTGAGGGACCAGCTGGTGTGGATCCTTTCAGCATCATTGTGGTTTTTTTTTGTTTTCATTCTGAACAGTTGTATGCCTGTCTTCCCTAATCCATCATTTTTATTTTATTGATTCTTTATTTGCCTCTGTTCAATCATTAAAATTAATAATTCCTACAGAACATGCTACTACTGCTACCACAACTTTCAAAACATTATTCCTAAAACACAACAGGCTTTAGAGAGACATATTTTTAAATCTAATCCCGTGGTGGTGAACCTATGGCACGGGTGCCACAGGGGGCACGCAGAGTCCTCTCTGTGGGCTCACGCACTGTCGCCCCAGTCCTAGGCCTTCAGCTGGCTTTTATAAAACCTTTTCGCTTTAAGCCTCCACCTTCATGTGCAAGAAAAAAAAGTTAAATCAATCAATCAATTTCAACTTCTTGCAGGAAAAAAAAGATCTCGCAAAGTTGGAATTCATTGATTGAACTTTTTAGTCCCATCCAGTCTGCTGTTACCACGCCCACCCAATGGGCCACACCCACCCAATGGGCCACGCCCATCCAGCACCCGACGATACATAAGTGGGTCTTGGGTTGCAGTTTGGGCACTCAGTCTCCAAAAGGTTCGCCATCACTGACCTAATCCCTTTGTTCCAACATTTATGAACATAGCATTTTATGTGTCCTTCTAACAGCCTAACTTTCTGGAAATTTCACTCTATGTTAACGTTTTAATTGCCCTGTACACCGCCCCGAGTCCTTGGAGAGGGGCAGTATATAAATCTAATAAAATAAATAAATAAATAAAATAAAAGCCACAGTTTTACTGCATCTGTGCTTTTCTTCTGCTTGATTATATAAATGGCAAATTTCACTTCAGATCCAGCTTGCCAGATCCAGATCAACACAGATGGGATTGAGCCATTTTTGAAACTTCAGATGGATCTCTGCACATTTTAGTTTATTCTCAAAATGTACCATATTTGAACCATATGCATGGGATTCAGATTGAAACATTTCCTTTAATTCTCCACTGACCAGAAAGGAAAGCAATAATTCAAAAGATAATTAAAATAATTTTCTTCCATTTTGATATTCAGAACTGTCTATCATTGACCTGGAATTTGCTATCAGAGACAGGCCTAAATATAATACTTACTCATTATTCTCTCATATGGGTTTGGTGTTATGTCGCTTTCAGCAGACTGGCCCATTTTTCAAACCTGCCTTGAACTAGAATACACCTATGTATTCTGAAAAGCAAACTGAATAAAATCTTAACTCCTGATATCATAGGTACTAATCTATACAACCGGAAAGAACAATAACATTTTTTCCTATCTGAAAATTAGTACTGTGTATGTGTGAAGAGGGCAAGAGCTTTTGGGTGTGTTTTGACAGTTTACGCTGTAATTGTGCAATGAAATCTACAGACTTGACTGAAACTGTGAAACTGTGAGTTCTAGTCTGCCTTGGACGTGAAAGCCAGCGAGGTGATCTTGGGTCTGTCACACTTTCTTACCCCAACTCATCTCACAGAATTGTTGCTGTCGGGAAAATAAAAGGAAGTATGTTGGATATATAGTCTGCTTTCAGTTATTTGTAAGAATATTAAAGTTGGGATATAAATAAATATAAAAGAAACAGATGTGGAGAGTGCCAATCAGCCAAGGTATTATTTTTAAAAGAAAGGAACTGATTCTTCTTCTTTTTTTAAAGACACACTTTCTTGGCTAACAGTTTGCAGAATTTGAACAATCCTTACTTCCTACAGAGAGATAATATTTTATTTTTTGCTTTACATGTACCTTTTTTAATTTATAATGTACCTGACAAAAGAAAATGATGCTGTCAAGATCACCTTTTAAAAGTTTTTAAACTGGTAAGTCAATTTATTTTATTATAGCACAGAAATTTAGACAACAAATATGAATAAAAGATGTTCAGATCCTGCTAAAAGCATGATAGAAGATAAAACTTGACGGGAAATGTTTTCAAAAACAACAACCTGCCATGCTTTTTAAATGTATACATCTTTGGCTACTATAGATGTTATCTGCATATGTGGGACTGATTGGGGTAGATTGTAAGGGCGACTCCGAAATATAATGTTATCATATTTTATCTATATCTTAAATTTGTATTTTATTACTATTTTAACTTAAGTTGTATTTTAATTCCATTTTAAATTGTATTTTATCAAATTCCATTTTGGATTGCTTTTATCAAGTTTTGGTGACAGTTTGTTGCTGGAACTTTGTACTTTGATATGGCCCAAGGGCTACTCAATAAAGTTGTTGTTGTTACTATAGATGTTTGCATTTCAGAAGTTTGGGTGAAATATAACTAACTGCCTATGCACAGTAGTACTTCTCTGGTCTGTGTTTTCTGGACAACTAACAAAGATCAGTTCTATATAACAGGTATTTAAGTTACTGAAATTTGAGGAAAAAAACCAACATTAATTTACACTGACATCGCCTAAACTCTGCTGAAAATGTTATCTAGCCTGGTAACGAAATGTTCAGAAACAAACTCACAAGCACGGGGAATGAATCTTCACACTCATTAATTTATCCATATGAAAAATATTCTTCTGTAATGTTGTAAAATTTGAGTCTGTTCATGAATTTATAATAGAAATATCTATATATTGGATAATAACCTGCTTACAGTGACTTATATGAGAATGTTATGCTCTGAGATAATACTAGTTTCTATGTGGAAAGAAGAATGGTTTTCTTAGGTTTGATGCAAATGTTTTCCAAGATGCTGTTGGAGTACAACTCTTAGAGTTTCCAGCCTTGTAATGTATACATGTGTGAATATATACACATATAAGGGGATGTTTTTCATAGTTTCAGAGAAATGAAAATTAAATTATTACTAGTCTGTCAAACTGCCTATGGGTAGCTGAAGACAGTTTTATTTATTATTTATTTATTTATTTAGATTTATATACCGCCCTTTCCCGAAGGACTCAGGACGGTTTACAGGGCATTTAAAAGAAAATCAATAAAACGTTAAAACAAATTTAAAAAGATTAAATAAAACCCTGAGAAAAATAAAAAAACCCAGTTAAAATTAAAATTAAAAAATTCTTAGCCTGGGCCAGAGAGCTCGAAGAGCCAGGTCTTCAGGTCCCGGTGGAATGAACAGAGGTCGGGGGCAGTCCTAAGCTCCGCAGGCAGCTGGTTCCACAGGGCAGGCGCACCCACTGAGAAGGCCCTACCCCTGGGTGTTACCCGCCGGCAATCTTTAACCGGCGGCACCCTGAGAAAACCCTCCCTGTGGGAGCGCACTGGACGAAGGGAGCTTGATGCTGGCAGCAGGTGTTCCCTCAAATATCCCTCAAATATTATGCTATCTTCCAGGCTTTTTTGTAAGTGTAATGAAGTGTAATTTAATTTAACTTAATTTAATTTAATAAATAAATAAATAGGAACCCAAAGATACATTTATTAATACCATCTTTATAAGGATGCCATTAAGACTCACAAAGAAGTAGTTCAGTGTTTTGTTTGAAACTTTTTCTAGAAAAGACGAATTATGAGAAGCCACAAAAATAATATGGAATAATTTCATCAGCTCATTTTTGGTAAATGATGGTTTTCTGATTGCCTTCTATTTTGCAATGATAATCATAGTCTGTTAATAGATGAGCCTTGCCCACTGGATCCATTTTGTGCTTATCCCTGCAACATGTTCCAAAAATCCAATTTGTCTACCAGCCCAAAATTATTGCCTACTTTTGCACAGATAAATGCTATTTGTTACACCAAGAAGACTTCTGCTGGCTTAAGTTTACCTTTATGCATTTGGTATATATAAGCATACTAAATAACACTGCCTAGTTTCCCATAGGAATATATGAAATGATTTGTATCGAAGAAATTAAAGGACAATGATGCTTATAGAAAATATTTGATGAGGTTAAATGTCCCCCTGCCCCCGTGATCCAGCCAGCAATAATTTAGCCATATCTGGTTAGCTGCATCTTCAGATTCTTTGTAATACAAAGATTCTTTTTCAATTTAGGCAGTGGTTGAGAATGTGAGTTCTAAATCGAAAACTCACAGGGGCCCCAACTAGAATAGGTGCAGCTCCTGCTGAACTGCAAAACCTGGATGACTCAAATTGTATATTCAGTGGTGAGCTACACTGGGAGTCTTCATTCAACTGTATCTGAAAGACCTCAGTCTCCACCTTTAAACTATAAAATCATTGAATCATCTTCAGGACTAATTTCTTGTGGCGTTTACTACTTAGGAGTTTAAAAATGCTTTCACCACTTGGGCTTTGAACATGCTTCTAATTTGGGTGGGAACCTTTACTATTTTTCTTCTTATTCTTGCTTCCTTACTTGCTTTTGCCTTTCAAAACCTTTTTCCAATGTAAGTGATAGCCAGGGATATCATTTTAGGGCAGCTTCATACTACCATTCTTTTCAGTCCCCAAACTTTTAAAAGCAAATTGAAGGTGATCCATGAAAAAGAAAAGAAGTAGTATCCAGGTTCTTCCTTCTTATGGCTAGAGAGATGGTGGAAACTGGCAACACTCTCACCAATTTACCTGCATTCCCTTTGTTTAGGTTACTAAGTGGAAGTAGCACAGTTGGGAATCTGGCCGACAGTAGTCCAGAGATGCAGATTCAAAGGACAAATCATGGGTCCATAAGTGGCACCTGCTTGAACATTAAACCAAATGTATCTTTTCATCAAGACTTATGGAGCAACTGTGAAGGAAACTAATCAGTTCCAGGAAAAATGTGCTCATATGTGCTTCAAATTATATTTTGCTCTTCAAACCAGATCTCTTCATAGCATTCCACCTTAGCATTACCCTTAACAGAGTTATATGACTACTGACCACTCAAGGTATACACCAGATTTTCTGGGACATATTGGCTAGTGGTTTTCCAGATGTCCTTTAGGAAGACTGTTAAAGTGGTCTTGTTTAGTAGAGGCTTTTATCTGGCATGGTTCCAATAGACTGAGAAGCCAGCAAACATTTGTATAGGACAGAGGTAGGCAACCTTGGCTCATTTATGACTCGTGGACTTCAGCTCCCAGGAATTCTGGGAGCTGAAGTCCATGAGTCATAAAAGAGCCAAGGTTGCCTACCCCTGGTATAGGATGTACTGTTGAGTTGCTTACTTATTGTTCATTGGGATCTTATGGTGGGTTTTCACTGTGGACCACTGGAAGTCATTTTTTGATATACAGCATAGAAACATAATAAAGAAAAACATTATCAGCTACATTGCAGACTTTCAACTACATTGCAGCTGAACTAGAATTACACTGACTCATTTTCCCAGTAATGCTCAGAGTATCCTGGAGCTGCTTTCTGACTGGCAAATAATCAAAGTATAGAAGTGTCCTGGCCAAAGCCTGGGTCTTCCTCCCCACACCATTTTTGACCACTCACCCAGTAATAATGTACCTGCAGTCCTACTAATAAATGTCTTACTTGAGAAGGCACCTTGCAAGGACAGCGACTCAGATGAGTTCAATCCCATAGACAATAATAATCCTTCTAGCAAAGGATAGTTTTGCCTCTGCCATCCCTCTCCATTCAGTACTCCACTCAGATCACACTGCTTGATGGGAGGGCAGCTCCTGACCTATCTTTGGAAATGGGAGGAAAAACATGGGGTGGTATTCCAGCTCAGCAACTCTTGAACACAGCAAAGGTGAGTCTCTTTTAGTCCTCACAGGCAGCCCTAGTAGGAAATGGGTTAATGAAGCATGCTTTTCTCTAAATTTGCTTTTAACAAATTTGCCTATATACTCCTTAGATACATAATTTTACTAAGTTAAATAAATAAGGGAAATAGGTAGGGAAATAAAAGAATAGGAATTGAAATGTATTGATTACTTTGCATCATTATTCTAACAATACAGAAACTATAAAAATGTAATCATGGCCAATAATACTTAATATACTCTGTATTGTTGGGTAAATAGTGGTTTAAGTAAATGTATTTTCATTAGCATTTAGATTTCTTTTTGTTATTTCAGTAATTTTGTGGAAATGGAAGTGTCAGAACAATTGTCCTGAAATTGTCCCCCCCCCCCACACACACACTCTCTCAATAATTTCTAATTAAAAATACCCTGAAATGGACTGTTCAGCCTTACTCAGCCTTTTGCCCTTATCATTACTGAAAATGTCAAATCATTCCTATATCTTCTCCCCACTTGACCAGCTGCAGTAAACAGGCAAAACAGCAATAGTGTACTGAATTACCTTTATGACAAGAATTTGGACACTTGATTCTTGGAAACTTAGCATGACGAGAAGGGGAATTCCAGCTGCAGCTGTTTTTCTGGCCCTTCACACTTGCTGCTAGATGTAAACAGGCTTAGTGGGCCTCAGCTGGCTCCCAGTTGCTATGGAATGGGTTGTTTCCACCACAAATTCAGAGCAGGAGGCATTCTAGTTATTTGGAACACGTTGAGATTTTCAAGGACTTCCAGCAGCCAGAAAGGAATGAAACAAGCTGACATCCGTCCCTTCCTCTTATGCATTGCTGTTGTTTATTATTCCTTATACTCTTGAAGCATCTTGTTCCCAAATATTTCCTGCAATAGCAGGAAAATTAATTCAGCAGCTCTTAACGTTGGTTCTAGCTTCCCAGAATGCACATGGTAGTGAGGTCTACAGGCGCAGCTTTCCAGCACTGTTAGCTGAAAGCTACGGCAATGAAGAAATCTTGTGGGTGTCATATTTTGTCCTATTTCTTGGTAGCTACAACTGGCAGAGCTCCTCTGCGTTTGGCAAAAGGAAAGGAAGGAAGGAAGGAAGGAAGGAAGGAAGGAAGGAAGGAAGGAAGGAAGGAAGGAAGGAAGGAAGGGAGGGAGGGAGGGAGGAAGGAAGGGAGGAGAAGCACTTCCTTTTCTTCAAGTCTCATTTTCCTGTGACTCTGTCATGATTCAGACCTTGCAGTGCTCCTTCTCTTTGTTTCTTAATTTGTGGTTCAATTGCACAGAAGAATTACTCAGAATCTGATAGGTGGGATGACTTTGCCCACATATAGAGCAACTAGATCACATGCTAAAATGTAGGCAATTAAATTCTGGTGGCCTGATGAAATTGCAGAATAGTTCTCTTCATATTCTATTAAATACAAAATCTGGAGATCTTTACATGATGTTTCCACAATTAAACTCAGGTTTAAATTGCTTTTCTTGGTCTATTATTATTACTATTATTATTATGGTTGGTTGCAATTAGCTAGATATTTAGACTGGATTTGGTATGTTTCTACACCTATCAAAGTCCTTCTCAAGGATATGGGATAGGTAAATGTTTAATATTATTAAAGATATCATTGTGAGATGTAAGCTGTTCCAAGTGAAGCTCCCTTTTGCAATTGAGTGACTGTGATTTTGTCAATGCTGATCGTGTGCCGGATGGCTTGAAATTGCATCCAAGGCCTCTATTACTATTACTACTTTCTTTTGCCATGTCTTTCTACTTCTGTTTGTAGATTTTTATATTTTATTATTTTTCTCCTGTTCTTTTTTTTCCCTATTCTGCTGTCTTTAGCTGCTGCCATGTCCAATAGCCAGAGTTTTCTTTTGTCTTTCTTATCGGCAATTGTTAAGTTTCGGGTGTTACGTGGTAGGTGTTGCTCTATTTGAACTCTAAAGTTCCAAAACACTTTAGCTTCTTTGTTTTCTATTACTTTGTCTATTTTGTGCTCTTGCAGAAAAATGATATTTCTTGCCACAAATGAATCATTGTTGCTACTTTGTTATGCTGCTGCTTGTAGTCTGTGTGACGTTTTGCAGCATCTATCCAGGTGATTCACTGTTTCTTCAGCTTCTTTGCAAAGGTGGCACTTGCTGTCTGTTTCTGTCTTCTCAGATCTGGCTTTGTATGCATTTGTTCTTAGAGTTTGTGCAACCACAATTACCTCTCTGTCTCTTTCTTCAACTTTCCTGCTTTTAGCCATTGCCAGCTCTTAATATCTGTTGTGCATACATTTTTCTTTATGTACCAGCCATGTAATGCTTTGCATTGCCAGGTCTTTTTTCTGTTCTTCATTTATTTATTATTTATTTATTTATTTATTTTATTATTTTGTCAAAGTACAACATGTGTACATTGAGATTAGCTGAGCCTCCCCCCGTGCTCTCTCCCCCCAACACACAGTGACAACAAACCCTCCATCCTACCACACCATGTGAACCAACTTCACCACACACCGGCCTCCCAAGTCAATTCTGCATAAGTTCACAGAGATTATGTCCCATTTAAAAGCCTAACAGCCCACGGATAAAAGCTCTTTTTCAGCCTGTTGGTACGGCTGGCTGTATTCCTACATCTCCTACTGGATGGTAGGAGAGTAAAAGAGATACCGTCTTACTTATAGGCCAGTTTGATTTCTTTAGCTCAGTAAACCTTCATAGTACACAAGTTCAGTGGATTTTCTTCCATGTCCTTCAGATATTCTTTCACTGCTCTTTTTTCTTCATCATCACTCTGTTCTACTTGCAACTTTATCATACAATAATACGTGCAATTATTATTATTATTATTATTATTGTTGTTGTTATTGTTATTGTTATTGTTATTATTGTTATTGTTATTATTATTGAATCCCTAAAGACTCTGAGCATAGTACAATTGTACTATTAATGTAGAGATATTTCTGAATGTCCTCAGTTCCCCTAATTCTGTTTTAAAGCTCTGTTCTCTCTCCAACATCAGATGATGTTGTTCTCTTTCATTGCTCAGGGAACATGTACATACAAGCCTTTGTGACTGTTTTCTTCAATTAACTCCTGCCACGGGAATATGTCCTTCTTGCAAATCTAAGAGTAATAAAAATTCCATTGGAAAAGTGGTAGGTGAGTAACACTGAAGCACAAATATGCTTTATGAAAGTACATGATTGTGATAAGTTTCTTTTCATAAATTTATATTCTTTTATTAATTAATTTATATTCTTGCCATTAATTAAGGTGATAATAACAAATAAAAATAACTATTCTAATATGTGAAGGAAAAATGCAGAATTATTAGTTATTTTCATCAAAAACTCTATCAAGGCAAAAAGGATTGTGGAAATTCTGATTCTTCAGAATTCTAAATCAGATAAGATGGAAAAGAAACTGGTCTGATTGATCTCAGTACTAATCATCAACTTGCTTCTGTTTTGTAGAATGAAAATTGTAGTGTTGTTGTACAAAATGCAGTGGTGTAGCGTGGGGGTGCAGGGGGGGCCGGCCACACCTGGGGGGGCGTATCTGGGCGCACTCGTACTCGCAGCTCTCTGCCCCTGCCTGGCTCACTCACTCTCTCTCACTGCAGTGCTGGCTGTGCGAATCCGATCCGAGCCGCCGGGTCGCCGCCCACTGTGGAGGGGGGGTGCCAGGTGTGCGGTGCGGAGAGAGAGCGAGGGACTATCTGGGGGAGGGACAGTGCAGCGGCTGCCCAGCGGGTTAGGGGGCGCAAATTACTTGCCTTGCCCCGGGTACTGACAACCCACGCTACGCCACTGACAAAATGGGAACCCTGATATTATTATAAAGTTTCACCTCACAATAAAAACTCAAGATAAATAAATGGGGAGTCAGAAAATAGTGTATGTAGTTCAAGGAAACCCACCACTCCCAGCACTGCTTCTATTGGAATCCATTGGAAGCTGGGGAAAACAAATTTTCATTCTGATTCACATTCTTCTCAGCTACTTTCCAAACACATTTCAGCCATAAGGCTATATGAGCTACTCCTTTAATAGTAGAAGGATTTAATAAATTGAAATGGACTCTTTTCAGATATTTTATGTAAATTTAATGTAAAAATATGAAAATCAGTGATTAATATGCAGTGAAATCTGATTTGACTTCTTGTAAAATGAATTCAATTCTTGGGATCCAAGATTTTGGAAAGTGAACTTCATATGGATATACTTGCCATTAGTGTATTTACATTAGTGTAAAACATATTACAGATCAATTAGCATATGCAGAGTTTTCGTTATTTTGTTGTATCTCCAAAAATACAGCTGTTTTCAATTGGTACAGTGGGTTAGTCAGGTTCTAGCAGATGCAAATCTTCAGTGAGTCAATTTTTCATCCCAAATAGGGTAGCATTTATGTAGATGCTTATCTTTCTTATCTTTCTCTAGTGAAAATTCAGTGTGTTTTCTTATATATGGAAATCAATATAGCATGATTATTATATGTTTCCAAAATTTTTAAAAGCTTTGTATTGTCTACTTTTAATAGTAAACAACTTTGTGTTTTTCAGTAACAGGGAACAAGATGGATAATCTAATAAATGAAACAAATGAAGTAATGACCACCACTGAATACGATTATAGTGGTATGGTAACACCATGCCAAGCAAAGGCTGCTGAAAAGTTTGGTTCCAGTGTCCTGCCAACTCTTTATTCTCTGGTATTCATCTTTGGTCTTTTGGGTAACATGCTAGTTGTACTAATTCTAATCAAATATAAGAAATTCAAGAGTATGACTGATATATACCTATTAAATTTAGCCATCTCTGATTTGCTTTTCATTTTCTCAATCCCACTTCGGATTCATTATGTGGTAGATGAGTGGGTATTTGGAGATGCAATGTGCAAAATTATTTCTGGAATCTATTTTTTAAGTTTCTACAGTGGAAGCTTTTTCATAATCCTCTTGACTATTGATCGGTATTTAGCAATAGTCTATGCAGTGTTTGCATTAAAAGCCAGAACAGTATTCTATGGCATCATCACAAGCATTATCACCTGGGGCCTGGCAATTCTAGCCTGTTCACCAGGAATAGTCTTTCATGAGATACAAACAGAAAATGAAACGATAAAATGCTCTTTTCATTTTCCTCCTGAAACTCACTCTGAATGGAATAAGTTCTTTACACTGGAACTGAACTTCTTAGGCTTGATTTTTCCAATGATTGTTATGACTTTCTGCTATGCATGCATCATAAACACTTTGCTGAGATGCAGAAATGAGAAGAAGAACAAAGCAGTCAGACTTATTTTTATCATAATGATTGTTTACTTCCTTTTCTGGGCCCCATACAATATTGTTCTTCTGATCCAGTTGTTCCAAACTGCTTTATCCCTTGATAACTGCACCTCGTTAAGTAGTATTGGTATAGCAATTCAAGTGACTGAAACACTTGCAATAGCTCATTGCTGTATCAATCCTGTGATCTATGCTTTTGCTGGTGAGAAATTTAGAAAATACACTATTACCTTTTTCCGAAAACATGGTGGTCACCATCTCTCAAAATACTGTGTCTTTCTCTATCGAGAACCTCTGGAACGGGCCAGTTCCACATACTCTCATTCTACTGGAGAGCAAGACATATCAGCAGTCCTGTAAAGCATTTTCTTTAGGAAAAAACTGGAGTGATTTTTATTCGTGTATTTTTACGAATAATAATTTTTTACGAATAATTTTTACAGGTAGTCCTCAACTTAGGACCAGAATTAAGCCTAAAATTTCTATTGCTGAGTGAGACATTTGTTGAGTTTTGCCTCATTCAACAACCTTCCTTGCCACAGTTAACTAAATCACTGCAGTTGTTAAGTTAGTAACACAGTTGTTAAGTGAATCTGGCTTCCTCATTGATTTTGCTTGCAAAAGGGGATGACCCCAGGACACTGCAACTGTCATAAATATGTGTCAGTTGCCAAGCATCTGAATTTTGTTCATGTGACCATGGGGAGGCTACAATGGTCATAAGTGTGAAAAAGTCATAGGTCACTTTTTTCACTACCATTGTAACTTTGAATGGTCACTCAATGAACTGTTGTAAGTCAAGGACTACCTGTATTGGATTTAAGAAACCCTTCTGAAAGAGTCAATATAGGGCATGATGAAAAGCATGGATAAAGATTTGTCTTGCTACGTCAATTCACAAACCATGCCATATATCAATGTACATATAATTTCAGTGGAATAATTAAAAATAAAATAAGGCATTTTGCAATAAGGGAAAAGAGCCTTTCTTGGGCAAAGCATATAGTAGTTGATTGCATTTGAGTTAACTTTCAAGCATATTTTGCAGCAGGACATAAGTTTACTAATTCTAACACAATATGAATGACTATATAGATTAGTTCAGTGACATTTAATATGCTTAGTTCCTTGTAAAAGCAAGAACTTTCTCTTCTCTAAGTTTATTGGGGCTGCAATTCTGTCCATACTTTTCTGGGGGAGAAAGAGCTACAAGTTAGAAATTCAATTATACAAGGTGCTTTTGTGTTGATTTAAAATCATTAAATATTGCTTGCTCAAATTCTGGGTTCTTGAATTTTTTTATTTCATAGGTTCATGGACCATAAATGGGATAGTGGGGTAGCTCATTCCACTATAACATGACATAAAAGAGTTACCCCATCCAATGGGAAAAACAATGCAACTTTATAAGACTATTTCAAGGAGCCAGGGAAGACTCTAAGTGGAATTAGGGTTCTCCAAAATACTTATAAGGTTTCAGTCAAAATGCAGATTGTAGTGTATGAATTAAATACTTGCTCTTTTAAGAATGGCTTCAACTATCATTTATCCAACAATTATTTCTGGAATTATCTTTGGCCTGAGATACATCAATAATAGACTCACATTTGTAATACTATGTACAATTCTGGTCAGAGACACATCCAACATACAAAAGGTATATTTCACAGCTGCAAAAAAGCACAATTAGTGAAGAAAAATAGCAACATTTGGATCTTTTCAGCTTAGAAAGAAATAAAATGTACAAAAAAATACCAAATGGAAAATGTGGATAATTGTTCTTCCTTACAGTACCTAGACTTTGGCTCGATCCTTAAACTAAATAGATATAAACATGTAACCCAATTTGCAGTTAAATTAGTATTGACAGCCAACAATTTCATTTTTTTTCCATTTTTCCTGCAATCAGTCGTGAGAAGAATTTATACATTTATATAACTGTTAGAAATATTGTATAGGAAATCATATGTTAACTAACCCAGGTTCCAACAAAATTACTTTGAAATTCTTTAAACACACAGTAAACATAAAAAATAACTTAACACAATGTAAATATAATTATAACACTTGTAGTTCAAATGAAGAGACTCAATCCACATCACTTGATTTAATCACCCCCTTGGCCAGGGGTCAACACACCAAGATCCCTCAAGTGTCACCCTAGAACTAGCACATACACACATACACATCCCTCAAGACCCACACCAATGACAAACTCCCCTATAAAACAGCACTTTTGTACCTCATTTTCTCCGTAGCTACCGCCACAGGGAAACCTCTTTGATTTGGAAATAAATAAATCTCCTTTACCTACAGCTGCTGGATTTCATTTTCATTTGTTCTTGTGGAATCCCACCTCAAGCTGGAACCCCAATTTATTCTTCTGACAGTCATAAGGGTGAATTCTCACATCACAGGGTCTGCTAACATTTCAAATTCTATGCTTGGGAACATAACCATATTTTGAAGCCTTCTGAAAAAACAGCAGGGTTGGAGCCAATCTAATTTTGAGTGGTACAATATTCTGTACTGTATGGCAGAGGCAGCAATTGAAAAGGCCCACTCCTCAAATCCTTGATCAAAGAGACCTACAATATGGCTCCTGAATCCAATAGGACTGGTAGAAACAATGAGGGAGAAGCAGTTTTGCAAATAATCTGGCCCTATGCCATGAAGGGTTTCAGATATAACTTGAATTGCCCCCAGAAGCATAGAAGCAACCAATGCAGCTTGTGGAGCAGTGATACGACATGCATTCCAACGAACATTCATAACTGCTTGTGCCATTGCATTCTGCACCAGCTACAGCTTTTGGGTGCTCTTCATGGGCAGCACAATATAAAGCAATAATCCATTTGGAAGGTGCCTAACACGTGAGTGGGGACTGGCTTCCCTACCCAGATTGCTACAATTTCCAGACAGTGAGACAGAACTTCCATTGCATCCCTTCATAGGCCAGGACCAGAGATACAAAGCAGAGTATCATCATCATAGTGATGATACCTCACCCCATACTGGCAAATGACCTTCAGTAGATGTTAAATAAAAGTGGGGAGGGTCCCCTTCAGTCCTGAAACCCCAGGTCTTTGGGCTGGATATCTGCCCCCAATCAATACTAAAAAAAAGTCCTGGAGGAAGAAGCAATGTAACAATGTGCCTCCAACTCCCAACTCCTGAAGCCAATTGAGAAGGATATTATAACTGATGGTCTCAAAAGTTGCTGAGAAGTCAAGAAGAGCAAGAGCGGACATACTATTCTGTTCCTGCCATAGGGTATCTGTAGTAAACAGAGAGAATGGTTTTGAAGGACAAGAGGAAGAACCACTATCAAGACAACAGTTGAAGAGCACCCTCGACCAAGAAAGGAACTTGAGAAAATGTCTCAGACAAGCCCTTCGCTAATTCACATAAAAATAAATATAGAAATGAGAAAGCACATTCAGATTTTCCACATTATCGTCCCAAGTGCCTAGAAATTTCCTGAGCGGACATTCTTGAACTATATATATTATAGTTTGTTCTGGTGCACCTTAGTTGCATTGCAGGCTCTTAGCCAGCCACACTTAAAGAGCTTTGTCTTAGTTCTAGCAAGGCCTGTCCTGATTATATTAAGCTGGCTCCATGTTTGGCAGTCAACCGCTTTCCTGGAAGTGCTTTTGTTGGATCTATGTGATTTTTTTTTGGTTGTGGTTATTAAAAATCATCTATCCTATATAACTTATATATCCAGTCTGGTCAGCATTTTACCTGCTCTGTTAACACAAAACATTGCCTGAAGTGCACCATCATGGAAGTAATCTATATTTCATACCCTATGGCATGGGTTTCTTAATCCGGACTACCTTGCAGGGTTGATAGTATTGTAAGCATACTCGAGGCAGTTCTGGACTGTAACCCAATTCTGAAATCAGATTAGAAGTTGTTCAAATAATTTATATTCTCCAGAGTTCTTTGAAGCTGCAGGGTGACCACTTTCTCAACCTCCTCCTCCTCCTCCTCCTCCTCCTCCTCCTCCTCCTCCTCCAGTTCTGAGTAGTGTAGTTTTTTGCAAGGTCAGAATATTTAGGTCTAATAAAGAGAAGCAAACACTTCAACTCCCCATTACATTGCGTTCAAAGAATAAAAGACATGGCAATACATGAGGATGAAATCATGGTCTCATTTGATGTCATGGGCATAGACCTGGAATTAGCCAAAGAATCTATGATAACATTACTCTAAAGCACACCCTTAACCCAATACACAAAACACTCAGGATTTTATTAACCTCTGCCTAACTGCATACATTCAGTTTGATAAACTTATCAACAAATCAAAGATATGGGATCACCACTTTTAGGACTCAAAGGAATTCAATTCACTAGGGAAGAAGAAAACAACAATCTACTACTTTTCCTGGATATCCTGATCAGCAGAGACTATGATGGCAAAGTAGAAACACAAATGTACCAAAAAAAATCACCCACACCAATCAAGTGCTCCATTACCAAAGTAATAATCCAACCTCCCACTGGAGAAGTTGTGTAAGAACTTTATTTAGACAAGCATACACACACTGCACCAACCATATTAAAATCATATGACCAGGGGGACACAGTGGCAGAGCAACTATAGGGACTGGCAGTAATTCCCTTTCAGCGCTATTGAAACAACTGGTCATTAAATGAGGACTATCTGTATTTTAAACT
Organism: Vipera ursinii; assembly: GCF_947247035.1. Taxonomy (NCBI): domain Eukaryota; kingdom Metazoa; phylum Chordata; class Lepidosauria; order Squamata; family Viperidae; genus Vipera; species Vipera ursinii. The sequence continues at coordinate 76,496,308 of NC_139517.1, forward strand.
AAATTTATGGATGTAGAGGCATTACTTTTTATTCAACCCCATATAACTTTGTTTGCAAATTGAATTATTATGTTACGTTATGTAAACAAAATGCATCCACAACACTTTTTGAAAATATCCTTTCTTACCAATAATTCTTAAAGGCTTTTTGACCCATTTTATTATGACTACTGTAATAGCACCACTGCTCCATCAGCTGCAGTGGTAGATACATTTAAAAGCATTAGAAACTGAACATGGCTTGATTCTAGCAAGCATTGTCACTATGTTGTGGTGACACAGTGGTTAGAATGCAGTACTGCAAGCTAACTCACTGCTCATTTGACTCTCACTGGGCTCAAGGTTGACTCAGCCTTCCATCCTTCTGAGGGCAGTAAAAATGAGGACCCAGATTGTTGGGGTTAATACATTGATCCTGTAAATGGCTTAGAGAGGGTTGTAAAGCACCATGAAGCAGTATATACTGTATTTTTCGGACCATAAGACGCACTTTTCCCCTCCCAAAAGTGGGTGGAAAAACGAGGTGCGTCTTATGGTCCGAAGGTAAGCGAAAACACTTGTCTCCCGTTCAGTCAGCGCAGTCCATCAACTCCATTGGAGAGACGTGATTGAATGAAGACATGGAATTCTCCGCTCCGCCCCTGTAATAGGTCGGCAGGGGAGGAAATACGGACGTGCCTGCCATGCCTTCTGACTGCCTCCCCCTCCCTGCGCGCGCACATTTTCTTTCTTTTACCTCGCTGCTAAAGAAAGTTTTTGCTAAACTAAACCTCATAGGCAAAGCCGTGAGGAGTTGTCCCTGCAGGTTTCTCTGCGAAGTTTATTGGAAGTGATTTCCCATTTGCAAGATAATACTGCTAATTGTTTGAAATTGCTTCGGCAACTTAGAAAACCTATTCAGGGAAAACAAACTACCAGTACCTACCTTTCTTTCTTTTTTTCTCTCTTTCTTCCTCCCTCCCTCCCTCCTTTCTTCCTTCCTTCCTTCTCTTCCTTCCTTCCTTCTCTCTTTCTTCCTTCCTTCTCCCTTCCTTCCTTCCTTCCTTCCTTCCTTCTTTCTTTCTCTCTCTCTCTTCCTTGCTCCCTCCCTCCTCCCTCCTTCCTTCCTTCCTTCCTTCCTTCCTTCCTTCCTTCCTTCCTTCCTTCCTTCCTTCCTTCCTTCCTTCTCTCTCTCTCCTTTCTTTTTCTTTCTTTCTCTCTCTCTCTCTCTCTCTCTCTCTCTCTCTTTCTTTCTTTCTCTCTCTCTTCCTTCCTTCCTCCCTCCCTCCCTCCTTCCTTCCTTCCTTCTCTCTCTCTCTCCCCTCCTTCCTTCCTAGTATACCGGTATTATTTGGTTCAGAATATTTTTTTTTCTTGTTTTCCTGCTCTAAAAACTGGGTGCGTCTTATGGTCAGGTGCGTCTTATGGTCTGAAAAATATGGTAATTCTAAGTGCTATTGCTATTGCTATGTTGTTCCTCCTTTCTCATTCTTAGTTCAGCTATTTTGGTTTTTTGTTTTTGTTTTTTGCCTGCATGGAATAGTTAAAACCAGTGCTTTTTTTGTAAACAAACAAACAAACAAAAAGGTGCCGGAACTCTTACACGTCATACAACCAGCCTTGCCTATCCTACAAGGTTCCATTCAAAAACATGCTGGAACTCCGTTCTGGGCATTCTATGACAAAAAAAAGCCCTGGTTAAAACATTATTTTACAACAACTGCTTTGATTTTTAAATATATTTTCTAAGACCCAAGTTATTTCAAGTAACCTCCCCTACCCAGTGGTGGAATTCAGCCACATCGCACCACTTCGGCAGAACTGGTAGCTAATTTTTTGTTGCCCAGGCCCAGAATGGACTTCCAGAAATGGCATCCACACAGAGAACCGGTTGTTCACATATTTGAATCCCATCACTGCCCCTACCCACAATATAGATGCTAATTTAATATCTTAATTTCTTATCAGTTGGTAAAGAAACAAACCACATCCTATTGAACATTTTTTTAATTCGGCAGTTTTAATTCAGCATTATTTCAGCTCCAAATGTGCTTTTATATACTAAAATTGAACAATGTGTAATGAAACAGCACACCAAACCAGTGCCAACTGCAAAAATTCAAATCCAGTTTCAAAGTTTTCCAATAAAATTGTTAAATCACGGGGCCATCGGAAATAAGAGAAGACAGCCAGCTTGGTGTGTAGCAACCTTTATTTCGTTGTCAGGCTTCGCTGGGGAAAGGGATTTGACTGGCTTGCTCTTATACCTGCCCAGGTGAATGCCATCCAATGGATTCAAACCTGGGCTTCCCACCAGTGCAGGTAGCCAATCATTTTAAACCCTGGCTTCCCGCCAGGTCTGGCTATAGCCCGGAGCTGTCAAACCTGTTTGAACCAGGCTTTCCCACCAAATGTGGTTATAGCCTGGAGCTGTCCAGCTCCGCGCCTCCTTCTGTGCTGACAGTTTGTGTATGCTAGAAGCTGCATACACTACACCCCTTCCCCCATATTGAGGAAGCTACTTTTCTTTTGTTCATCCCCCCCAGTGTTCTGAACCAGCCAACTACCGGCCTTGTAATAAAGCAAACCCCTATTTAACAGTAGAGACTGGAGAGCGTCCAAGGCTGAAAAGCGTCTGCCAAGATTTATTAGTCAATTAACAGAACAAGAAACAAAAACACTGGAACTTGAATCCTCAAGCGGAAGGGTTGCTTTCAGCAACCAGCCCTTCCCCAAACACTCCTTTTATTTAGAGTTCAGGGCGTGGCCTCCCTCTGCCTCCTCCCGAGGAGACCCGCAGCCTTTCTCTGCTTGGTCCTGCTCGACTGCCTCCTGCGTCGGGCGTCCTTGAACAGGGCCAGCTGTGGGTCATCATCCTCCGCACTATCGGGCTCACGCAGCTGAGAAGAGGGCCCCGGCTGGGAGCTCTGCCAAGCCTGCAAGCCATCATCAGCCGGTTCGTCACCCACACACACCTCCTCCCCCTCATCTGAGTCATCCGATACATCTGAGCCGGGTGTCGAACCCACAGGCTGACCCTGAGTCACAACACCCAGTACTATATACATTTATTTATGTTTTATTGTTTCCATCCCCAGCTTCCCCTCAAGGCCGCACGTAGTCTGTGAGGTAGGCTGGGGCCTTGTGGGTCCTGTTGGATCTTCTCAGGTTCACCTCTTCTGTTGGGGTGCTGGGGCTCGAGTCCATTTTATTGTTGCCCGTTGTTTCCTGTTGGGTGTTCAGTGTGGGTGCTGTTGACCTAGTCCCAGGGGAGTCTGTGGGTCTGGTGTCTGTGGATCTGTCATTGCAGGGTTGGTTGTATTGTGGTGTTCTTAATGTATTTGGACCAGCTGTTACCCTGATCCCATTGTCTCATCTCTGCCTAAGCCAGGCTTGACCTGGTGACCCCCTGTTGTCCTTCCTGGTGTTTTGTTGCGGCTCTCGTCCTTCACCCCCCTCTTCCTGGTTGTCACTCAGAATTCTTTCCAGCGCCCTTGATCTCAACTGGTCCTGATGCCTTCTCCACTGGAGTCCCCCCTCCACCCTCACGTTGTAAGAGAGGGGCCCAGTTCTGTCCATTACCTCCCCTGGTACCCATGGGTGGCCTGTGCCGTAGTTCCTTGCCCATATGGCATCTCCCAGGTTGAAGGCTTTGTTGATGCTTGGGGTTCCGGCGTCTGCTGCCACTCTATCTGGGTGCAGTCTGTCTAGAGTGGTTATGAGAAGCCTACCCCATTGGAGTTCAGCTGGGCTCTTGCCTGTTGTGGTGCAAGGTGTGGAGTGTTGATGGAACAGGAACGTGGCCAGCCGTTGCTTCCAGTCCCCTTGGATAATGCACTTGAGGGCGTCCTTTGTGGTGCACATGAAACGTTCTGCCAACCCATTACTGGCCGGATGAAAAGGAGCAGAGGTGGCGTGCCTAATTCCCAAAGTCCTCAGGAACACCTGGAAATCCGATGAAGTAAATTGTGTCCCATTATCGGATACTACCACATCAGGCAGTCCATGGGTTGTAAAAAGTCCCCTGAGCACTTGGATTGTCCCTGCTGTGGTCATGTTCCCCACTGGTACCACCTCTAGCCACTTCGAGTGACTGTCCACCACCATTAGGAACGAATGGCCCTGGAAGGGTCCAGCCTAGTCAATATGAACTCTGGACCATGGTGTGTGTGTCTCCTCCCATTTGTGGACTGGGGCATGGGGTAGCTGAGGTCGTGACCTCTGGCAAGTGTAGCACCCTGCCACTAGCCCTTCTATCGCTTTATCTAGGCCTGGCCACCAGAGATAGCTTCTTGCCAGGGCCTTCATCCTTACCACCCCTGGGTGGTCCTCATGTAAAGAATACAGGACTCTCTCCCTTAGCACTTGAGGTATGATGACCCGGTCTCCCCACAAAAGGCAGCCCTTATGGGTAGACAATTCGTGTCTCCTGGAGAAATATGCTGAGAACTCCTGGCCTGGTGATTTGTCCTGCCACCCCGTACTCACCCATGATTGTACCCGGCTCAGTACCTTGTCTTTTGGTGTTTCTGCAGCGACATCCTTGGCATTGAGGGGACATTCTTGCAGATCCTGAATGGCCAATATTTGAGCTGCAGGTGCTGGGTCCAGTTCTGTGTTTTTCAATCGCAGTCTGCTGAGGCCGTCAGCATGCCCCATCTCCTTGCCGGGCTTATGGACTAATTTACATGAATATGCCAACAGGAAGATGTACCAATGCAGCATTCTGGGTCACAGAATCTGTGGTGTTTGTTTGTCAGTTGTGAACAGACCTAGCAATGGCTTGTGGTCTGTGAAAATGGTGAAGTTCCTTCCATAAAGATAGTTGTGATAATGATAACTTTATTGTCACTTTGAATGTACACCAATCGGCATACATCAAAATGAAATTTCGTTGCATACAGCTCTCAAAGGGTCACCACCTCCGATATATACTTCTTGTTCGTGGCCCGCTCAAATTTCACATTGTCCATTTTAGTCTCTAAGGAGTGAACGATGGCACACAGGACAGATGGAAATGGGGCTCCATGTGGATTAGCCCTCATATTCGCTTGTATTCTGACAACCTCGCCTTCTTTCCTTTTTCTGATCCTGACTCTTCCACCTTTTCCTTAAAGAGGCCTTGCTTCTTTTCGCCCCTGGAGCACGCTGCTGCCGCCACCACCAACTCCTCCAAAAGCCTCTCTCTGTTCCTCTGAGCCTGCCGACAGCCTCATCCAGTTCCTTCACTCCATAAGCTCCAGGTCCTCTCCTCCTCTGCCTCCTCTGGAAACAGTCCTGATTTGCAATACAATCCTTCACTGGGCCAGCAGTCAGATCTTGCTGCTGGTAGAACAAATTCAAACAGTGCCAATGACTTTTAACGGTCTCACCAACAGTTCCAAAACAACTAGAAACTCGCCATGCCAGCAAAGATTGTCGGTCGTATGTCGTTCCACCATGTTGCTCAAACACATTAAAATCTTCCTGATCATGTGGCCTATAGCCCTTACTATCCCTCCCAAAACTATTTGCCTTCAAGAGCCAATGCAGCCGCAGCCATTCCAGGCGCCGCCATCTTAGATCTTAGATGCGGAACATCTTAACTCCAGCGACCCCTGCCAGGGCCTCCTTATCTATTTGTGCGTAGTTTCTTTCGGCTGCTGACAGGGTCCTGGAGTAATATGCGATGGGGGCCTGTATTCCATCCTTCTCCAGGTGACTAAGCACAGCCCCTACCCCATAGGGGGATGCATCGCACACAATGCAGACAGGTTTAGTCTCCACAAAATGTGTGATTGTAGCATTGCCTGCCAACAGATCTTTCAGGGCTTTGAATGCGGCTGTATGAGCCGTAGACCAGCTCCATGCTGTCTGTTTATCCAATAGCCTATGTAGGGGCTCTGCAGTTGTAGCCTTATATGGCAAGAAGGCACGATAGAAATTGAGTAGGCCCAGGAAAGCCTGCAATTCTACCTTATTTTTGGGTATTGGGGCTTCCTTAATAGCCCTTACCTTGGATGCTGCTGGGTGAATACCCTGAGCATCAATCCTGAATCCCAGGAATTCAGTTTCAGTCACCCCAATTCTGCATTTGTCCCTTTTCAGTTTTAAACCAACAGCCCTGAACCTGCTTAGCACAGCCTGCAGCCGTTCTGCCAGGACGTCCTCAGAATCCCCTGCGATGAGGACGTCATCAAAATATGGGCAAACCCCTGGTATACCTTTAAGGGTTTGTTCCATGACCTCCTGGAAAATCCCAGGAGCTACACTAACGCCAAATTGCAGCCGGTCTACCTGGAACGCTCCCTCGTGGGTGACTATGGTCTGTGCTTCTGCGGTCTCCGGGTCAACCGGTAGCTGTTGATAAGCTTGAGCCAGATCCAATTTCGCGAATATGGACCCACCTTGCAGGGAGGCGAGGACGCTGCTGACTGCGGGTACCGGGTACGAGTGGGTGCTTAACGCTTTATTGATGGTCCCCTTGTAGTCCGCTCATATCCTCACCTCCCCATTTGCCTTAAGCGGCGTGACAATGGGAGTCTCCCACTTGGCTCCCTCGACCGGTGTTAATACCCCCTGGTCTACCAGCTTGTCAAGCTCCCGTTCTATTTTGTGCTTAAGCATGAACGGAACTCGTCGGACTTTAATGTGAATGGGTTGTACCTGCAGATCTAGCTTACCCGTGTACCTTCCCAACTTCCCATCGAAAACGTCTGAAAACTCCTTGCAAACTGTTTCTAATGTGCGGCAGCCCTGAGTCTGATGAATCCCGACGATCCGGATGCCCAGTGCCTGGAACCAGAGGCTGGTGCGTTGTCCTTCTACCACCAATACATCCAAAAACCCCTGGAAACCCTTGTACTGCACCTCCACCGAAGCTTCCCCCCGGACGTTTATTGATGCATTCTGAAAATCAGTGAGGGTCAGTCTGGATGACCTCAAGGGAACCCACCAGCCGCTCCGTCTGCAAACCGCCTTAAACGTTTCACTGGAGATAATGGAGACGGCTGACCCCGAGTTCAGTACCATTTTGCTTGTGCTTCCATAATGTTGAATTCCAATATTGCATGATCACTACCTCCCAAGTTTCCTGTGGCTTTAACACCTTCTATCATTTTATCTCTGTTAGTGAAAATTAGATTCAAAATGGCTAATCCCCTAGTTCCGTTCTCTACTTTTTGGGAGACAAAGTTGTCTGCTAGGTTTGTCAGGAATCTGTTTGATCTTCCACTTGGTGCAGAGTTTATCTCCTAGTTGATGTCAGGGTTGTTAAAGTCCCCCATTACTATTGTGATGTGCTTCCTACATACCTTAGTTAGCTGACTAGCAAAAAGTTCATCTATTTCCTCTGTTTATTTGGGTGGCCTATAGTATGGCCTATAGTATGCCATAGTACACCTTTTATATTGACCCAAATGCATTCAAGTTTACAGTTTTCATCATTGTTGTGCTCTATTTCTGTAGAGATGTAGTTATTTCTTATATAGAGAGCAATTCCACCTCCTCTTTTATTCTGTTTCTTTTAAATAATTTAGATCCCTCTAGCTGTGTGTTCCATTTGTGGGTTTCATCCCATCATGTTTCCGTAATCGTGACAATATCATATCTGCCCTCATTAACCTGAATTTCTAGTTCACCCTGTTTCCTGTTCAAACTCTGTGCATTGGTGTATAGACTTTTGAGTCCTTTATGACTGACCCTGTGTTTGCTTTCTACATAACCTGTGTGGTGCCTGAGTTCCCCTATTGTCTTACCACCTATTTGGTTAGTGCACTTTGTGTGGCACTCGCTATTAAAAGCTTGATTTTGCTTGACAGCAAAATCTTGTCCACACACACATCTATGTTATGTGCACTGATAGCCTTATAGTTTTTAGATTGCCAGGGACAGGGATGTTCTGTATCAATGAACTCACTGTCCCCGCTGTTTAGTTTAAATATTCCTCCAGAAAATCTGTGAATTTATAGCCGAGTAACTCAGTCCCTTTCTTTGATGGATGCAAACCATCTCTTCTGAACATTTTATCATTGGATCAGCTACTGACATTGTGACTGATATATCCAAAGCCTTCCCCTTTACACCATTCCTTTAGCCACATATTGAATTGTGGTATATTCTGGCCTTTTCATTTTGCTCCTTATACACTGGTAAAACCTCTGAAAAGCTAAGACTAGATGACCTCCAAGGTCCCTTCCATCATCATCATCATCATCATCATCATCATCATCATCATTATTATTATTATTATTATTATTATTATTATTATTATTATTATTATTATTATCTAAAAAGAGTAGCTCATCCTGATATACTTTTTGGAATCACATACATTTGGCTGAATACAGGGTGTAGTTTTTCAGTAGTTTGAATAAAATATGATAGAACTACTGCTCACAAACTGTTTTTCTTTGTGGTTTCTAGTAAAATAACGATTAAAAGAGAAACCTACTCAATGAGGGTCCACAGTATTATCAGTTTTGTGTCTGATGTGCATATCAGCAGGCATTTTATCTCCCCACAATCTTAGAAAAATATTGTTTTGAAAATTATGTGAAAAATATATTTGTGTAATACTTAAAACTTGAGTCTGTGTATGACACTGTAATAGAACCATGTTTACGTGCTTGGTTATCATTATCCATAATTAACAACATGGGGATCTCATGCTGTGTAACACAGCTCATTTCCTCATTTCTTGTAATAAATGCCTCATATTTGCAGACTATGAAATGTTGCGATATTTGTCAAATAACTTGCCAAATTGCTACCGGAGTTGACACATTTGATTAAACAATGGATACCATAGAAAAAAGTCCAAAGGAAACTAATGTTTGAATACCACAAATAGAATTCAAGCAAAGATAGAAAAATGCTCTCAAATCCAGGATTATTTATTCAGGAAGAGGCTTGAAATACTAAATCTTCCCTGTAAAGTTGAAGAAGGTGAGCAGCCTCATTATTGAGCAATTTCTTCATGAAATTTGTAAAACTAGGTTACTCTTTAGAAATTGAATCTACAACAGGGGTGTCAAATTGTCAGCCCGCGGGCCAGATGCGTCATGCCGAAACCATGCCCACCCAATTGCTGGCAATGGAAAAAAAAAGTTACGATACATCACGACACGTCATGTGACATTGCGGGTTTGGCACCCCTGCTCTACAAGGTTCTATTTTTCTTGCTCGTAGGCCTTGGATTGCTGGAAAAAAGTAAGAGAGAGTGAAAAGGTTCCTAAACCTGTACATAAGATGTTAAAGGTTGTCTTGTGTGCACTCTCAGCCTTAGAACAGGCTCTTTGTCAGTGGAATAGAAAAACTGGAAATATGATTCCATACATCAAAATTTAGTTTGATGTGTGTGTGTATTGATTACTGTACAGGTAGCCCTGAATGTTTGACCACAATTGAGCCCAAAATTTGTTAAGTGAGTTTTGCCCCATTTTATGACTTTTCTCACCACGTTTGTTAAGTGAATCACTGCAGAGGTTAAATTAATAACATTAATAGTGTTTATGTGAATCTGGTTTCCGGGTTGACTTTGCTTGTCAGAAGGTTGCAAAAGGGGATCACATGAGTCTGGGACATTGTAACTGTCATAAATGTGAGTCAGTTGTCAAGCACCCAAATGTAAATAATATGCCCATCGAGATGCTGCAATAGTCATAAATCTGAATATGGTCATAAGACACTTTTTTCAGTGCTCTTGTAACTTTGAACAGTCACTAAATGAACTGTCATAAGTTGAAGACTACCTGTATTATGCTTTTTTTTTCTCCTGGTAATTTTAAAAACTTACGTTTGATTAATATTTTCCTTGTTTCATGACTCTTCTTACACTTTTTTCTATTTTAACATTTTTAGGATTTGTTACTAAATAATAAAATGAGTATTTAAGGAATGATTGCCTTGGTCTCAGCCCTAGCATGTTGCAAAGGCAGCTTACCTTCAAAGTGAGCTGTCTCCATTTTAAAGTAGTGTTCCTTGTCTTGCCACACAATCCACAACACTTCTACTTTGGTGCTAGTGATGATGGATTCTCCGTCATCATTAGTTGGATTCTCCTTAGTTCTTGTTGGCTATCTCCTCTACAGTCATTAAACACTATTTCCCCAGTGGAAAAGCCCAGACATTTCAAACTCAGCTGTTTCCTTGTATTAAACATTCATGTTTCTCAGCTTCTGTTCCCCCTGGGCCAGACTTGGCAGCAGCTCCCCAAGCTAGCCAGCTCAGTAGATGGCAAGAGAAGTAGAGGAAGAAGCAACTTTTTAGCTCCTATGGGATGAGAGAAATGGCAGCTGAACAGTTATACTTTACTTTGTACCACTTCTATTTCCAACCTAAACATGAGATGAGAAGAAAATTCTGGGGAAGGTGAAAGAGAATCTCTTCCTACTAAATCACTGATTGCCAGAACTAATCCATGGTACTGAAGACCTGGTAGGAAAAAAGCTTGCTTCTAATAGCAACTGTGTGTCTCCCAGCCTTTTGTTTCAACACATACAGTTATCTGTCGTAGTGACTAGTCAAGGTTTGCTTTTGCTTTTTTGTTTGAGATGGGAATATCTATTTTCAGGAAGAATAGTAGACCACTACTCATGTAAAAAAATTTTTTAAAAAATCCTAGCTGACATATCAGGGGATCTTACAAAGGATATGGATGAAAGAGGAGAAATGGTGTTTAGAACTGTGCTCCAGTTCTCTTGCCAGCCGTCTGAAAATAGTAAGAAAAGTGGGTGTGGGATGGAGCAACTACTTTTGTCAGTCTTCTTAGGGAGACTAGACAGGAAACATAACCATAACTAATAAAAACTTTTTTATTGTAAGTTTACATTAACAGAATATTGTAGGTCTAAAAATCCGATTTTTTGCCATCTTCTTTACAACATGAAAAATTAGGGGGCTATGCCTCCTCTTAACTTACAATTCCCTAGACATCAGCCCCTGTGCTGGACCAGTATACATTCAGCTGCTCCATTTTATATCTAGTTTAGGAATTAAGAACTGTGTTAGTGTATTCAGCATTACAGGATTAATACAACACCCTAGCAGCATTGTATGTAAGAACATGTAGCATTTACAGTGTTGTGTTGGTTCCAGAATCAGAGGCAACACAGGTTCAGGAGCTAAGTTGTTTTATTGAGGAACATGGCCGAACTGGGAACAAGGGATTTGAGCCCTCACTTATACCTGGTCAGGTAACTGCCTGGCCAATGGGTTGAATCCAAGCGTCCTGCTGGCTGGTCAGCCAATCCCTTTAAATCCTGCTCTCCCGCTGAACGCTGTCCCCTTGTTCTGGCTTCCCGCCGAACACTGTTCCTGCTCGGAGCTATCCAGCTCCCCACCTCCTTAATTCACTGACCCTCACATGTATGCAAAACCTGCATACACTACATACAGGGTTAAACGTTATTTCCTCAACAGATGCCTTAGTTGGTTGAAGCAGTTCTCCATGGTAAAAAGATAATCAAACAAGAGAGGCAAGAGCTGTCAGTGGTTTAATGATTAGTGAAAATAAATGAGGGAGAACTTTCCTAATTTTCATATGGTTAAAAGTAGTGACAGGACGTTTGTACTTTCAGACAACAAGATTTGATTATGTAGCCTTACTGTAAAATAGAATTAGTTCATCTAGTTATGCATCCTGTTTGGTTTATCTGGGAAAGATGATATCAAACATGAAAAAATATGTAAATGTTGAAGCCATATTACGTTTGTTTTTCTCCATAAATTGTTGAGTGTTTTCTTCTACACTTGGTATTTTCTTTACCTCAGCTATAAAGAGTTACATATTTATATCTTTTAAATAAGATATTTTTTCAAGGAATAATTATACTATATATTTCATAGATTAAGGTGAATCTGAATATATAGATAAGGTAAAGGTAAAGGTTCCCCCGCACATGTGTGCTAGTCGTTTCTGACTCTAGAGGCCGGTGCTCATCTCCATTTCAAAGCCAAAGAGCCAGCGCTTGTCCAAAGACATCTCTGTGGTCATGTGGCCGGCATGACTAGACGCCAAAGGCGCACAGAACGCTGTTACCTTCCCACTGTAGTGGTCCCTATTTTTCTACTTGCATTTTTACATGCTTTCGAACTTTCGACCCACCAAACTGCTGACCTTCTGATCAACAAGCTCAGTGTCCTAACCACTGAGCCACCGCGTCCCTTAAATATATAGATACCTTATTGTTAATTTACAAAATATTAAATTTATTCCAATTTCTTATATATCTATAATATTTATTATGTTCTTTTGCCATTTGATGTATTTATTTATTTACAGAACTTCTATGACTGTCTATTTCATATACTGATACTAGATAGTTCAAAACAATCTTAAAAATAACTAAAAATCTAATTACCCAGGTGTCAGATCAATGGCTTCCCAACTCAACCAATCCTAGCCCGATGCTTAAGAGGAAAGGAAGGTCTTCTAACTCTCCAGAAGGTTAAAAGTGTAGGGTCCCTTAGATCTCAGATGGGACACCATTCCAAAGTTTTGGGGTAGCCACCGGAAATATATGCCTTTTAGTATTATCAGGTGCAAATTTAAGGGTGGGGAACTGGAACACACCCACGTTATGTAACCTAGAAGGAAAGGCAGATACCTTGAGGGAGAGATGGTATGGCAAAGAACCTAGCCTCATGTCATGTACAGCTTTAAAAATGATAGTAACCACACTGAATTGCACCTGGAAAGTAACTGGGAACCTGTGTTTTGACAAATTTCATAAATCTGTACAATTAAACATTCCAGTTAAATGTTATTTAATATTAAAGAACAAAATGAAATGTAATCCCATTAGTGATTGTCTGAATAAAAGGATGTAATAATTGTAATAATAATTCTTGTCCAAGAAATAAAAATGACTGGAAATCCATGTTTATTATAATTATTCCAAAAAATAACTATACTATACCAATTTTAGTACAATTTGTTTCCATATCTTATGAAGCCACCTCACTTATTATTGTCAGAAAACAGTACCATAATATTTACCAGTCATCTGATGGTATCAGAGACCTTTGAACCATGTTGGTGTGATTTAATTTGGAGCATTTCAATTCATTTTAATTCTTCTTTTCTATTATATTGGTACATTGATGTGGCATTGATAGGGTATCTTGTCAAAGGCACATAGTTAGCATGCTAGCCAAGATATGACTCATACGATCAAAGTTTCTCTTTCATATGCCGTGTGTCTTGCTTTATCTGAGCTGCAGTACACTGACCCAATTTTCAAAGTTGCTGAGGATCTATCCAGCTCTATATGTTATATAAGAGCAAGTTAATTATTGCAATTTAATAATGACTCTTAAATGATATCACTATCACTAATCCACAGAACTGAAACTTTCCCAACTTATTTACTGCCTGAAAATTATCATGTGTTATACATACTGACCAGTCAAATGTGTAGTGAAAGATAAAATACTGACTTGAAAATGTTATGACAATTTGCACTGTCTTTATATAATAAAGCCACTGGCTTTAATCAAGAACCTTAAGGAAAATGCCAAAGGATTATTTTTAAAAGAAGAAAAGTGGTTTTGGACTTTTTTTAAAAGTGAGAAAATTTGTTGACTAAGTTTTTCAGAATTTGAACAATTCTTAAAAAAAAAAAGATTGCTTTTGCTTAAGTACATTATTTAAATTTTTACAGTCTGGAAAAACGATGACACTTTCAGGTTTGTGAAGTGGTGAGTCAATTTAAATTAGGAATGTTTTCTGTGGATGTAAGGCAAAATTTTCAAGTACAAATATTGCATTGACTTCTAATCCTGTAATGTTACATATTAACACAAAAAATGTAATTATTGCATATCATGTTTCAATATCAAAGATTAATGAACTATCAAATATTTCCAATTTATATTGGAAATTATATTGGAGTTTATATTATTAAAAACAATTGGAAATGTGAAATTTAAATATACGCCATTTGCCCTCTGTTTGAATATTTTAATTTTTTTATTCTCTTTCCAAAAAGGTGTAGGGGAGAGGGAAATACATTTATCACCTTATTAACGTGAACAAGTATTTTTAATTGTTATGAAACATCCAGTATCCATGATCAAAAGACTATCCTTATTTATTTGTTTTCCATTAGGAGGAAAGTTTTTATGCTACAGAAATATAGAAAAGAAATATGATTAAATGTGTTCAGTTTTGCAATACAAAATGTCCCAAAGAGGATAATTCTGAAAGGTAATGCTAAAGGGGGAATATTAATTTTAAAAACAGCAACAATCTAGGAAGGAATTAAAAAAAAGATATCTGCTGGCCATTGTGATTATTTTTCAGAAGTTTTTATGTAATAAAATTATTATGTGCCCTCAGTAGATCTCCACTGTTTTCTAACATAACAATTAAAAGAGAAATCTGATTTATTGATTTCTTTATTTTAGATACATGTTAGCAGTCATTCTACCTTCCCAAAATCTTAGAAGAACAAATATTTATTTTTATGAATAAACATTTGTTTGTAATAATGTAAAATCTCTAGATCTGTATATGTATTTAGGGTAGAAGGGTGAATACATGTTAATTACACATTGCCTACAGTGAATTCGATACAGTTTCTATGTAAGAAATGAATAATACCGAAGAATGGGTTTTTTTTAGGCTTAGTACATTTTTCCCAATATAATGTTGCATTGTTTCGACATCAGTCACAGAAGAGGAAATTAAAGAAAATTGCCATTAGGTGAGATAATACTCATGCAGTGATGATACTCAAATTAACAGTCATGTGTTTTTTTGTTGTTGTTGACTCTATACAGACATTCATCTCCTTCTTCTATTCCTCTTTTAGCAAATTATTCTTGGCAGTAGGAATTATTTACTTAAATTGCTACTCTCAGGTAACAGTACTAATGTCTTTCAAGTCCTCTAATTGATTGCCTTACTTATTGCTCCTGGGGCATTGCTTTTGAGGGATCTTACACTCTTATTCCTAACAATGCCACCTGGCATTGGTTCTTATTTCCAAGAGTCCCATGATTCTGAGAGATCTAGAATAGTTGTCACTGCTGAAACAATGGCAAAGGGGTAATGAAGAGGGGGGAGGGGAGGGGAGACACTTCCTTTTCTTCACTTCCCCTTTTCAATAACTCAGTCATGAGTCAGATTTTGCAGTGCTCCTATTCCCGCTTGTTCAGTTTTTGATTTGATTACAGAAATGAGTCACTTAGGAACTTCACAGAACTAGTATTTCTTCACAGAACTGTATGTAGGAACTACAATTCTGCTGGTAGGGTAAAGTTGCAAAATACTTTTCTGCATATTCAGTAACTGTAAAATCTGGGACTCTTCACAAAAAGTTTCTACAGTTACATTCAATTTTTTTTAAAATCCCATCCTTCTCCGAAGACTCAGAGCGGCTTACAATTTTAAGCACAAACCAATGTGCTTAGCAATAGCCTTCATTCTATGTATATGCCTGCTTATTAGGGCTTTCGCCCCCCCCAAGCGGCATTATTACAAAGTCAGCTTATTGCCCCCAACAATCTGGATCCTCATTTTACCTACCTCGGAAGGATGGAAGGCTGAGTCAACCTTGAGCCTGGTGGGACTCGAACCTGCACTAATTGCAGGCAGCTGGTGTTACTTAAGGAGGCATTAGCCC
This sequence comes from Vipera ursinii, assembly GCF_947247035.1. Classification (NCBI taxonomy): domain Eukaryota; kingdom Metazoa; phylum Chordata; class Lepidosauria; order Squamata; family Viperidae; genus Vipera; species Vipera ursinii. Next base: position 76,511,895 of record NC_139517.1, read on the forward strand.
ATCTTGGTGGAGAATTTCAGTTTTTCCCCCCTATCTGCTTTTCTTCAGTACAGTTGTACTATTAATATGACAATTTTTGTTAATGTCTTCAGTTCCCATGCTTCTTTTTTAAGCTCTGTCCTCCCCTTCAGTTGATGTTGTTCTGTTTCATTTCTCAGAGAGCAAACAAATACAAGACTTTGAGACTATTTTCTTCAATTAATTCCTGCCAAGTGGATATGCTCTTCTCACAGATCTAAGAGTAGTAAAAGATCCCATTGAAAAAGTTCTCATACTGTTGTTAGGTGAATAACATTGAAGATAAATATGTGTATGAGAATACATAATTATGATGATTCTTTCTGACATTATTTATATAACATGTGTCTCTCCATAGACTACTTCAGGCGATTATAAGAAATAAGGGTAACTATTTTATTCTATGATGAAAAAATGCAGAATCTATATTATATGGTGTTATGTGCTCCTGGCCACTTTCCTTCATGACCAGAGGCAAGCTCGCCTGACCAATAACCAGCCAAGGAAATGGTGAAGGCCTTTTGTTTCGTTTATTGCAATAAGCAGGGAGATCAGCTATCAAAACTTGATTCTCTCCCAAGTTCCAACCCAAAATATTTCCTTCTTTATACAGCCCTACCCCAACCGCCACATCCCTCCTCTTTCCCCATTGGCTGATGTACTATGAGGTTACACTCTTTCCATCTGTTTCTTACACATTTCCTGCTAACATATTAAATCATATTCACATATACAATAATAATAAGAAAAATTAGACATTTAAATAGTTATTTTGAGCTCTGTGGATATTTATAATCATCATAATAATAAAGTTGGAAGGGACCTTGGAGGTCATCTAGTCCAACCCCTTGCTCAGGCAGGAAACCCTGTACCATTTCAGACAAATGGCTGTCCAGTCTCTTCTTAAAAACTTCCAGCGTTGGAGCATTCACAGCTTCTGGAGACAGGTTGTTCCACTGGTTAATTGTTCTAGGTTGTTTCTCTCCTTGATTAGTTTCCATCCATTGCTTCTTGTCTTGCCTTTGGGTGCTTTGGAGAATAGCTTGACTCCCTCTTCTTTGTGGCAGCCCGAGATATTGGAACACTGCTATCATGTCCCCTCTCATCCTTCTCTTCATTAAAGTGGACATACCCTATTCCATCAACCGTTCCTTATATGTTTTAGCCTCCAGCCCCCTAATAATCTTTGTTGCTCTTCTCTGTACTCTTTCCAGAGTCTCAACATCTTTTTTACATCGTGGTGACCAAAACTGGATGCAGTATTCCAGGTGTGGCATTACCAAGGCATTGTAAAATGGTATTAATACTTCACGTGATCTTGATTCTATCCCTTTGTTCATGCAGCCTAGCACTGTTCATGCAGCCTAGTGTTGGCTTTTTTGGCAGCTGCAGTACACTGCTGGCTCATGTCCCCCTTTTACAACAATAGGTTATTTCCTGTTTTCAATTCAGTGTGCCTTTCCTGGCTAGCCATTTCCTCTTACAGCTGATTTTTATAGTTTGTCTTCTTCCTTTTCCCACTCTAAGACTCAGCTAATTTTTCCTACGTGTTTATCTTACTTCCTCCCTTTATGTTATCCTTTCCTCATTCCCATCTATTATAGTTGCTTCTCCACTCAGTAAATTTCCATTGCAGCAAATTCAATTTTAATTTTTTCTTTCAATATTAAATTTTTGAAGACCTTTCCTTCACTTCTATCAAATCTCCTCTTTTAATTTTTATTACTCTGAAAGGTCTTCATTATCATGCTTAGAAAATCTTATAACCATTAGCTGTATAATTTCTTCTCTTCCTAAGGCTTTCCTAAAGCTTTTCCTACAGCTTTGGCAAAAGTAGATGCACATAAAGGAATACATTACAGACATGCACAACACATAAGTCCTATAACCAAGAAACATTTGCCTTAACCATTCAGTGTTGGGAAACCAATTAGTTAACCAACCCCAATCACTCCACATATTTTCATACTTTTGTTCAGGAGCTTTAGCTACTTTCCTGATTCCTTTTGCAATATCCATTACTGCTTCATGATTGTCATCTACCTTTAAACCCCACAAACAAATTTTTACCTTTATTTCCCAGGCTGCTCTGGTGTGTTGTCTTCAGTAATATTAGAATTAGAATTCATCCTCTCATGATTATTACACAGTATTTCACACCCACAAATTGATCCACAATCACAATAGCAATAACAGCAACAGCAATCACACTTACAATAACAAAAAATACACATTTACCACCTAATTCATACAATTTATAATTCTATATTTTTCAGTTTCAAATGTGTGACTTCTGTCTCAGTTACTGGTTTTATTTGTAACAAACCACTTTTACATCTCTCATGAGTCAGCACCAACATATTTGTTCTTCATCTGGGGTCACCTGAAATTCTAATAGAGATATTCAAAATAGGTAGGGGTTCTGGTCCACCACCCATTCAAGTCCTTTTAAATATGGCTTTCAATCCTTGTCCTGGAATGACCATCTAACCTAACCTCTTTCAGGTCCAGTCACCACTTTCGCTCATGTGTAGTGAATCCAACCCTTCTAAGCCTCCGGAGAGCAGATTCAATATAAAGAACCTCCCTTCTTTGGTTGCAGAAGTTCCTCCTTCCATTTACGAATCAGCACCCAACGCAACTTTTGCGTTCAGAGAATAGTCCTCAAAGCATTAAACAGAAGGAAAATTGCCATGACACTTACAGAAATGGCTTGCCAAAGCCTCCCTCCTAGGGCTGAACAAAAATAAACCAATTTCTGCATTTTTACCCTAATATCTTCCCACGCCTTCCCTACAAATTGATATTTCAAAAACATTTGATGTCCTAGATTACCAGGATCCAAATATCCATACTTTTGAAATTGGCTTTTTAATTTCTGTAGCCATTCAGTCATGCTTCCTCTTTTCATTGTTCTAATCACAGAGCCTTCTGAATGTTAAGACTCTGAGGCACTGCATATTTAAATACTTTTTATTCCCTATCAGCCATAGCATTCCTCTCTGCACTGCTGCCATCCCACTTTGGATCTGTAACAGGGATCTCAGCCTGTTCATTCTTCTGTAAATCTTTTTCTTACACTGTTCCCTAGCTGCTCACCTAATCATTCCATTCTCCTCTGGTGTAAACATCTTAAAAATGGGTTGCATTTCTCCCCATGAATATTCCATTGGTCCCAAAAACATTTCTACCCTGTTTTCCTATTTCAATAGGATCTTCTATTAGTTTGGGTAATTATTTCCTAAATTGCCTGATTTCAAAAGCTGTTAGGGGGGACAATTTTTTCCCCTTGGAGATGGGGTTTCCCCTCTCTTGTCACCTTTCAAACTATAGCTTTCTACTTAACTCTCTCTCACAAAATAGCAGATCAGAGTTCTCACCTTTCATCCTGACCAGGCATAAAACTTCACACAGCTCCTTACTTTCTCTCTATTCCCCTCTCCTCCATCTGATTATTCTTTTTAACACTTTTATTGTCCTTCTAATTACTAAGAAACTAGCCTTCTTCACCCTTTCTTGCATTTACACCAGACACGATTTTTTAAAAAATATTTCACCCCAGGCAAAACAATCATTATTATTTTCAAGGAGCTTTTCCAGAAGCCAATGAGCTCCATTTCCCAAATTTCCTTTTGGAATAAGGCCTTGTTGTTTTGTATATTACTGTTAGAGGGTCTCTCCCCACCTTCCCCAGGTCTTTAGAAATGAGTCAACACAAACACAGAAACACAGAGAACATTAAACATCATTTCCAGACCTTTGGAGGTTTGTGTCCCTTTAAATTTCCACTTTTACTCTTTTGGGGCAACTTGTAGCTTGTTCTCCAGGCATTGGGGAAATGTAATGTATCATCCTTCCTCTGTTCAAAAGCATTGCTTAAAGCACTGACTTAAAATACTTCAACACTGGCTTCTGGTTTGCCAACACTGCCGTTATGGACGCTTGGAGGATGGCTCTCGTCCTCCACATTCAGTTTCGCATTGCTGGGGGGTCCTAAAAGGGCCAAAGAGTCACCCTGGAGGGGAGACCAGCAAGAAGGGGCTTTTGCAGAAATGCAGGGGAGCCGTAACTCTCCCGTTAATGCCTGCATTCCCTTCAAACCAGCAGACGAAAGACCAGCCATAGCAATACGGCCGGTCACTAGGCTGCAGACAGCCGAAGCCACACTTACTACCAGGTAACATTAAAGCAGCATGGAAGAGACAGGGTAAGATCAACTTCTTTTATCACCTAAATAAGCTGCTAAGTACCTTCCCCCCTGCGGAGAGGGAGGGGGGATTTCAACCCTCCCTTCAGAATCAGCGGCGATTGAACCTCCAGGTGTGATTTAAAAAGAAACATTGAAAATTGGACCTCAACTACAATGTTATTCCTTTAAAAGAAACTTGTGGACTAAAAGCTTTTGACTATTTATTCCTTACTTCTATCCTTATTTGAAAATTCAACTTTGTTCTTCTAAAACAGAAGAAACAATTGAAAAGAGATTAACAGGTAGTTTCCCTAAAAGAAAAGAGTTTTCCAAGTACTTGGGGGACACCCTGTGGCTAAATCTGAAATTGTAAGCTGACACTCTTTAAAAAAAAAAAGAGAGAGAGACTTTAGAAAACAAGATAAGACTAACCTTGAACACCAGATGTGAGAGTCCACCATACAAAATACAAATACAAAAACAAATTTATGCTATGATGAAAATAACCTGCCAAACTTATCAGTTCCTTTCCACAGCTGGTGATGAAATAAAAGTTTTTAGAAAAAAATTAGAAAGCGTCTTGGATAAGCAAACACAAATTGTGACTATAACTAACAATTTATTGGGACAGAACATAACATAAGAAATTGAACAATCAAATACTCTCATAGAAGATTTAACTGCTCAAGAAGCACAGACAAGAGAAAATTTGGAGAAAAACCTGACAAAAGGTTACATAAAGCAGAAGGAATATTTATTTTTATTTTTTATTTTAATTCCATTTATATCCCGCCCTTCTCCGAAGACTCAGGGCGGCTTACAAGCTTGAAAATGAGAAACAGATGGAAGAAAAAAAAGATAGTCCAGGACAATTATACCAAGAGGAGAAAATAATGAGAAGATTTGGTATCTTTATCAGACCCCTCAACCGTTCCAAAATAGAGATTGGAGGGTCACTTCAATATAATACTACAACACAAGAACTCTTTGATGACCCTGAAGCAAAGAAACAGAAGATGATATGGCAAAGGAAAAAAGCCAGAATGAAGAAGAAAGGACATATTTTAAGAGGCCTGATATGGAAAATATCTAAATAGACAGGATTGTACTTGGATTATGAGAGATTGTTTTGCTGTGCAGATAAAAATATTGGCTAATTAAAAAACAGCTGTGCAAATATCAACAGTTAAATTGAAATATTGAACTGTTTAAATAAAATTAAGATGTATTGATGTTAGGAGTGATAAAATGTACCGGTAACTAATATATTTGGATGTAGTGATAAAAATAAAATTATAAGTTTAAGCACAGGAGAGCAGACATAAAGGAGAAGAGAAAAGATGTGTTAAATGTTGAAAGGGGAGTAATTTTGGTTATTGAATTTACAGTATGTGGAAATTATAATGAAAACAAGAATATTACGGTATATTGTATTATTAACCTGTTGATATGGAAATGAGATAGATAGGATGTGTATCTACATTATTAGGAATTAGACAGAATTGTGATAAAGGTAAGTGGGGTTACCTAGAAATATGAAAACTAGAAACTTTAAATGTTTAACTTTAATATTAATGCAAATTAAAGCTGGGAAAATGTATACGGTGATTGATGTTTTAAAGATGAAATGTTAAAATAAATAAAATATAAAAGTATTGACAAATGCAAGGAAACCATTAAATAATTGATAGATAAAATAAGAAGTATGTTAATTTAGATAAGAGGCAATATGTATTAAAGGAAAAAAGAGAGGAAATATTGGCTACAATAAATTGGAGATTTGTAATAACATGTACCTGTATGAAATGGAACTATTGTAACATGGGATTCCCTTTAATTCTTTGTTAGCAATTCCAAAAAAAATACATATATATATATGTGTGTGTGTGTGTGTGTGTGTGTGTATGTATATATGTATATACACACACACACACATATAAACACACACACAAACACACAAACACATTTTTAAAAAATCTCATTTATATCCCACCCTTCTCCGAAGACTCAGGGCAGCTTACAATTTAAAGCACAAATCAATGTGCTTAGCAATAGCCTTCATTCTATGTATATGCCTGTTTATTAGGGCTTTCACCCCCCCCCCAAGTGGCATTATTACAAAGTCACCTTTTTGCCCCCAACAATCTGGGTCCTCATTTTACCTACCTCGGAAGGATGGAAGGCTGAGTAATAAATACTTCAACATTCTTTCATTCCAGAATGTAAATACCTTTCCTCTTTTTTCCTTATTGGCTGGCACACTGGCCAGGGAGGTGTCTCTCCTCTTCAAACTCTTATTGCCATGGATACCCCACTGTTATCTTACCTGTCAGGGTGAGTTGAAGTCCTTCCTTGAGTCGGCCAACTTTCCCTTTGGTTTTCACTAGGTCCTGGCTTTTTGTCTCGGGATTTCCGATTCTTCTTTGTTTGAGCAGGGGCAATCTGACCTTTAGGGCTGGGAAAAACTTACCCAGGTTCGCACTCCCCTTTCGAATATCCCTGACTGCCAAAGATGTAATGGATGTAATGTATTGGCTTTTTCTATATGTGTAAGCGTTTGCTTATGTTGCACTGCTTGCTAATTGCTTGAATTCAATTGCTGAGTGCTAGTTCACATGTATGCTTGTAACTGTGGCTAGCTGGCCCAGACTGGTTGTCTTCAGCCGGCTAAGTAGGTCTTTGGGCAGGAAACCTCTGCTTCAAACCTATTGGTTGCCGCCTATTGGCCAACCATATAAATAGCTGTGCAGCAGCTCCCTTTCTGCTTCTGTTATGTTTGACCTTCAATAAAGCCAATTGCTGTTTGAACCTTCCATCTCACTCAATGCCTGCAAAAAACTGGCTACACAACACTGGCGACGAAGGTGGGATGTGCTGCTTCATCGTAAGAGCCTGAAGTCACTAGGGGGTGAAACCAGCACACAGCCTAGTAGGGAACAGCGTTCCCCACCTTGGTCTGCCTAGCAAGCCACGCTGGAGACCACCCCGCCCAGAGAATCAGTCCCAGGACCTACGGAGAAGCCAGCAGCACAAGGCAACACGAGACATGGGACACGAAGACTTATCACCATGGCAAAGGTTGGAAATCTTGAAGAATTTGATATGACGGACCCAGAGAGATGGTTGTCCTACATTTCCCGTGTGGAGAACTATCTGCGTGCAAATCAAGTCAGTGAAGATGGGCTGAAGGGTGCGACCCTCCTCTGTGTGAGCAGCCCAGCCACCTTCGATATCACTGAGAACTTGGTCTCCCCAGCGCTTCTAGAAACCGTATGCTGACCTCCAGAAGAAACTGTGTGACTATTTTGAGCCTAAGCTATCAGTGATAGCATGGAGGCACACCTTCAAACAACACGAACAACAACCCAACGAGTCGGCAACAGAATTCATTGCAGCACTTCGTCAAGCTTCACGACCCTGCAATTTCTCCAACCTAGAGGAGCAACTAAGAGACCGCTTAGTCTGTGGACTCAGGAACAGGGAGCTCCAACAAAAACTTTTTGCGAAGGAGACTCTCTTACTTCAAGAAGCCTTAAAGGAAGTTATGGCAGACGAAGCTGCTGGAGGGGCCGTGAAGGCATTGCGGCCCTCCAAAAGCATACCATCTACAGAAACTGTCCACCATGAGGATGCTGAACAAGTGGAAGACACCGACTCTGATCACAAAGTCGACAAGATTCAGTGGCATCACAAAAGAGGAACGAGGCTGGCTAACAAGGCAGTTCTGTTCCTGAGGTGTTTGGCTGTGGATGCCGCCATCTATGCATGGATTTCCGTTTCAGGACAGCACGTGCTGGGTGTGTGGAAAACCAGGCCACATTGCCGCTGTCTGTCAAGGTCGCCAGAGGGACTGCCAGCTGAACGAGACTTTCAGGAGAGGTACCGGGGCCCTGAGACAACACCGTGTAGGGTTCTACTCCAGCTGCTGGAGCATTTTCGCACTGGTGCCCACCGACCTCTTAAACAGAAGTTGCAACGGCAGGTCGAACTTCAAAGAGTTCCATGTAAAATGGAACTGGACACAGGCTCCGCTGTGTCCATCATCTCCATTGGAACTTTTTGGCACATTTGCAGCCATAGTAACAGATGGGTCAAGCTACGATCATCTAATATCCTACTTACTGACTTCCAGAATTCCAGAGTGGCAGTCAAGGGTGAGGCCACACTTGCGGTGAAGTTCAAGGGGTTTTCAGGCCCGCTAGATGTTATTGTGGTAGATGGCCAACGTACGAGACTCATAGGGCTAATTTGGTTTGATGCATTGGGCATCCAGGTCACAGGTAATCACCAGACTCAAACAACAGATTTGTCTTTTGTCTGCAAGGAATTCGCAGATGTTTTTTGCCCAAGTTTGGGAGAGTACAAGGGCCCTCCGATAGCTTTTGAATTTAATCCCCAGGTCGCGCCAATTTGGGTCAAGCCCCACCGTATGCCATTTGCATTAAAGCATAAAATTGATGCAGAGCTGGATAAGCTTGTTAGTGAGGGGGTTTTGCAGCCCATAGACAGAGGAGAGTGGGAGACCCCCCACTGTAACGCCACTCAAGGCCAATGGAGAAGTACGAATAAATGCTGACTACAAGTGTACCATTAACCAGGCACTACAGCAGCATGCATACCCCGTCCCAGTCATCAGCCATATTCTGACGTCATTGCAAAGAGGCCGCTACAAACAGCTGCTGGTGGATGAGGCCACAGCAGCCACCCAAATGATTGTTATGCACAGCGGGGCCTTCAAGGTAAAGCGCCTTCAATTCAGAGTAAGTGTAGCCCCAGGGATTTTTCAGGGGATCATGGAGTGCATGCTCGAGGGCATTCCAGGGGTCTGCCCCTACTTTGATGATGTACTTATCACTGGGGAGTCCACAGAGGTTCTGGCTGAGCAGCTTAGAGCCATCCTTCAGCAGTTCCGTGCTGCAGGACTTAGATTAAGGAGAGACAAATGTAAGATTAGGGTTCTGTCCACAGAATTCCTTGGTTTTTGAATCAATGCCGAGGGCATCCATCCTGCAGAGTCAAAGCTGAAAGCAATTCAGCTGGCACTAAGCCCTAGGTCCAAGGGAGAGCTTCAAGCCTTATTGGGCCTCCTGAATTTTTATCATTCATTCCTCCCCAGCAAGGCTGCAGTGGCAGAGCCACTACACTGGCTCTTAGACAAAAATTCCCCATGGCAGTGGACCAAGCTCCATGAAAGGAGTTTTCAGGCAGTCAAGGCATTGTTGTCCTCAAACTCGGTATTCACGCACTTTAACGAAAAGCTGCCAGTTTGCATCACGTGTGATGCATCCCCATATGGGGTTGGAGCTGTGCTGAGTCACTTGTTGGCAGATGGGAGACAGTCACCCATCGTCTATTACTCGAGGATCTTGTCCTCAGCTGAGTGCAATTACGCACAAATTGACAAAGAGGCCTTGGCCATTGTGGCTGGGGTTAAGAAGTTCCATGACTATTTATATGGGTGGCAGCTCATGATCTTTACTGACCACAAGTCCTTGCTAGGCTTGTTCACAATGGACAAGCAGACACATAAATTCTGTCACCACGAATGTTGAGGTGGTCTATCTTCCTTTCGGCCTATGACTACAGGCTGGTTCACAAACCTGGCAAAGAAATGGGCCACAGAGACGGCCTTAGTAGATTGCCCTTGCCACATGTGGAGCCCAATCCAGCTCCAGCTGCACACATTTTAGCAATTCAAGACTTGCCAGAGTTTCCCCTACATGTGGGAGATGTCGCTGCGAAACGGCAGCCGACAAAATCCTAAGTCACATGTTGGCTTGGATTCACACAGGATGGCTGGAAAATAGCAGGGCCCCCGAGTTCCAGAGTTTTTTCAGTCAGAAAAGCGAGCTTTCGGCTCACAAGGGTGCATCCTTTGGGGTAGCAGGGTTGTAGTCCCCAGTTCACTCAGGCCCAGAGTTCTCCAGTCTCTGCACAAAGGCCATCCGGGCATCATCTGGATAAAGGCACTGGCAAGGAGCTACTTCTGATGGCCAGGGTTACATAAAGCTATCAAGGCCCAAGTACACAGGTTTTACATGTGTCAACAGTCCAGACCAGAGATGCCGCAGGGCCCTGTCCACCAATGGGAGGAAACGCACATGTAGATTTTGCCGGGCCCTTTCAGGGACAGTTATTCTTAATAGTGGTTGATAGCCACTCTAAATGGTTGGAGGTGGTTCCAATTCCCAATATGACTACTGCAAGGACCATCCAGGTGTTGCCATCACTGTTTCCAATGCATGGGCTTCCAGATGTCTTAGTCTCTGACAAAGGAGCCCAGTTCACCGCATCAGAATTCCAGGCCTTCCTCAGGGCCAATCTCTTTAGGCACGCCACATCAGCTCTTTTTCACCCACTGTCAAATGGGCAAGCAGAACGGATGGCTCGCACAACCAAAGAGTCCCTTAAACGTATTATTACAGGGGAATGGCACCACAGGCTGGTAGACTTCTTGTTATGCCAGCATACAATGCCTTGTACAGCTACAGGCAAGAGCCCCGCCGAGCTGCGTTGGGGCAAGAGACTAATAACAAAATTGGAAAGACTGCACCCTGATAAAGTGGCCTCCAACACAGTACGCCCGAAGGCACCTAGGCATTTACAGGTGGGGGACTGGGTTTGGACTTGGAACTATGGGCAAGGGCAGTTGTGGGTGGCACCAGAAGTTGTTAAAGTGTCAGGACCACTCTCCTACAAGATGGTCCTGGAAGATGGGTGAGTCATTTGCTGACATGTAGATCAGTTGCGCCAATGACTAACAGAGCAGTCGTTGTCTCAGGACGTCCAGGGGGAGTAGACCTGGAGTCTATAACCTCACACTTCAGCAGAGCAGTTTGGATGCTCTGAGACATTTTCCATGAAAGAGAACGGGAATGGGGCTGTAAAAGCACCTCCCCCCGACTGGACTGCAGGGGCCAGGCAGTCACCTGACACCCAGCAGCAGTCATGCCAATTTAGCAGCACTGTTAGACTTTGGGCTGAGCCAACTGGGACAGGCCAGCCAAAGGGACTCGAGTTGTTTTGACTGCACCGAACCACAGACCCTCGGTCTACCTAGCACGGCACATGAACCAGTAGACCAGGAGATTCCGGCAACCCCTCGACGCTCTGAACGAGCCCAAAGACCCCCCCCCAAACATCTTCAAGATTTTATAACCAAATGAATGTGTGTTCCATCCAGGGGGAAGGGATGTAATGTATTGGCTTTTTGTATATGTGTAAGTGTTTGCTTATGTTACACTGCTTGCTAATTGCTTGAATTCAATTGCTAAGTGCTAGTTCACGTGTATGCTTGTAACAGTTGCTAGCCAGCCCAGACTGATTGTCTCCAGCCGGCTAAGTAGGTCTTTGGGCTGGAAAACTCTGCTTCAAACCTATTGGTCGCCGCCTATCAGCCAACCATATAAATAGCTGCGCAGCAGCTCCCTTGTTGCTTCTGTTATGTTTGACCTTCAATAAAGCCTATTTCTGTTTGAACCTTCCATATCACTCAGTGCCTACAAAGAACCGGCTACACAACAGGATGAAAATCCCAGAGAAGCCTCCAAGGCTGTTATGTGCTCCTGGCCACTTTCCTTCATGACCAGAGGCAAGCTCGCTTGACCAATAAGCAGCCAAGAAATGGTGAAGGCCTTTTGTTTCATTTATTGCAATAAGCGGGGAGAGAAGCTATCAAAGCTTGGTTCTCTCCCAAGTTCCAACCCAAAATATTCCCTTCTTTATACAGCCTTGTTCCGGCCGCCACATCCCTCCTCTTTCCCCATTGGCTGAGGTACTATGAGGTTACACTCTTTCCGTCCACTTCTTACACATTTCCATCTAACATATTAAATCATATTCACATACCGTATACAATAATAAGAAAAAATAGACATTTAAATAGTTATTTTGAGCTCTGTGGATATTTATGCCCCCCTTTTAGAACAATAAGTTCTTATCTGTTTTTCAATTCAGTATGCCTTTCCTCTTATCTTATTCAGCTTGTTTTCCTGTTTTTAATTCAGTATGGCTTTCCTGCCTAGCCATTTCCTTTTACAGCTGATTTTTATAATTTGTCTTCTTCCTTTTCCCACTCTTAAGACCCAGCTAATTTTTGCCTACGTGTTTATCTTACTTCCTCCCTTTATGTTATTCTTTCCTGATTCCCATTTATTATAGTTGCTTCTCCACTCAGTAAATTTCCACTGCAGCAAATTCAATTTTAAATTTCTCTTTCAATATTAAATTTTTGAAGACCTTTCCTTTACTTCTATCATATGGTATACAGTATATAGCTGCCCAACAATGGTTAACATACGGGTGGCAAAAGATAGGGCAAGAAATTAAGTTAAAAATATAGAGATGTTTTATTATGAAGTTTGCAAATCATCAATGATTTGTAATTTCTACTCCTAAAGAACAATTTTGAAAACTCAAAAACTTGCTTGCAATTTTGGAATATTTTTCTTAGCTCTATCAACCTATTTCTCAAACATGGATTTTGCATTTATTACAATGACCCTTTATTTCTACCACTCTTTAGTTTTTAAATTCATAGTAAAAAGAATGGAATTGAGGACCTTGGGACAATACAAACTGGTTTTCACTTCTTGATCTCAGCATTTTTGATTTGGGAGAAGTGTAGATATTCGTGAATCACTCATGAATCATGGAGAATGAACACTGTACTGTATTACAGGAAGCAAAGCTCTGGTATGTGATTTCTGTGTGATTTCACTTCATAATAAAGGCAATGAAAAAATAAATAGAAATTCAGAACACAATTGTTCAAACAAACCAGAATGTCTTAACATTTCCTCTAAAATTGTATTGTCTTGTAGCTATGGGAAAATAAATCTATGCTTGGATCCTCATTTGCCTGATGTTTTAGTTTTAAATGGTAGAAAGTGTTTTAAAGGTCCAAAATTGGCCCTCTTCCAAACATCCAAATCTGAATGCAACAAAATCTGAGCATCGTATTTTTTTTAAAATTCCATTTATATCCCGCCCTTCTCCGAAGACTCAGGGCGGCTTACAAGTTTAGCAGTAGCCTTCATTCTATGTATATGCCTGCTTATTAGGGCTTTCACACACACCCCAAGCGGCATTATTACAAAGTCAGCTTAATTGCCCCCAACAATCTGGGTCCTCATTTTACCTACCTCGGAAGGATGGAAGGCTGAGTCAACCTTGAGCCTGGTGGGATGCGAACCTGCAATAATTGCAGGCAGCTGGTGTTACTTAAGGAGGCATTAGCCCACTGCTCCACCAAGGCTCATTGACTAAATTATTACTAAATTATTACTAAATTAAAGTATTGACTAAATGGTATTCAGTAAGGTCTACTATGACTTTTGGTTGTGATCACAATTCTAGATGATCCAAGGTTTTGGAAGACTAAATTCACTGGGACATATTTGTTACTTGAAAACTTTTATATGAGCTCAAAATCTATTACAGATAAATTAGTAGAAATAGAGTTTTAATTTTTCTCCACAAATACAGCATTCTTTTGGTTTAATAGTTTAGTCTAATAGTAGCTGTAACAGATCTTCAGTAAGTCAATTACATGGTACCTTAACAGTTATGCAGTTGAACACTAAAAACTACTTTGTATTTCTTGATTGTTTTTTCCTAGGTTGGTTCAATCTGTTTTCTTGTAAATAGAAATCACTGTATCCTTATTGTCATTTGCTTGTGACAATGATCAACATTTTTTTCTTTTTAACATGTATATAACTTTTTTTTCAGTTACAGGGAACAAGTAGTATGCCAATGAATGGAGTAACTGATGAAGCATTTCCCATCACTGAATTTGACTATGATGGTGCAGTAACACCATGTCACTCTGCGGGTTTGCAAATGTTTGTTTCCAATGTCCTGCCAACAATTTATTCTTTGGTATTCATCTTTGGCCTTGTGGGCAATGTGCTGGTTGTACTGGTCCTCATCAAATATAAGAAAATTAAGGGCATGACTGATATATATCTGTTAAATTTAGCCATCTGTGATCTGCTTTTCATTTTTTCACTTCCTTTTCGGATTTATTACTCAATACACGACTGGATATTTGGGGACACAATATGCAAAATTTATGCTGGGATCTTTTTTTTACGCTTCTACAGTGGAAGCTTTTTCACTGTCCTCTTGACCATCGATCGATATTTAGATATCATTTATTCAGCATCTGCGTTAAAATCCCGGGCCATACGCTATGGTATCATTACAAGCATTCACACATGGGGCCTGGCAGTTTTACTTTCTTCACCAGGATTAGTTTTTTTCAGATTACATGTGGAAAACTATAAGAAATCTTGCACTTATAATGAAAATAATTTTGCATGGAACAAATTTTTTATACTGAAAATGTTCTTTATAGGTCTGATTTTTCCAATGATGATTGTGACTTTCTGCTATATACACATCTTAAATACCCTGCTGAAATCCAGGAATGTGAAGAAGAACAAAACAGCCTGGCTTATTTTTATCATCGGGGTTACTTACTTCCTCTTCTGGGCCCCGAACAACATTTTTTTTCTACTTCAGTTATTTCATACTTCACTTTTTGCTGACAGCTGTGACAATTTAAAGAGAATGAATGCAGCGTTGCAACTGACTGAAACAGTTGCCATAGCTCATTGCTGTATTAATCCTTTGATTTATGCTTTTGCTAGTAAGAAGTTTAAAAAATACGTTGTCAGCTTTTTCCATCCATGAAATTCATATATGTGTGATGATTCCCCGGACAGAACAGTTTCATATACTGACATTCTATCAGAAATGAAGGCGTTTAAGCAATCTTACAGAGTACATGTGTAAAGAAAAATATGATTTAGTTTTATGGATCAAGCCACTTTTAACAAAGCTACTTTGGTGTTAGAAGACCAGATTTAAACTGAATGAAGCGTGTTTTGGTGATGTTAGTTTACGAATTACATAGTACATGAATTTGAAATGCAGTTCTAATTGAAATATTATAGATTTACTTGACTACTCTGTATACAGTGAAAAGAATTCTTTGCTTAAGCCAGTGTTTTTCAACCTTTTTTGGGCAAAGGCACACTTGTTTCATGAAAAAAATCACGAGGCACTCCACCATTAGAAAATGTTAAAAAAATTAACTCTGTGCCTATATTGACTATACATAAAGTAATTCTCTTGAATAGGAATCAAATAAACACAAAGAAAGTATTTTATAATTACTTTTCAATTTTTCCCACGGCACACCAGGCAACATCTCGTGGCACACTAGTGTGCCGCGGAACAGTGGTTGAAAAACACTGGCTTAAGCAAAGCATGTTATATATACCACATCACATCTGAGATACATTTAAAATATCTTTTATAGGTGGACATATTTGATAATTTTAACTTCAAAGACTTTCAATTCACTTTGAAAAAATAAGTACTTTTATGTTTTCTAAATATACTGAGGCTGTAGTTTTATTAATATTTTTGGTAGTGTTACTAAAGAGGAAATGTAATAAAATAATTGTGAAACAAATGTATCCTTGTTTTTAGGACAGACACTTATCAAAGTAGCCATAATCCTGTTAGCGTAACTACACGTATCCCCGGTGACTGTCTTAAAGAGGAATGTAGCGAAGTCCTTGTTTAAGCATAGTCTTGTCCTTAAGGCAGATGACAAGTAATTTTCTTCTGTAAACTGTCTTCGTATAAGAATGTGTAGAATATGTAAGTTCCCCCTGAACCTAGGTTTTACTTCTGTATAATCAAGAAATAGATTGCATTATGAATGCTGTATTTATACACTATTCCGATATTGCAGGTTTCCTGTATTGCTCTAAAAAGATGGACACAGTCCAAGTTTGTTTTTAAGAAATTTACTAAGCTATGAATTTGAATGTCAGCAAAGGTTACGTAGCATGATGAAAATGTTGGGAAAGCTAAAGTATTCACTATAAGGGAAAAGATCCTTCAAGGTTGTTATATTCCATCAACTTGTCAAATTCTTCCTGTAACTATTTTTCCTTCTTCACTAGGAAGAAAAGTTTTTAAAATATTATTTTAATGTAGTTTGGTGAAAAACTGTTGATATTGGTGCAAAAATTACAGCAAATATTACGTGTATATTCTGGATTCTTGAAAAATTAATGTTTTGATTTTGTACAATTCGTGGGATATTGGGGAAGTTTATTCCTTTATATTAAGATGATATAACATTCGTTGCCAATAATTAAAATTAGTTTCCCATCCAATGGAGAAAGCAGTCCAACTTCAGAATAGTATCCCTATAAGCCAGAGGGTATTCTAATTGCAAGAATGGTTTTCCCAACTATTTTAAAGCTGTCACAGCACTGGATGACCATCGGTTGAGTGGATTAAATCATTATTCTACCAAGGTTTTCATTACTTCAGACAAGCATTTTTGGAATAGTCTCGGCTCAGGGATCAAAACTCACCCAATGAAGTTTCCTTGTGTAATAGCCATTTCCTGACACAATGCAACTTTTAAACTTTAAAACATGTTGAGTGGGCATCCATTTTGATGAAAAGGAAGTGAATAATAGGAATCTGTGTGTTTGTGTGTGTGTGTGTACACGCATGCACACGGAACAGTGTTACCTTCCCACCGTAGTGGTCCCTATTTTTCTACTTGCATTTTTACATGCTTTCAATCTGCTAGGTTGGCAGAAGCTGGGACGAGTAACAGGCGCTCACTCTGTTACGCGGCACTCGGGATTCGACCCGCCAAACTGCCGACCTTCTGATCGACAAGTTCAGCG
Source organism: Vipera ursinii (assembly GCF_947247035.1). NCBI lineage: Eukaryota > Metazoa > Chordata > Lepidosauria > Squamata > Viperidae > Vipera > Vipera ursinii. Next base: position 76,528,830 of record NC_139517.1, read on the forward strand.
TCCTAACCCACTGAGCCACCGTGTTCTTTAGTCTATGCCAATTCCAACCGATGCACATTGCACCGAATCATTCAAAATCTGAATACGCCCTCTAGTATTTGTTTTTGCAGTTAATTCAGCAGCTCTTATATCCCCCGAATACGATGGGAAAATACTGTTTCCTTAGCTGCGGGTATGATTGCTTTCTTGCACACTGCATGCTGCCCTTTAACAAATACTTCCTCAAAACAAACTCAAAACAAAAACTCACCGGAAATCTTGCTTAAATTGCATAAAATAAATCCCGCCTCTTAACGCTTAAAGGAGCCACAAACTCCCGGAAGCTTTTTTTTTTTTTTTACACAGCCCTTCTCCAGCCGTTTCTGCGGCGCCTTTAAGGACAGCTCGGCTTAATTCCTATAGTCACGTGACGATGCGTAATCAAGAATGGCGACAGGTTTAGTAGCATTTGGCGCATGCGTAGTTTGGCATCCTGGTCTTTTCCCGCCAGCTTTCAGAAGATTGGAGTTCTTGGCAAGACTACGAGGAAGGTAGCTGACTGAAGGCCGGAGGGGGAGGGGGGGAAGAGGTAAGAATTTATTTTTTTTGCCTCACACCGCTTCTGCCTTCCTCTCTCCCCTAAATTCCCTGTTTTTCTCTGTCTCCCCCTTTTCTTAGAACGGTTCCTACTGCGGTTTCTCAGGTTACGGGCGGGAGAATGCAGGATCGTCCAAGTCTGAGACTAGGGATAGGTGTTTCTGTGATAAGTCAAGTCGCGATCTATCTCGGATACTAAAGCGTTTGAAGCGACTTTATTTGATCCGGAGCCTCTCAAGTGTGTGGAACTATATCTCCCATCGTCACCTTCATAAACTTTCAGCAGGTGACCTGCTAACTGGGAATGATGGGATGTGTGTGTATAGATAGGTCCACACATCTGGAAGGCCCCAAATTAGGGCAGGGATGGCACAGAAAGAAAGAAAAAACGAGTTGTAGGACTTCCGAAGAGTGAGAAGGAGGATCCCTCTTGCCTGTCTAATCTCATTCATCTCCCTGAGACTTTTTCCATTTCTGAGATGGTTTCACACCTACAGCAGTTGTAAAATATAAATCTAAAGCCATGCTGCTGCATTATTATATCATCTCTCTTTCCAATATTTTGCATGATAGACAGCAGAAAAGGTCCTGTGTGAGCCACACAAAACTCAGAGCAAGTTTTTAAAAATGATTACTCCTGCATGAATAGCCATATGTCAAAATCATATGCTAGTCCCAGCAGATTTATTTGTTTTATTTCCATTATTTAGCTGGGGAGGGAAAAGGATTGATAACAGTGAGTATGGGAAACTTTGGGAACCCTTGAGCTAGATTACAATGATTTGAAAACACACACACACACACCTGATTTCCCATTTCCTTCTGTACTCTGAATGATTTTATACTTGGGGAGCATTAAACACCTACCCATATAAAAAAAGGATGCTACAATCAGCTGCTTTATAAAGGGGAAAAAAAGGAATACATTACAAAAACTAGAAAAATAATCATTTATTTTCTTCTTTATTAGATTTCTATCCACCCTTAATAGAGAAAATTAAGGTCCCATATATAGTGCTCTCTTGTATTTTCTCTTGCAGCAGCAACTCTGTAGGTTTGTTCGAGAAATTATTCCAAAGTTGCCCAAGTAATAATTATTTTACAGGTAGTTAATGTCAGTCGAAATGTTTTTAGAGGATAGGATCAGTCATCACTGATCAGATTTGTGATTTTTGTCTGTACAAGTAGTCCTTGACGTAGGACTATAATTGAGCCCCAAATTTTTGTTGCTAAATGAGACAATAGTTAAGTGAATTTTGCTTCACTTTACGACCTTTCTTGCCACAATTGTTAAGTGAATCTATAGTTAAGTTAGTAACATGATGGTTAAGTGAATCTGGCCTCCCCATTGACTTTGCTTATTAGAAGGCCTTAAAAAGTGACCACCCAGGACACTGCAATCATAAATATGAGTCAATTGGTAAACATCTGAATTTTGACCATGGGTGTGCTGCAACATTCATAAGTGTGAAAAATGGTCATAAGTCACTTTTTTCAATGCCGCTGTAACCTCAAACAGTCACTAAATGAAGTTGAGAATTACCTGTATTTTAACAAATGAAAGGTGTTTTTTAATATAGTTCAACAATTGACCATTATTTGATTCATAAAAATATTGACAGTCAAACCACCTAAAATGTTCCTTGGATATAGTTCTTTAAAGATGATTGTTCCATTGGTCTGCTTTTTATTTATTTATTTTTAAAAAAACCTAATGACTTCTTTCTTTTTTCTTTATTAGTTAAATAATGAAAGGTAGCAAGGAGCCATATTTTGTGAAGTTTATAAAAACTGCAGAAAGCTCAGAATTTTTTCTTCAAGCCCTTGAGGTATGCTTATTTAATGTGTTTTTAAACTATCTGGAAAGTTAGTTATAGTCATTAAATGACTAGTTATAGTCATTAAATATATGTTTTTATAGCAGGAATTTCTTAGTGCTTTTTTTCTTCATAATAACTAGACAGGAAGAATTTTGGTATCTATTGTTATGACTAACTGTCCCATTGATTTCAGTGGGTCTATCCTAAGTGCAAGTGAATTGAATCAAATGAGATTTGTGTATTGAAATATTAAACAGCAATTTTGCATGAATAGGTATAAAGTAAGGGACGCAGTGGCTCAGTGGGTTAGGACGCTGGGCTTGTCGATCAGAAGATTGGCAGTTTGGCGGGTCGAATCCTGAGTGCCGCATAGCAAAGTGAGCGCCTGTTACTTCTGCCAACCTAGCAGTTCAAAAGCACGTAAAAATGCAAGTAGAAAAATAGGGACCACTACAGTGGGAAGGTAACAGCGTTCTGTGCGCCTTTGGCGTCTAGTCATGCCGGCCACATGAAGATGGAGACGTCCTTGGATAAGTGCTGTGCTCTTCGGCTTTGAAACGGAGTTGGAAACGACTAGCACACATGTGCGGGGGAACCTTTACCTTTTACCTTTAAGCATCTTTAGTTTTAAATATAATTTGTTAAATATAGTTATATGCCTGAGTGTTCTGGAAGTTTTGGATGTAGTGAAATCTTGCTCTACTCAGGCAATGTTAATGAAAGAAAAGCTTCATATAAAGATGTATAATTCTTTTTCTTTATAAAAACAAACCATAGGACAGTAACTTGGTATCAGATAATTATGAATATGGTCAATGTTCACAGCAAGAACTAAAATACAACTTTATTGAGAAAGCCTGAGAAATATCAGTTTCAACTTCCTGCAAATGCCTGTAGCATTTTTGATTATTATAGGAAAAATATCTCAGTGACAGGTTTTCTACTGAAAAACTATTTTGGGGGAATTTTCTACTTCCCTCAACATTTTGTACAGTAATAACATTAAAGCTTGGTTAGTCTAGTTCAGGGGTAGGCAACCTCGTCTCTTTTTTTTTTTTAATTGAAAAGTTTTAACATACAGCTATGCTGTCTCAGGTATTCTGGGAGTTGAAGTCCATGAGTCATAAAAGAGCCGAGGTTGCCTACCCCTGGTCTAGTTTGATGTAGTGTTTAAGACATCAGGCTAGAAAGCAAGAGACTAGGAGTTCAAGTCCCGCCTTGCCCATGAAAGCCAGCTGGATAACCTTGGGCCATTCACTTGTTCTCAGCCCAACTCACCTCACAGGGTTGTTTTGGGGAAAAGAGGTGCAAGAAGATGTGCTAGATATGTTTGTAGCCTTGAGTCATATAATAAAGGCTTGATAGAAATAAAGAAAGTGAAAACTGGTCTTGTTCATGTTTACCATGGTGCACAAATCCAATTTGGCTCATGAGCTGCTAGAAATTGGATAGCAGTGATTTTGAGAAAATTGCTTGGAAGTAAAGAGGATGCTTTTTGCATTGAGTTATTTGCTGCTTGTGTATTTTGCAGTCCATCAAAGAATTTCAGTCAGAAGAATGTCTTCAGATTCTTGATAAGGAAGCTGCACTTAGAATACAAGAGCATGACAAATCCCTTTATATATGTGATCAGTTTAGTGGGATTGTTTTTAATCATCTTCAAAAGGTTTGCATTTTATTTATATTGTTATTTTTTGTCATATCTTGGTAAAGTGTACCTTTGAAAATTATATAAAAAGTGGAAAATCAGTAGAGATATAAATACTCTGTCATCACCGGGAGACAAAATTGATTTGATGACACATAATCAGATAAATTACAGGGTACTGAATTTTGTTGCATTCCATTTCTGTATTTGGCTATTGAACAAATAACCAATAAATTATGATGGGTTAAAATTTTAGTGCCAATTTTTCTTTCTACCATACTTCTTGAAGAATGTGTATTTAGTTAGAAAAAAACTGACTATTTGAATTTATTGATCTTTTGAAAAATTGCCAAGCTACTTGCATGGATATTGTTTCAGATAATAGTACATATTAAGTGGCTAGGAAATTGCTTTGTGAAAAAAGAACTCTATTAATTTTCTTGCTTTAACTTTTTCAGCTTGGTTGTAGGATTGTGGGGCCACAGGTGGTTATCTACTGTATGCAAAATCAACGATGTGTGCCAAAGGCTGATCATCCAGTATTTAATATGACAATGGCTGATGTAACAATATCTTGTACAAGTCTTCCAAAGGAAACAAGGGTAAAATATTACATAGAATTCAGATTCAGAGATGAGGTTTATCTTCTCAATGTTTATAAAGTTATGTCTACTTCTAGCCAGGTACAGAAACATAAAATTCAAAATAAAAGGGATCAGATTTCTTTATTATTTTACTTAAAACACCTTCAACCAATGTTTAATAACTTCAAAAATTCTTCAATCCTACTTTTACACATAAGTTGCTTTAGAAATAAATTGCCTTAATATATTTAAGGTATAACATGATTGGTTAATAGCATTTATCCTTGCTTTGGCAAGAGAGCAAGGTCCTTTTTAAGTGACATTTCAAATATTTGAAGATTTTTTTTCTTCTCAGTCCCAAGTTACTTATTCTCAATAAGTTCTTTTACTATTTATATAATCTTCCGAAGTTTATAATTTTTCTCCTGAATCTTCTCAAATTTATCAGTATAAATCAGCAATAGAACACTCCTTGTTGGTTTAGTTACACTTCTATGAAAATTATTGAAATGTGGCATTGCTTATATTGAACATAATATTTGACTTGTACTTTTATCTACTAGTGTTCTTTTTCCCCATAGGAGGAAGTCCATGAAAATGTACAGTTGATGGGTGGCCGCGTATACAGAGATCTTAATGTATTAGTAACTCATCTTATAGCTGGGGAAGTTGGAAGCAAGAAATATTTAGTTGCTGCTAATCTTAAAAAACCCATTTTGCTCCCCACTTGGATAAAAACATTGTGGAATGAATCACAGTGCAGGTAAGATAATTGTGAACAATTCTGACCTGCAATATCTTTTGATAAAGAATTAACATTCTTGTTACAAAAGAAGCATGCTTTAATGAGAAATTTTACAAAGAACAAAACCCTGTTGATGGGGAAAATATAAAAATGTAAGAATGATGCCCTTAACATCTAAATTTATACAACCAGATCTGCATTCTTTTCAGTTACTTAAACAGAACTCTTACTAGAATAATTAGAATAATCAGGTCTTAAGTCAGACCAAACATATGCTTGAGTGCAAGCTCCAGTGTCACTCCAAAAGTTCCCAACAAATTCTTATTTTTAATGGGAAGGAGGGGCGCTTATAAATGTATGGAATAATCTTACTAACTATAATGTAGGTTTTTTTCTCTCTGTCCCCTTGAGACAGCTTTGTGCAGCCAGTTTCTAGTAGTTAAGTTCCTGCAGTTTTCTTGGCATCACTTTTGGAAATGGTTTGTTCATGCCTTCTTCCTAGGAATGAGAGAAAATACTGGCCTAAAATCACTAAGGTATTTTTATGCCTAAGGCAGGACTAAATTCAGAGTCTTCCATTTTGTAATTTGATGCCTTAACCACTGCACCAAACTGGCTGTCAATTTAATTTATGTACATATAAATTAAGTTAAGTTCTGGTCTTAGGTAATTTTTGGACTCTGGTTCCAAAAAGCCTTATTAGTTAAAATCAGAGTAGCACACCTAAAATAGATGCATTAACATCATTGTCCGTACTCAAATAAATCTGCATTCATCACTGATTTTTCCAAAGAAAGATTAAGAGACATAATTATTCTTGTTTTCAACAGGATCATTAGATACACAGATATAAATATGGGAGACTTCCTGTGTCCTCCATTTCTTGGTTGTACAATCTGCGTAACTGGTTTAAGCAGTATGGATAGACAAGAAGTCCAACGTCTCACCACTGAGAATGGTGGTCAATATACAGGGCAACTGAAGATGAATGAATGTACACATCTTATTGTTCAAGAACCAAAAGGTAAACAAGAAATCTTTGACATATATTTCTGGTTAGGTTGAGTTCAAGAGAAGGTTTGTATTTGTAAATATTTGCAGGCTGAGAATCAGATTTCACTTTGTACCGAGCTTAAATTTTGAACGTAGAATGTATCATATTACTTTCTACTTGCTGCAAACAAATTGTATTAGTGATATTTTTGTGTACTACTTCAACTGACAATGGTCAGTTTTTTTATGGCAATGAAAGTAAAAATGTCTTAAACTTTATTTAGAGTTCTTCAGATACCGTCTTTGGGACGCAGTGGCTCAGTGGGTTAGGATGCTGAGCTTGTCGATCAAATGGTTGGCAATTTGGCGGGTCGAATCCCGAGTGCTGCGTAACAGAGTGAGCGCCTGTTACTCGTCCCAGTTTCTGCCAACCTAGCAGTTCAAAAGCACGTAAAAATGCAAGTAGGAAAATAGGGACCACTACGGTGGGAAGGTAACAGCGTTCCGTGCGCCTTTGGCGTCTAGTCATGCTGGCCACATGACCACGGAGACGTCCTCGGACAAGCGCTGGCTCTTCGGCTTTGAAACGGAGATGAGCACCGGCCTCTAGAGTTGGAAACAACTAGCATGCATGTGCAGGGGAACCTTTACCTTTTAAATACCGTCTTTATGTTAAGGTTGCATTTCTGAATTTCGTGTGACTTTCTGCCCACTTTCCCTGGCATTTATTAAAGGGATTTTGATATTCAGGAAAATAGAAGAAGTCTATAACATAATTACCGTATATACTTGAGTATAAGCCGACTCGAGTATAAGCCGAGACCCCCAATTTCACCCCCAAAACCTGGAAAAAGTTATTGACTCGAGTATAAGCCGATACGCCGTTCTGCAAGCCTCTGCCGCCAGCAGAGGCTCGATCCGCCATTTTGCAAGCCTGAATACACAGGAATACCCTGTGTGGCCGCGGCTCTCGGGGAAGCCCTGGCTGTCCGCTTCCTCGCTCCACGCTGCCATTCGGGGCCCGCGCGTTCCCCGGGCAAATCGCGGCGCCCAGCAGGCGAGGAAACACGCCCGCTCCAGTCGCCCCCCCTTCCCTCAGGAGACACAAAGCAAGTGACCGCCCGGAGCTTACCGAGGACTTGTGCGCGGCCGAGGCTTCGGTGCTTCCAGGATCGCGCGCACCTCTCCCAAGCCGCCGCCGTCCGGAGACCTGCCGAAGTTTGGGGAGGTTTGGGGAGGTGCGCGCGCACCTCCCCAAACCTCGGCAGGTCTCTGGACCTCCGCGCCCTGCCTGCCTGCTTCTTTCCGCAGCGTAAAGAAGCAGGCAGGCAGGGCGCGGAGGAACGGAGACCTGCCGACGTTTGGGGAGGTTTGGGGAGGCGCCCAAACCTCCCTAAACGTCGGCAGGAGGAACGGAGACCTGCCGACGTTTGGGGAGGTTTGGGGAGGTGCGTGCGCACCTCCCCAAACCTCCACAAACTTCGGCAGGTCTCCGGATGGCGGTGGCTTGGGAGAGGTGCGCGCGATCCCGGAAGCACCAAAGCCTCGGCCGCGCACAAGTCCTCGGTAAGTTTTTTTGTTGACTGGAGTATAAGCCGAAGTGGAATTTTTCAGCCCAAAAAGTGGGCTGAAAAATTCGGCTTATACTCAAGTATATACGGTAGATTCATTTTATAATATATTTCATATATTCGATTAAATTCCTCCAAATCATGCAACAGAATTTGGAAGCATATTACATAAACGCAAGGTTAAAAACTATAATAAAAGCAATAGTAAGATACTTAACCAGAAGGCTCCATACATGGAACAGTCAGGTAGAATGCTAAATACAATTATAGACCAACATAAAGGGGTAAATTTTTATAAACTGCTTGAAAGCTGTAATGAAGGGATGTGGCACATTCCCTGTGTAGGAATGACAGACTATATCTAACAAAGTCCCTATTCTTTATGCATGCCTACTTGTATTATAGATAGGACATAAGGAAGGCTGGTCACTGACTAATAAATATTTGATTACTTGTAAAGAAGGCTTGGAAGTATTAACATGGAAAAGATATTTTGGGTAACTCAAGCTAAAAGTGCTCAGAATTTAAAAGATGATGCCAGCATTTTAAATCAAACCTGAAAACACATCAGTGACCAGTATATCTGATTACAACTCTCCAGAATAGCGTGATTATTTTCCATATGGGCTTAAATTTCTGAATCTTCTTTAAAGGAAAACTTTAAAGGATGAATACATTGTAGTTAACTTAGTTTGGATGAATAAGATAAGTTTGTCCTCTTGAGATAAAGCTGCACATTAGGCTACTGAAAAAAGTAGCTATTGACATTTTTTTCTCCAGAGTTTTTTTTTTATAGTTCAGGTATTCTGTATAGAAACAATGGCAATTTTGAACAGCAGCCTGCTAAATTGAAATGATAGACTATGGTGCCTGCATTTTCACATTTATTTAGCAAATTACATTGATCTGAAAATTAACACTGGAACCTAAAAAAAAATCAAAACTGTGACCTTGCACAGACCTCACTTTTGGCAAATGAAAGGAGTCTTTTCATCTGCAACCTAAAAATCTATTTTGAATGGTTGGAAACTTTCCTTAAGGAGGGGAAGGAATGGAGCAAGATTTATAAATATAAGGTTCCCCTTTATGTTGCTGGGAGTGTTCAGAGAGCAAATTCACACAGGTGGTTTTCCTATCAGTGGGAGTAATTTGTGGATCCAATCCTATTTTTTCTATTTGAATCAAATTCATTGCAAGGTGATTTCATGGACATGTTTCAATTTATGTGTTTTAAGTGGATAAAATGTAAAACCAAACAGAAAATAATGCTGAAACTCGTTGGTTTTTACTTCATGATATTTTATTAATGAGCAGGTAGGGCGTAGTAGAGAGGCATTCTGTACTAGCAATACATAGCATTATCCAGCCAATGATGTTGCAGTATAAAGCCTATTTTTGTTAGTAATATATTGCCATTGTGATGATCTAATTATATTTAATTGCATGTGCAAAAAGGCTCAGACACAGCTATATTGTTCCAATGCCAATATATGGCTAAGGAATCATTTATAAAAGGAAAATGTAAGCACTTTATATTTCATTGTAGTCCAAAAAATAAGTTTGTGGGCACAGTTTCTTAAGTTGATTTTTAAATATAAATAGAATAGGATCTCTAGGATGTTATCTAATAAGTACAGTTGGTAGTTTTAGAGTAAGGAGTCTTTCTTTATTCCAAACTGCCTGCCACAGTGTTGTACTGTAGAGAGTTACAGAACAAAGAACCAATTGGGACAAAGAGATTTGGCATATTTATTTAAGAAAATGTCTATAAAATCTTTAAAAAGCTTGCTCCGTATATTTCATATGCTCATGCAGTTTACATGCTTCAGAAGAAATGTAACATGTATTATTTGTTATTATTTTGTCTCTTCTTGGGAAAGGCCAGAAATATGAATGTGCAAAAAGGTGGAATGTTCATTGTATATCCATGCAGTGGTTTTTTGACAGCATTGAAAAGGGATTTTGCCAGGATGAATCAATGTATTTGATAGTTCCTAGCACAAAGCAAGATAATGCACCAAGTACTTCAACTCCTACAAGTCAAGCTAGCCAGACAGACAGTAAGTAATACATAAAGGGACAGATTTCCTATATGATTTAGATTGTATAATTGTTAACTGACTTAAGATTTCAGCATTTATTTGTTTTTAGGAAAATACTAGCCCATAAATATTTGGAAGGTCTGGATTCTATTATGGCTGTTTACTTTGGGATGCTATGTTCAGATTATTTTTGTTACATTTTTTAAGTAGAAGAAATGAATCTTCTAACCAAGTACAAGAAACCTTTGACATATAACCATTCATTTAGCAACCATTCAAAGTTACAATGACACTGAAAAAAGTGAGTTGCAACCAGTACTCACTGGTTTGCAACCATTGCAGAAATCCCACAGTCATGTGATCAAATTTCAGGCGTTTGGCATGTATTTATTTATTATTTATTATTTGGATTTATATACCGCCCATTTCCCGAAGGACTCCGGGCGGTTTACAGGGCAATTAAAACAATACAATATACAAAGTTAAAATAGAATTAAATTAAATAGCCCCGAAAATTAAAATTAAAACTAAAAACCCAAATCCTCAGTCCAGGCCGGCAAGCTCGAATAGCCAGGTTTTTAGGTCCCGGCGAAACGGGGAAGGTCGGGGGCCATCCAGAGTTCCACAGGCAGCTGATTCCAAAGGGCAGGTGCGCCCACCGAGAATGCCCTCCCCCTGGGGGCTGCCAGCTGGCACTCCCTGACCGGCGGCACCCTGAGGAGGCCCTCCCTGTGGGAGCGCACAGGATGATGGGAAGTTGATGCTGGCAGCAGGTACTCCCGAAGATAATTTGTGACATTTGTGATCACCTTTCTGAGAAGCAAAGTTAACAGCAAAGCCAAATTTGCTTAACTGTGTTATTAACAACTGCAAGTGATCCATTTAACAACCATGGTAGACAGTGTCATAAAATTGGCCTCACTTAAAAACTGCCTTACTTAACAACAGAAATTGTGGTCCTAATTGTGGTCATAAGTTAACTACCTGTATCAACTCATCCTTTTAGCCACTCCCTTATCAAAATATTCTGTCCACTTTTCATCTCCCAAACTGCAACTTTCTATGGCTACTGAGCATGTTCAGTCCTCCTTGATGAGTGTTGAGTACTTACAAAAAGCATATGATAGTTTTGCTATAAAAATAAATGTAAAAAAAATTATATACCGACATCAGCATATAATAATTCATATAATAAGCTGAATCATGGTAAGACTGAATAGCTTTGGATGTGTGGTGTTTTAGGATTCTGGACTTTAACATCTTTAGTTCTGGATGGGGTTGTCTGCCCTAGGCAGACCTGATCCACAACTTGGGGATTTTCCTGTTCAAAGAGCAGATGGCAGTCATGGCTAGAAGAGCCTTTGCACAACTTTGTGTTGTGAGCCAGTTGTGTTCTTTCCTGGTTTGGGAGTTCCTATACTCAGTTACTGAGGCCCCAATTATCTTATACTTGGACTGTTGAAGCTTGCTCTACATGGGGTTATCCTTGAAAAGTATTTGGAATCTACAGCTGGCATAGAGTGCGGCTGCATGGACAGTTCTTGAAGCCCCTAGGGTGGGCCATGTTGTACTGCTGTTGCACAAACTGCACTGGTTGCCAGTTTGCTTCCGGATTCAATCCAAGGAGTTGGTTCTTACTTTTAAAGCGCTTTCTGACTTGGGTCCACTTACCTGAGGAACAATCTCACGCTAATGGGATTGGGTTGCCCTACTCATGCCAGCAGAAGGAACAATCTGTGGACCCTGTTGGTCAAGGAATTCGACTGGCAGGGTCTAGAAGAACCTTTTGTGCCATGACTTCTACCTTTGGATCATTGTGCCAATTTGAGATCTGCACTTCTGGCCTTTTAAAAGGATCCGAAGACCTAAGTCTGCCAATGGACCTGAGGTCACAATGGGGGTATATCATTCTGGATATGGTTAATGGACTAAAATAAGACTCCACCTCCTGATGTGCATCTTGCTCCCTTCCCATCTTTATTAATTTTAAGTTAATTTATTGTTTCTGTTTATTCTTTTAATGTTTCATATAGTTGCTTTTATTGATTATAAGCCACTAAAGTTACCTCTAAGTGATATGGGCAGCAAACAAATAAATAAGGCTGTGCGTGATCTTTAAGAAAGAGGTGCATCATGTAGAAATGCATTTGAAAACCTCTTCAAATCAATAAAGCAACATCTTTTTGCACCCATATGAGCCCCCAAAGAGATAAAATTGTTTTATTGATTTGAAAATAGGTGTTTTAGACAGAGTCTACAGCAACTTGCAGTAGCCAAATCGCCACAGCCAACTTGCTGCGGCCAATTTGCCACAGCCACTCACCATGGAACAACTCAATATGGCCAACTCTCCATAGGACAACATGCCATGGGACAAGAATTACACTAATATCAAAGAAACAGTGGAATAGAATCATTAAAGAAAGAATGCCAAAGAAGGGACAAAACATAATGTGAATGACAAAAATTAAAATATTTTAAAAATTATTTTAAATGATTAAATTGAATAGTTGAATTGTCCTGCAGCGAGTTTATCCTGTAGTGAGTTGGTCATGGTGAATTGTCCTGCGGCCAGTTGGCTGTGATGAGTTGGCCATGGCGAATTGACCGTGTTGAGTTGACCATGTCAATTTGGTTGTGAGTTGGTTGCAGCAAGTTGTCCAATTCCGTTTTAGACATGCTCCTACAAATTGCAAAGTGTATCTTTCAAAAGATTTGAAGAACTCTAGTAAATAGCAAGATGAGTTACTTGACTCTGTAGCTATGATTGAACTACATTTATCAATATCTTTTTTTCTTTGATTTTATTTTTATTTTATTTACTTTTTATTTATCAAATTTCTATATCCATCTCACCTTTGTCACTGGGCGATTACATTGGTTGCGTTGCTGCAAATTGAAATTCAGCTAACATTTGCAGAGTTACAAGCTATTTACATCAATATATAAAACAGTATCACTACTATGGCCACAATTCTATCAAAACCAATGCGAAAAGAAGTTTTTATTGAAGATAAGTTAAATGGCTAATATCTTTTCAGTGAAGGAAATTACTTGTAGAACTATGAAAAGCATGTCTTACAAAATATGTTTATGACAATATATGATATCATTACAGTGAAATTCTATGCATGACATTCTATCTCTTCATGAGAGCTAATGTAATATAAGAGTTGTTGGATTAAACCTGGGGACGCCATGGAAACTACAAGATGCCTTTGGGTCAGTTTCTTTCTCAGGCAAACTATTAAGGATTGTTGTTAAGGAATTAAATAAAAATAGGTTTAATATAAGCGAAGTTGAATAAAGTAAATCCATAATTTTTCCTCTTTCAGTGTCTTGCTATTTCCTTTTTTGAGTATTTCCTAAAAATATTTATAACCTGAAATAATGTGTCCTGAATAATGAATAAGCCATTACTTTGTAAGCATTAGAAAATACCAAGCATTCTTTGCATGCATTGATAGTAAACTATGTTGTACTTAGCATAACAGAAGGAAGAAATTAATAGAAAATGAAAGTTTAACTAATGTCCAGTATGATTTTTACTCTTGCTTGATCTTCTATGAAATGAGAAAGTAAGTTGTAGTTGATATATTGATGCAATTTTCCATAATCATTCATAAATAACTTCTTCATCTAAATTTTATTTAAAGGTCGAACACTTTCGGATGTTAGTCATATTTCAAATATCAACCTAAATGACATTAATGAGAGATCATGTAGCTCTGTTTTGAACAGCAGACTGGATCCTCCACCTGATGATCTGAACAACTTGAATATTAGTTCTTTGCAAGCACGTGAGGATTTACTGGATGGATGCCGAGTATGTTTAATAGTGCATGTTCAATTGTTAAATTACCCAGATAATTCTATAGATCTTTAGAATTTGTGGAATTATATTTTTCATGAATGTTACTAAAGAGAATCTGATGTTTCACCTCTGAATAAGGGGTTAAAAGCAGTTGTTCATTATTATTGCACCTCTGACTGAAAAAGAGAAGGCAAAAGCCATTAATTACAAACTGTTAAATTATTTACTTTTTCCATGGAATGAATTAAATGCAGTTAAATAACATATTTTAATGTAATGCCACATTGATAATATAGCAAACTAAAAAGGATCAATAGTAGGAACATACTGCAGAAATGCTGAATACTGTGTTGTGCTAGTACCAGAATAATATTTAGTAAATAGTAATGAGTTATGACAGCCAGTGTAGTATAGTATTTATAGAATAAGGTTAGAAATTGGGAAACTGTAAGTTATATTCTCCCCCGGATTACCTTGAGCCAGTCATAGGAAGGAGACAACGACAAATCACTTTCGAAAAACAGATATGATTGAATGAAAGAAAAAACACTATACTATGAACAATACCAAAATGCTATAGATAAAATTTGAATGATGCTGTAACTGAAAGGATGTGGAGTTAGTGCTCTCTGAGTTTGGTTGTTTGTTTGCAGACGTGAGGTTTGCTCCCTGTTCGTTTATTAGATTAATTTATTAATTTATATGTCCATCTAAATCATACATGGTGATTATGTGTAACAGCTTACCCTGCTAGTGTTGATGGGGGTATGGTTTTCCTGCTAGTTTCTGGATTAGGGTATCGTTCAAATCTTGATTACAGGTAATTAATGAGTTTTTCCTTGTGTCTTCGTACTGCTAGTTGGTGTTCATGGATGCACTCTGCTAGTCTTATGCCTGTTCTTGTTGTTGTTGTTGTTGTTAGTTGCGAAGTCGTGTCCGACCCATCGCAACCCTATGGACAATGTTCCTCCAGGCCTTCCTGTCCTCTACTATCTTCTGGAGTCCATCTAAGCTCACGCCTACTGCTTCAATGACTCCATCCAGCCACCTCATTCTCTGTCGTCCCCTTCTTCTCTTGCCCTCAATCTTGCCTGTTCTACTTAATGGCTATTACAGTCCTTATATTCTATGTTGTACATGACTCCTATTTTTTTTGTTTTTGTTCTTGGGTTTTGTTCTTTTGATTTGCTTAAGTTGATTCGGAGAGCTTTCATTGGTTTGTGTTGTAAGGTGATGCTGTGTGGTTGTAATAATCTGTTGGTTGTTTCTGAGATGTTTTTGATATACTGTAGTAGTATCCTTTATTTATTTATTTATTTGATTTGATTTGATTTGATTTGATTTGGTTTGTATACCGCCCTTCTCCCTAAGGACTCAGGGCGGTGAACAGTGACATAAATAATAGAATGTACAAATATAGATGTTGAAAATAAATTAAACCCTAATTTAGCCCAAATGTAGAAGATAGTTACCTTAAGATAATAATTACAAAAGAACCCATCAGACCAGACTGGATTATAATAGATTTTATTGATTTTCAAAAGTAAAACTTGAAATACAAAATTACACCCAAAAAGGGGGACAACAGGGAATATTTAAAAACTAACACACACAAAAACCAAAAATAACAGAAAAGTTACTTCCAGCCCTCTTCAGTATGGATTCTTATGTTAAAGTATTTTTGTTTCAATTTAACAAAAAACAAATAAAAAATTAAATATGAAAGATACATCCCAAACAAACAATAACATCAATATATATCTAATTCTAAATAAAACATATGATCCATAAATGCATCATAAGAATAATCCCACACATATTTCTTAAATGTTTATAATACAACATATTTGACTTTAAGTTTCAATAAATAGATAAGAACATAAAGCGTATATCTATTAAACTTCAAGAATATCCAATATTTCTATAACCATAACTAATCTAGTCATCAAACCTCAAAATCCGAACTCATTTTTTTCTTTATAAAGTAAAAAGTTCAAAAGTGGTCATGTAGAAAGAATATTTTATCTCTGATCAAGGCAGTGGATTTAATTCTCATTTCTCTTCTGTAAAAGGCTTTCTGTGATAACCATAGAGGAACTATTAGAAACATTTCTGCTTTTTATCTGTTCCAAACTCTCAGGATGGCAAGACTAACAAAGTGATTCTTAAAATCTATATTAACCCTAACTTTATCATAACATAAGCAGCCATGCCAGGGTTATCTTTTCCATAGCTTGTATTGGATGTGCTATGGTATGTTGAATGATCAGGCCTTCTAAAAAGTTGCATGGGTATTCATTTTGTTGGAAGATGTTTTATAGGTGGTCTGTTTCCTTTTTCTGATGTCTAAGTTGTTGCAGTGTGTTATATTCATCAGAATAATGTTCTTGTGAGGTTATGTTATTTTGGTAATGGAGCACTTGCTTACTGTGCATTTTTTTTGATAGACTTGTGTTTCTAATTTGCTGTTTCTTGCTGATGAAGAAAAGGATGTTCAGAAATGATAATGGGCTATTGTTTTCATGTTTCCTTGTGAATTTTATGCTTTAAATATGTTAATTTATTTTTTATGTTACATTTCTAGTGTTTCTTTTTATTATGTTATATACTTTTGGTTTTATGTGTGTGACTACTATAGTTTTTAGATGCTGTGTTATGGGCTCTGCTATGCTCCCTCATGGGTGTTCCTCTGATTTGTTGGTATATTTCGCCATCAAATTGAAAGTAGGCAGTGAGGAGGAGATTGATAGCATTCATGATTCTGGTACTTCGGTCTTAGTGAATTTGGCTAGGTGGGTGTGTTATGCAGTACTGCTGTTATGACTTCGGTTAGTTCTGAATCTGTGACATCGAATGAAACGATAATTTAATTTATTTTTTGATCCTATATTATCTGGAGGCAGTGTAGTGGGGAGTTGATAGAATATTCAATTCCTTCTGTTGCAATGTCCAAATTCTTTTGTAAGGTTTTTGACTACGTTGTATGTCAGGGTCCTTGGTAATGATACAGTTAGACCAGACATGTCAAACACAAGGCCCGGGGGCCGGATCTGGCCCGCGAATTGGTTTCATGTGGCCTGCAAAGCCATCTTGGAAACAGTAAGGGAACGGCCCTCACTGCCTTGGCACTTGCCCCGGTCCCATCTCCTTTTGCCAGAGACCCTCAGATCTGTCCCACTCCTGCCCAGGCCCCCATAGGCACCCTTGGTGCCAACGATGTAGAGCTGGCCATGCCCACCCAGTAGGCCATATGCACTCTAGCCATGCCCATCCAGTAGGCCACACCCACCCATCCCCCTGAGGGCAACTGCAATGCTGATGCGGCCCTCAATGAAATTGAGTTTGACACCCCTGAGTTAGACAAAGAGATATGTCAGGCTTCTATTTTTGGGTGTCCAGAGAAGCTCTGGAGGATGAATCCACTAATACTAATTTCATCCACAACTTGATTTGACCTTTCTTGATTTATAGTGTTCCTGGACTTTTGAGGGGATGTCCAGTTTTTGTAATGGATTGTGTTTACTGGGATGAAAGTTTTTTTGTCCTCTAGTAATTCTCTGGCTATTGTGTAAATTATGTCTTGTCTGATAGCCATGGTTTGACCTTTGCAAGCAAACAACCAAGGACTCCATAGTTCATCCCTGAGTTACTCTTCTCTATTGAATATGGAGTATCTAATCTGTCTTAGTGTTCCTATTTTAGTTCAAATATTTTTCTGCTTTTCTTTTAGATTTATCTTTGTGGCTTTAGTGCCAGAAAATTAGATAAAATGAAAAAGCTGATTAACTCTGGTGGTGCTGTTCGTTTTAATCAACTAAATGAAGATGTGACACATGTCATTGTGGGGGATTGTGATGATGAATTAAAACAATTTTTGAAGAAGACAGAACGGAGGTATTTATTTTTTATTTTTGATGAGTAGTTTTACATTTTACTGGCATTTTTAAAAATTAAAATATTGGTAAATATTTTTATCATTTTCTCAAAAGTAGTGAGGATATTTATTAATTTTAAAAAAAACATTCTGCAATGAAATATTTAAAACCAAGGCTATGTGGATTGTGGAATATTTGAATCGTCAGTTTGTGTCTTTAAAACAATTCAGTGTATTTGAATTATACTGCCAAATTGATTCAGTTGAATTCAAAAAGTGAATTTCATTTGAGAAAAATGGTGAATTGTTTCAGATGTAATTAATTCATTTTCCCAATACAATGTGAAAAATCAATTTTGAGATTTGATCAAATTGCTGTCAGAGCTCTGAATCAAACATTTGTTCAACTTTATTTAAAAATATGTAAAAAAAGATTTGTAAAAATTAAAAGAATTAAAGGATTGATTCTCCACAACTGTGATCTCCAGAGCTGTAAGCATCTAATTTCTGTATAAACTTTAAGTACAGAAATATAGATTATGATTATAATGTTGTGATACCAATATTTTCCCTGTGAAAATTACTGCCTTAAATGCACATATTTAATGCCAAAAAAATGTTTAGACCCAACTTTGTGTTGTGTGTTCTTACGATGTTTAGAAACTTTGCTTTGGTTTTCTACATGGTATAATTCATAATTTTTTCAATAACAGGCCACATGCTGTGACAGTACAATGGCTGTTGGAATGCTTTAGAAAAGGTTATTTAATACCTGAAGAGCAATATGCCCCTGCAAGTTATCAACAAGTGAATACTCCATCTTCTGAACCACCTTTTATCTCCCCAAAAAATAACATGTTGAAGAAAGAACATGTGAATACTGTGGCAGCTGCAGATACCGATGAAGATTTGCTATCTCAGTATGTTACTCATGATTCCAAAGTAGGTAAGGTACTAGTCAATGAAAAGCAGGGAGATGGACAGTGAAGCAGGCATGCAGACAGACAGAATAAATAGATAATCTTTTTTTATGTCCATTAACCATCAAATATACTCCACCATCATCTGATCTCTTTGATTTCTTCTTAGGTACATATGCATGAGTGCTATACTTACACTTGTTCTTTTTCTATTAGTAGCTCATAGTGTATGTACAACTGCCCTAATTGTCCTTAAATGTTTTCTATTTCTTATTTTTCCTTTGGTATTTTGATAACCATACCTACTGCTCTTCAAGGATTTAATTTACAGCCTGCCATCTTTTTTGTGTAATTATCGTCTATCATCTTGCTTCTTGGACCATGTTGTTAGTTTTTTCTTACATGGAACTTTTTCCTTACTACCTCCTAGATTTTGTTTCTTCCATTCCCATCTCCTATTACAAAGCTACATTTCTAAAAATTAAATGATGTATTCAAACCAACTGATTTGTCAATTCCCAGAGGTAACAGATTTCTTACATAGATGATTGTTTAACCATCTATCCATATACAAAATGTGCCATAAATTCTTCCAGAATACTTCACTAATTTACTAAAAAAAATAACATTTTATTTATCTTCTAGCTCATTTTGATGACCACAATATTGATCACACTGTATTTCAAGATGGAAAAGAGGTCACTGTTAGTTCCTTGGCAGAGTCTTCTTCAGTTGTTGAAGGAGCCTTATTCAGTGGAAGGAAGTTTCTCATTCTTGGTTTTGGCAAAGAAGATGAATCTTCCATAAGAGCTCTGATTGAAGAGAATGCTGGGAAGGTTCTGCTCCAGGAAAATAAAGGAATTGCTGATTATGCTGTGGTTCCTCTTCTGGGAAACAAGGTCACATCATTTGTGGGAGATGTGGTTACAAACACTTGGCTGGTAAGAATAAGTTGAAAAATAATGTTTCCAACCTATGTTAAGCAAATAGCAAAACAATAGGCAATGGAAGTATTGTTGATATTTTAAAATTACTTTTGAAGAATAACATACCTCCAAATTATATATAGGCTAAATTAGGATTTGTATCCAATTATGGTCTGGTTTTATTCTTTCTACTTTAATCATTGAGTTTCTATAGCAAAAGATAATACAAATATTCACCCATTAAGCCCCAAACACCAATAGAACACTGTTAATAAATCATTGGGTATTTGAATAAAATAGCTACAACAATTTTATCATTTCTAATGCCTCAGTTTGTGTCAGTAACTTTAGAGAGCCACTTTGATGTAGTAGTTAGGAGGTACAGGGTAGAAACCAGGACACTAAATTCTACTTCCTCTTGGTAACTTTGGGCCAGTCATTCTCTCTTAGCCCTGGAAGCAAGCAATGGCAATTTACTTTTGCAAATGTTGCCAAGAGAACTGCAGGGACTTGTTTAGAGAGTTACCAGGAATCAGCACTGATTTGAAGACAAAATTTAATATAATGCTAACTTTAATTCAAAAAGGGACGCGGTGACTCAGTGAGTTAGGACGCTGAGCTTGTCGATCAGAAGGTCGGCAGTTTGGCGGGTCGAATCCCGAGTGCCGCGTAACAGAGTGAGCGCCTGTTACTCGTCCCAGCTTCTGCCAAACTAGCAGTTCGAAAGCACGTAAAAATGCAAGTAGAAAAATAGGGACCACTACGATAGGAAGGTAACAGTGTTCTGTGCGCCTTTGGCGTCTAGTCATGCTGGCCACATTTATTTATTTATTTTTTATTTCCATTTATATCCCGCCCTTCTCCGAAGACTCAGGGCGGCTTACAAGCTTAGCAGTAGCCTTCATTCTATGTATATGCCTGCTTATTAGGGCTTTCACACACACCCTAAGCGGCATTATTACAAAGTCAGCTTATTGTCCCCAACAATCTGGGTCCTCATTTTACCTACCTCGGAAGGACATGACCATGGAGATGTCCTCGGACAAACGCTGGCTCTTCGGCTTTGAAACGGAGATGAGCACCGGCCCCTAGAGTCGGAAACGACTAGCACGCATGTGCGGGGTAACCTTTACCTTTAAATTTACTTCATAAAATATTTGCAATATCATTTGTATTTAAAAATAACAGTTTAAGAAAGCATTGTTGTGTGCCATTTGTATGCCACTTGAACCTTTATTGTGTCAGACTCTTGTATTACTATAGTTGAAAGTTTTTCTAAGTTGTTTAATGCCTTGTGTCATTATCTAAGGTGATGTGTATAGAACAACAGACCCTGATAGATCCTCAATCAAGTCCACTTTTCATCCCGGTGCCAATAAAGGAAGGAGCCACACCATTACAAGATTGTGTGTTGTCTTTCAGTCAGTTTAGTGGAGCAGAGAGAGAATTTTTAATATATTTGGCAAGTCAGCTTGGGGCAAGGTCTGTATACCGTTACTTTTTAAAATGTTCTGGTACCTCTATCATATTAAAAGAAAAAGAAGAAAATGTATATGCTTTTTCAAAAAGGCTAGTAATACATTAAAAAGATTGTTCTGTATTGAAAATGTCTTAGAATCCCTTGGTTTTCAAATATGTTGTTTTAGTTTTTAGTATGGAGGTTTTATTGTACTAGGCCAACTTTCTCATAGTGAAGGGCCTTGTAGTCTTATCAAACCAGCTGAAGACCATGTTTCTGTTCTGGAAGTAACATATCATGTTAAATCATTATTCTTATCTGGCAGATTTAAAAGCAAAAACAAAGGAAGGATTTTCTTGTTATTAAATAGAAGCCACTTTAAAAAAAAGATTGTTCATGATCTTGTATTTATTTTTGAAAAAATTAGTTAAGGTCTTTTTTGACAAGATAAAACATTCTTTGCTAGTTTTTAAGAATAATATTGATACTTACGGAAAAAAGCATTTTTAAATTTCTTTTTAGAGTTCAGGAATTCTTTGTGAGAAGAGCCAACCCAAAGAAAGGAATGCTTGTCAGCACTCATCTGGTGCTAAAAGAGCCAAATGGTTCTAAATATGAAGCAGCAAAGAAGTGGAATCTTCCTGCCATTACTATGGCTTGGCTATTGGAGTCTGCTAGGATGGGGGAAAAAGCTGCTGAAAGCAAATTCCTGATTGAGAATATAGGCAACAAAGGTTAGTTGGAATGGAGCTACATCTGTGTGTGTGCTGGTAGTGCACATCTGTGTAAACAATAGAAGCATTCATATATTCCCTCAGTCACCCCATCCATAAGCATTACATTTTAAAGAAAAATAACATGTAAATATTTTTGATTGGTAGATTGCACTGATATTGCAGTAGGTCAGGATGCTATTAATAATTGGAAGAGTCTTGAAAAAATGCAGTTGGCCATTCTTTCTCTTTTGATAAAAGTATCAGTTGTATGTTTTGGATCCACACAATAAACATGTATGAGACATCTCCCTGGTGCTACTCTGTACAATTTTCATCAGTGTTTTTTCCTCACTCATGAAATAAATACAGTGATATACCAGTTTAAATCTGTCACATTCTTCCTAAATGCTCAAAGTCATTCAGTAAGCGTTGCAGTTGAATGACATTTGGCCCTTTAATCCAATGCTTTTTACAACAGGATGTCTTGATTAGTTTGCTCAAAGGTGGAACAGGAGTTAAACATAATCATGCAAACATTTAAAGGTGGTTACCTGGCATGAAGCAGTGATTTCATACTTGACTTGCCTGACCCAGTTGAATTTTCTGTTTATAATTAAATAGATTGTATAATATTTGCTACAACAATGAAACAATATGTTGGTATATTAGCATGTTATAGAAAATTATTAGCTAAAGAATATGTCTTTTTAGCACTCTGGGAACATAGTATTCACTTTTAAAATTGAAAGGGCGAACTTACAACTCTTATGATTTATTTTGTTATATTTACTGAACATAATAAAGAACGACCAAGGTACTTTTTATTAGGGATCACTGCAAATTGTAGCATAGAACACAATATTTTTGTCTTATTATTTATTGTAATGAAATGTGAAATACATACTAAACTATTTTTAAATTATGCTTTAAATTTTTTAAGATAAACAAAAGAACCTTACAAATTCTACAGAAGAAATGGAGACAAGTACTGCATCTTCAAATACACCTGATCATCCAAGTAGTGTTCTTGAAACTGGAAAGATAACAACAGTGACACCTCTGGATGTGAATCGTTTCCAAAGTAAAGCTTTCCAAAGTGTTATTTCACAACATATTGGTAAAAATCCTAGCCCTCCAATTGGAAGCAAAGTAGTACAGAAGGAACCATCTCTGCATCTGGACACACCATCTAAATTTTTATCGAAAGACAAACTTTTTAAACCTTCTTTTGATGTCAAGGTAAATACTTTGAAAAATCTTGTTCATGTGGTAAATGTTTGAGAAAAGAGTTAACTATGGCTGTTATAATGTAACTATCAATAAGTATGAATTTGTTACTTCTAATTTTGCTTTTAATTTCAAAGCAAATGCTTAGTTTTAATATTAAGTTACTTTTTATATCTGTAGTTATTTATTTTACTTGAATGAATATTTTATAATATGGGTATTTTATTTTTCAAGTTTGTATTATAACATGACATTGATGTGATCATGTTGTACATAAGAGTTGATAAAAGTTGTCCTCTATATAGAAAATTAATATGTTCTAAAATGTGTGTTTGTTGGTTGGTTAGGAACAGAATTAGAATATATTCTTCAATTCAGCATACTGGAAGGGCTGTATAACTGATCTGCTTTTCTCTTCCCTCTGGCAAGAAAGTTTGTTTCATTTGTACTTCAACTTCTGTGCTTTCCTTTTATGTTAGAAAAGCTCAAAATGGGATTGATCCAAAATTTGTGCTCCCTTGTTTCATATACCTAATTCCTTGCTTCCAGAAATGAGTATATAGTAAATGATGTGATGAATCCCAATCTTCTCTAACCTCCAGTCAACTAATTTGTTTATACCTGGGAAGTTGGTAAATGCTCTGGACCTCATTGGCTTTGAAGTGCTATAGTGAAACATTTCAATTATTTTGCAATTCCTGTTTGAAATCATTAGATTTCTTAATGGAATTAAGAATGCATTTTAATTGAATCTATTGTGACAAAATCTTATCTTTAATTCAATATATTTGTACTTGTTGCAAAAATAATGATCGTAGGTTTTTTTATCAGTTTATTTTATAAAAATGTCCAACTGTTGCCTCAAAACACATTTTAATTATACATTCAATATTATAAATCATCACCAGAATGATATGCAGAATTTTACATAAACCCTACCATAAGTTCCATCATTTCTCTAGTATCAACAGGTCAGAAATGTCTTGAAACAGCCATGTTGAGCTTTTAAGCAGCTGTGGCTTCTTCATGCCATGTTCTTAATTTACAGCATTCATTTAGTGACTGTTCAGAGTTATAATGGCACTGAAAAAAGTGGTTTATGATCACTTTTCACACTTAACAACAGTTGCACTACCTCCATGGTCACATAATCAAACTGGACGCTTGGCAACTGGCATGTATTTATGAAGGTTGCAGTGTCCCGGAGTTATATGATCACCTTTTGTGACCCTCTGATAAGCAAAGTCAATGGGGAAGCCAGATTAACTTAACTGTGTTACTAACTTAACAACTGCAATGATCCACTTAACAACTGTAGCAAGAAAGATTGTAAAATGTGGTGAAACTCACTTAACAATTGTCTTGCTTAGCAACAGAAATTTTGGGCTCTATTGTCATAATTCGAGGACAACCAATAGCTCTCTACTGTAGTTGAGTACATTTCGTCACAATTTATATGTAGGAAATTAGAATAATTTGATAATATTTGTTTATTTTGTAGGAATTATGTAATTTCTCATTATCCTTGAGGGCTTATAACTTAATAGGAGCTCTTTTTCTAAATTGAATGATGGCTTTCCTTATTCTTGTAGGTAGCTTTGTTTGGTGTCAATAAAACTAACACATTTTATTTTGGTCTGGATAAAAACTAACCTTTGTTAAATCTTATAAAAGCTTCTGTGATGTGACTTGATTGTATATTTTACATAATTAGAAGAATAAAACTTTTATTTATTAGATTAGTTTATGAAAAACATTTTGAGAATACAATCATTAATGCTTTTTTATTGTTATTCCTATCCATTAGGATGCTTTGGCAGCTTTGGAAACTCCAGGTGGTCCTAACGAGGGAAACACAAATCTAAGTACTCCTCTTTCAGAAGTCATTGGCAGGAACTTAAAACTAGCTTTGGCCAACAGCACACGTCAAACTGTTGCTCTCACTGCCAGTCCGCAGCTAAAAGCTCCATGTTGGCAAAGGGTGAGCTTAGCATTTAGTTTCATTATATAGGTATGGAATCAGTTAGTGGAACTTCATTTCTTCTTGGCAAATTGTTATCTCCTGAAGTGGCATTCATATATTTATTCATATATATTCATATAATATATTTATTTATACATTATAATTATATATAATTTTTATTAAGAATTTTCATTACACTATTTAATACTAATAACTAAACTTGGAGAAAGAGAATGGAAAGAAAGAATAAAAAATAGGCTAGAATAAAAAAAAGAAATATATAAAGAAGTGATTCAGACCTTCATTAAAACAAATAGAAAAGCAAATTATTACTCTTCAAACCCTATAAGGTTACATAAATATATCTTCATCTCATATATCATCCCTTATACATAAACAAATCCATAAGATATTAGCCTTTGAATCCCCAGATCAGCAAAAAAATCTATAAAGGATTACTGGAAAATTGCATCAAATATCTTATTTTAACTAAGTTTACAACCCCTATTTTTACAATACTTCTAGCAGTTTTAATCTTTAATTCAGTCAAATATTGTTATAAGATTTGATTTCTCTTCAGTTCTTTATCCCATCACACAAATATCTTCTAGTCTTTAACAAGCCTCTTGTAAATTTAATAAGAATTTTTTCCAAGTCATTCTCTTGGTTTCTCATTTGTGGTTCCTATTATTTGTATTTTAATTTTTTAAAACTTTAGACTCTTCGTTTTGTATATCCAGTAAAGCAATTAATTTAAAATCATTCTCTTGTCCTGTCATCTTTAGTTCTGCATCCCATATTTTATATTATCAGATATTGTTCCACATATGTCTTTCCTTCGTTATCTCATTCTTTTACATATATACTCATAGAAGTAGACATAGTTATTGATAGTGTTACTATTGTAGTTATTAATTTTTGGCTTCATTCTTCAAAGTTTTTTTTAATAATTTGAATTTCATAATTTTCAATATCGTTCTATAAAATCCTAGTGTTAATTGAAATCAGATTTCATATTTTTTTCTGCTTAACATCTAGTGCCTAATTTCTAAATCATCACATCTTTTCTTATGATTTGAAATTGCCAGTATAATCAAAAGCAATTGTTTCCTCTCAAGTTTTTTTTATAATTAGTTCCAAAATTTTATAGTAAGGGTCTTCCTTAATCCATTTATAACTTTCTTAGATCAAAATCTTATTTTGCTTTTTGCTTCAAACCCTTTAAGTCAGGGATTCCCAACTGGGGGTGCGAGATGATATTCCAGGGGGTGCAAAAACTTGGTTTTTCAAAATTATAGTGTATATATGCATAATTTGTTGCTGTTATTTCGAACTTTTGTTAGGGGGGTGAGAGTATATCAGATGCGTTCTAGGAGTGCGGGGTATAGAAAAGGTTGGTAGCCAGTAAGTTCTAAGCTTGTAATCAATTTTTGTTTTGTTCTGTGTCTAATTTAAATTTGAAATATGGGAGTGACCTTGGGGAATATGGGAAAGGGGTGCTTCCTGGGACACAATCAGACAAGAGAAGGATCCCCAATGGCTCAACGGAAGGACCCACAGTAAGGGGGGGGGTCAAACAGTTAAAAATGACAGTGGGAAATTTTGAACTTTCAGACCTACAAGTCTGTTAATGCAGCTTTACTATAAAATAGCTGATCTAGTTGTCTATCCTGTCTAGTTTATCTAGAATGGCTCATATAGGTTTAGAATAGCTAATAGGTAATTTTTGAAGAGAATTAGAAAATGAGATTTGTGAACTTAGTGTCCTTTAAAAGGCTCTGCCACAGGTATGAGCAAACTGGCTGATTCCATTGTCTTCCAGTACTCAGAAATCATGGAAAATTATTATTCTGTAGTCTTGCGAGGAGCAACTGGAGCACATATGCGTGATCTCCCATCCTTTTATTATTTGGAGACGATTCTATTCACCGGTTCCTTAGTTTTTGCTGTGGTTATCAGCTCTGCTTTTGCAGAACTATTTTCAGTTTGCCATATCTTCACTGGAAATCTCAGAAGTAAGCATATATGAACTGGGAGAAGAAAAATATAATTATTGTTATGAAGGCTTTCTTACCTTTGTGCTGGCCTGCTTGAGTTTCAGCTTTCATAATTCCACATTTTTGCCATATTTCTGAAAGTGTATTGGAGAAGTGCAAATTTTCACACCTTTGGATCATTACAATCCTTGAGTCATGTAGGGCAGATTTTTAAAAAACAGGGATATAAATGGAATTAAAATAAAATAAATAAAAATAAATTTTATTACATTATAATATGAACTGAGTGGGCAAGCATTATGTATGCTTCAAAGATTTGATGGTGTAATATCACTTTGTAAGGACGTTTAAAAATAAAACTAAGGGTGTTTTTTTAGCCTTACTTATACCTGCAGTATTGAAATTAGCTTAGTTATGAAAAACAAGGCAGTTCTTGTTAGGAATTCTGAAAATTAGTGGAGGATGCTCTTGAGTCTGGACATTTTGAAAAAAAAAGTATATGTGAACCAGATAGTATATAATTTTACATTTTGATTAGTAATTTAGGAATGAGACCTCTCTGTTCTGATGGTCCGGTTCATTTCACTGCTAGCCTTCTTAAGAGCAACCTTCCTCAAGAGGGGTTTCCTCTTTCATCTAAAAGAAGAATTTAGAGTAAGTGATAGAATAAGTGATACCACTGACACAAGACTTGAATGTTATTCTTCCTCTAGTGAGGCCATACAGTTCATCTGAGGAAGGTGTTGTAATAACTAGCAATGACATTTTTGTTTGGAGATACCTTTTTTTTTACTTAGCACAACGAAGCTATTTTATTGGAAGAAATAATTAAATGAATCCTCCTTCCTTTAAATATTAACTTTTTAAAATATAGAGTTGTATAAACAATTGAATGCTGGAAACTTGGAAATGTTGAAAACTCAAATGTTCAAATATTTTTCCTAACTTGAACAGGAAGAAGAATCAAAACCTTTAGTGAATGTTGTCATCTGTGTGAGTAAGAAGCTAAGTAAAAAGCAGAGTGAATTGAATGCTATTGCTGCATCTCTTGGAGCTGATTATAGGTATATAACAACAAAAACAACAATATAGTTGAAAGGTACCTTGGAGGTCATCTAGTCCAACCCCCTGCTCAGGCAGGAAACCCTATACCATTTCAGACAAATGGCTGTCTAGTCTCTCTTTAAAAACATCCATTGTTGGAGCATTCACAGCTTCTGGAGGCAGGTGGTTCCACTGGTTAATTGTTCTAACTGTCAGGAAATGTCTCCTTAGTTCTAGGTTGCTTCTCTCTTTGTTAGTTTCCATCTGTCACTTCTTGTCCTGCCTTCAGGTGCTTTGGAGAATAGCTTTACTCTCTCTTCTTTGTGGCAGCCCCTGAGATATTGGAACACTGCTATATTCAGCTGTAAGCTAAATAAATAGCAATATAGTCATTGTTAGAATGACTGTAGATTTAAATTTTAATAACTCGAAGTTCAAACGGACTATGTAATAATATTGTAATTCATTTTACATAATCTTTAATGATGGTGCAGAGAATTAAACATGAAAATATTGGAATTATATAATATTTTATAATGCTGAATATACATGAGAGGACAATTACAATAAATTTAAATAAATTCTAGATATTTTTATTTCTAGATACATTAATATACTAATACAATACTGACATTTTTTCATATTATGGAATTACATTCAATTCTACATTAGATCCTCCTTGAACAGTGGCCCTAAAAAAATATCTAGAATTTATTTAAATTTATTGTAATTGTCCTCTCATGTAGATTCTAGTTGGCTTACAAAATACACAAACAATAGAGGTCTGGCAGCCCAGACTAAAGTAACGATAAAAATAGCAAACCATACCACATTGGGATAAGAGCCAGGTCTTATGGGCTTTCAGAACTCTCTGCCTCTCATACAGAAAATGTATGCTTCTTTTGTCCTAACAATATTTAATATATGCGACTTGGAGAATATCCACTCTGCTTAAACATACAGGGCAGGAAATAACAATTTGAATTGTTAAGGACTGTATGGATTTTTATTTCCATATGCATTAGAATATATATCAGAATATTATTTAAAAAGTTTCAATAGATGTAAACAGGTAATGGCCAGATTTATTATAACAGAAATATTCACTATCTAGGTGAATCCTGCTATGTGCAAATTAATTCTCTCCTTCTGAATTAGCAATTATTTAACAAATATTCATTGTATGCGTTTATTCTAGGTGGTGTTTTGATGAAACTGTAACACATTTCATCTACCAAGGAAGGCAGAATGATAACAGCCGAGAATACAAATCTGCTAAAGAAAGAGGCATATACATTGTTTCAGAGCATTGGCTCTTGGAGGTAGGGATAGCCTTTCTTTCTGATGCTAAAAGTGAAAAAAATGTTTACTTTGTTTACTTATTAATTATTAAATTTTATGCTGTCCATCTCATTGATACAGCAACTCTGGGCAGCCTAAATATAATAATACAAAGCAGTTAAAATTAAAGATTAAACCAAGAGGATGGGCAGCATGAGGATCTTTCAGAGGCTCTTCTATACTCTGAAATTCTTTGGCAGACAAGATCTGCAGTTGGCCTCTTCCATTGGCATGAATGGGATGGCTAATCCCATTGGATGAGACAGCTCTTCAGATACCTGAACCCATACCAAAAAGGGCTTTAAAAGTAATGGCGAACACCTTGAATTGGACCTGGAAGCAAATTGGCAACTAGTGCAGGTCACATAATAGCAAGGTGTGGGGCCTCTAGGACTTCCGTGCCACTGCATTCTGTACCAGTTATAACTTCTGAATACTCTTCAAGGGTAGCCCCATGTAGAGCATGTTGCAATAATCCAACTGAGAGATGAACAGGGCATGGGTGACTGTATGCAGGGCCCCACAATGCAGGAATGGGCTCAACTGGGACAAAATATGAAGTTGTGCAAAGACTCTCCTAGCCACAAATGCCAACTGCTCTTTGAGCAGGTGTTAAGAGAACCCCCCAGTGCAACCCCATCCAGAACTAAAGATGATAAACTCCCAGATCCCCAGATCTTTTGAATCCACAGTTATACAGACGCCCATAGCCTCTGAGCACTGCAAGAGAGAAGCTGCAGCATCACTTGGGTCACCATAGATGGAGATGTAAAGTTGACTTAAATTAGCATATTAATGATACCTCATCCCATGATATTGGATGAACCCATTCAGTGGTTTCAGATTGATGTTAAAAAGGAGATGAGAGAGAACCAAGCCCCTAGCATACCACAAAGAAGTGGATGTGGACTGGATCTCTTGCTCACTGTTAACACCAATTGGGACCAGCCCTGAAGAAAGACCCTCTGGAATTGCAGTGCAACCATTTTTTCCATCACTTCCCTAAAAAGAAATTGTCCAGGCAGGTAGGAACCTATGAAGGTTTCTTAAGAACAAGTTGATGAAAGGTTCTTCAGTTAAACTGGGTTTTTATTAGCAGAAAGAATAGAGATAAGAGATATGGTTTTATCTTAGTTTATCATTTGCCTCCTTCTCCTGCTACTATAGAAGTTTTGCAGAGTATCCATTTGAGGTTCAGAGGAAAGACTGCAAGCAGGAAAGGGGTGGTTTTGGATAAACTTTCATCCACAAAGTTCTGCCAGATCAGAGAAGTCTTAAAAAACACTTTTAATATAAAATAAGATAGCTGACATTCTGTGTGTAATTTGCATGTATTTCTGAGGAGGGCAAGGTCTAATTACTTTGCTACCCTTATCGCGTCCGCAGATAATCGCCCGACCGCCCTATTTAGGGTGACCCGCTCCCTCCTTAATCTAGAGGTGAAGGAGGATCCCTTACAGGGTCGTGCCGAGGAATTTAGCCAACATCTGCTGGACAAAATCACTCAGATCCAGACCAGTCTGGATTCCGACTGGGCAGAATCTGACGATGAGAACATGGACAGTCTTGTTGATGTTATCTGGGAAGAGTTCGATCCTGTGACTCTGGACGAGGTAGACAAGATCATGAGGAAGCTGAGCTCCACTACATCCTTATTGGACCCGTGCCCCTCCTGGCTGGTTTATGCGGCTCGGGATGGGACACGAGGCTGGATCCATGCAGTGATAACTGCTTCATTGAAAGAGGGCAGTTTCCCCGCAGCCTTGAAAGAAGCGGTGGTGAGACCCCTCCTCAAAAAGCCTTCCCTGGACCCAGCTGTTTTAAACAACTTTCGCCCGGTCTCCAACCTTCGCTTTCTTGCGAAGGTTGTTGAGAGCGTAGTGGCGCATCAGCTTCCTCTGTTCCTTGAAGATACTGATTATCTAGACCCGTACCAATCGGGTTTCAGGCCCGGACACAGCACGGAGACGGCATTGGTCGCTCTGATGAATGATCTCTGGCGAGCTCGGGATAGGGGTTATTCCTCTGTCCTGGTCCTATTAGACCTCTCTGCGGCTTTTGATACCATCGACCATGGTATCTTACTGCGGCGTCTCAGGAGATTGGGAGTGGGAGGCACTGTTCTTCAGTGGTTCTCCTCCTACCTTCTGGAACGTTCACAGTGAGTGTTGGCAGGTGGGCAGAGATCGACCCCGAGACCTCTCATTTATGGAGTTCCTCAGGGGTCGGTGCTCTCACCTCTCCTGTTTAACATCTATATGAAGCTGCTAGGTGAGATCATCCGTGGTTTTGGAGTGGGATATCATCAGTATGCTGATGACACCCAGCTTTTCATCTCGACCCCAAACCACACCAGTGATGCCCTTGACGTGATGTCCCGTTGCCTGGAAGCGGTCCGGGTCTGGATGAGGAGGAACAGGCTTCAACTCAACCCGGACAAGACTGAATGGCTGTACATACTGGCATGTCAGGAAATTCAGATTATTCCATCTCTTAATATTGGGGGCGAGTTATTACCTCCCGTAGATAATGCTCGCAATCTGGGTGTCCTCTTAGATTCACAGCTCTCCTTAGAAGATCATATAGGAGCTGTGACTAGAGGGGCCTTCGCCCAGGTTCGTCTGGTGTGCCAGTTGCGACCCTATCTGGACCTGGATGCCTTGCGTACAGTCACCCATGCACTTGTGATCTCTCGTCTAGACTACTGCAATGCTCTTTACATGGGGCTGCCCTTGAGAACCACTCGGAAGCTTCAGCTGGTACAGAGTGCAGCTGCACGAGTTCTTTTGGGGGTCTCCTGATACTCCCACATTACACTTCTGCTCCGTGAGCTGCACTGGCTTCCAGTTGCCTTCCAAGTGAAATTCAAGGTGCTGGTGATGACATACAAAGCCCTACATGGCATGGGTCCGGATTACCTGCGGGAGCACCTACTGCCGGCGTCAACGTCCCTCCGGTACGTTCCCACAGAGAGAGCCTCCTCAGGGTACCACCGGTCAGAGAATGTCGGCTGGTGACCCCCCAGGGGGAGAGCATTCTCTGTGGGTGCACCAGTCCTTTGGAACCGCTTACCAGCTGAACTCCGGATGGCCCCTGACCTTCGCTCCTTCCGGCGTGATCTAAAAACTTATCTATTCGAACAAGCCGGCCTGGCCTGATGGATTTGGGTTTTAAAATTATTTAACTAATGTATTCTTATTTTATTGCCCTGTACACCGCCCTGAGTCCTTCAGGAGAAGGGCGGTATATTAATCAAATCAAATCAAATAAATAAATAAATAAATAAATAAATAAATAAATAAATAAATAAATGCTACATTGCAGTTGTAGACCGTGAATATAAAAATACGATATTTTAATAATTTGGTTCAGGAAAAAAAGGTCCTCTGAATAGTTTCTCTGTATTCTCTTGCAGAATATATTTTTAGCCCCATTGTGTATAAAAAGTTATCTATATGTGGAAAGTTAAGATTTATGTGACATTCTTTAATTTGCTGTAACTTTTTCTTACTTCCTTAAGGAAAAAGGTATAAACTTTCACAGAGTCCTTTTACTTTTGTGCTCCATCATCTGATAACCAACAATTGTCAGAATAACTCCTAAATTCTGTAGATTTTTCTATTATTCAGTACAATTGCTGTTTATAGTAAATGTTATGGTGTTTGGGGATTTCCAGATAAACACTTTGCAGCACAACCTTTGCTTTGCTGCTGTTCTCCTAATGAAGCACTAATTAGCAATATCTAATGAAGCACTGTTCTAAAAAGATAAGAATAGATGCTGTTAAGTGAGAAATGAAGTTTCTGAATCAAAGTGTGTTTTGTCTTTGAGTGTTATACAGTACAAAAACTTGGTTTTGAAGGGTAGTACACACTTGTTTAGGGACGCGGTGGCTCAGTGGGTTAGGACGCTGAGCTTGTCGATCAGAAGATCGGCAGTTTGGCGGGTCGAATCCCGAGTGCCGCGTAACAGAGTGAGCGCCTGTTACTCGTCCCAGCTTCTGCCAACCTAGCAGTTTGAAAGCACGTAAAAATGCAAGTAGAAAAATAGGGACCACTACAGTGGTAACAGCGTTCCGTGCCCCTTTGGCGTCTAGTCATGCCGGCCACATGACCACGGAGACATCCTCGGACAAACGCTGGCTCTTTGGCTTTGAAACGGAGATGAGCACCGGCCCCTAGAGTTGGAAACGACTAGCACACATGTGCGGGGGAACCTTTACCTTTACCTTTACACACTTGTTTAAATTAATATTTTAAAAATAAATTATTGCAGAAATATCTCAAGGACTGTAGTCTACTGGAATCTTTACTAATAGAGAAGCAAGTGAAGCAAAAATTATCTAAGATCTCATTCTAATTCACAAACACATCTTTTTTCCCCCTTCCTCTGCTTCTCTAATCAGTGGACTGCTAGGGAAGGGTATAATTTGCACAGATAAAATTAGGCCAGAAGCCACACGTTGTCACTTCCAAAGGGGGAAAAAAATCTCTTTTTTGCTGTTCTTTGTTTTAAAGAGCCATACAGTACAACTTCTTTATATGTCTGCTTATTTTTATGTCCCTCCTTTTAAAGTAAAGGCCATAATTTGCCCATCCCTATTCCAAGTATTTTGTTACTTGTTTTACTTTTATTCTAGACATCTTACAATATGATAGCTGTGATTTTCAGAAAAGGTAAAGAAGCATGGTTCATAGTGGTGGGAATTGTGAGAAGCCACTGATTAACCTGAGACATTAAATGTGACAGAAGTAAAAAAAAAGTTTCACTTGGATTGGGAATTGCAGAATAGTGACTTAAATTACCCGCATTGGAAACAGTTTGTCTTCTGTACTTAAATGAAGGAATTCTGTGTTCCTTCTTTCAGTAGCAGCGGCAGCAACAGTAGCAGTAGTATAATGGAGATGGTGATGTCGCACAATTAAGGTCTTAATATTGTTTTACTTTTGCTTCCTTTCCTTTCTCCAAAAGATGAGATCGGAAAGATGAGATCAGAATTGAAATAAATTGTTTCTTCTTGCATTTCATCATTTTTGGGCTGCCTCTTACTTTTTCTAATCTCATGCATCTGATGAAATGAGCTTTGATTAGTGATTATCTAGGTCGCTAAGTAATTCATCTTTACTGGAGCTTTCCATTGGGAAACAAAGTAATCTTTTGTTTATTATCTGTTAGGCAGGAAAGAAGAAAACAATTATTAACATTCATTTATGCATTTATTTTTCGAAAATTAATGGTGACATTAATCTCATTTTAACTGACCTTTACTTTCTTCCCAGAGTGCACAAGAATACAAACGACTAGCTGAATCTCTTTATCCTCATACGTATAATCCTAAAATGAGTTTGAATATTAGTGGTGTGGAAGATGACAGGTTCTCACAAAGGATTGACGCTGCTGGAAGAGACGGGAAAGGCAACAAAGTATGTTTTTTGTTCAATCTATTCTTCCATTCAGTTTAATAATATTAATCTGTATGTATAAATAATAATGGTTTTCTGATTTGTTTTCACTCATGTTAGTTCTAAAATAAAACCATATTAAACTTTAAGAGCAATTGCTTGCTATAATATAACAGAAGTAATCAGAATATGATTATTAAAAATTAATCTTAATTTTTATATAGTTTAAAATTTTATACTTCAGTCCAGCAGTGCTTGGCATATAGAACATTTTTGGTTCAAGTCTATCATCCTAACTAGGGTTGAGCAAATAAAATGTTTCTAAATCCTGGAGCAGGTAAACATATATTACTAGTCTATAAACAGATCTGTTTTTAAGTTAGAAGTTATGTGTACACACACATAGACACACTCACTTTGCTATAGTTCTATATAAAAAATCTATTTCAATATTTGTGATGCCTATATCGTGTTTTATTTGAGGTTTTACGCATGCCTTTTTCTATGTACTTTTTTTTACACTAATTTGTTTTGTTATTCAATTTCAGAATAATTCACTGGATGATAATGATACAAAAAACGTTATTGTTGATCACATAAATGAGGTTGGACAAAAGGAGCATGAACCAAAAGGAGGTAACTTTTTGTGTATTTGGCCCCCATCACTAGGTATTTTAGAATTTTTCATTGAGTTTTTTAAAAAATTAGAATGTGGAATGGGAAAAGTGTGACATAAAAAGGGGTCTGTTATAGCTTTTATTATTTTTTTAATTTTTTTATTTTAATTCCATTATATGATAAAGTAGACCACAACCTACTATAGTTTTGTAGCTGGCTGACCAGCCATACTCTGTGTGTGTGTGTGTGGTCCTCAATGGAACTGCATCTATATGGAGGGAAGTGAGTAGTGGGGTGCCCAGGGCTCTGTTCTGGGCCCAGCGCTCTCCAACATCTTCATCAATGATTTGGATGAGGAGATAGATGGGGAACTCATCAGATTTGCAGATGACACCAAGCTGGCAGGAATAATCAATGCTCCAGTAGATAGGCTTAAGATACAGAAGGATCTTGAACATTTGGCACTATCTAACAAAATGAAATTCAGTGGTGAAAAATGTAAGGTTCTACATTTAGACAAGAAAAACCAAATGCACAGGTATAGTATAGATGTTACCTTGCTCAATAGTAACTGTGAGAAGCATCTCAGAGTCCTAATGGACAATCACTTAAATATGAGCCAGCAGCCTTCCGCAGCAGCCAAAAAAGCCAACAAGGTGTTAGGCTGCATTAACAGGGATAGAATCAAGATCATGTGAAATGTTAATACCACTTTACAATACCTTGGTAAGGCCACACTTGGAATACTGCATCCAGTTTTGGTCACCACGATGTAAAAAAGATGTTGAGACTCTAGAAAGAGTACAGAGAAGAGCAACAAAGATGATTAGGGGACTGGAGGCTAAAACATATAAAGAACTGTTGCTGGAATTGGGTATGTGTAATGAAGAGAAGGGTGAGGGGTGACATGATAGCAGTGTTCCAATATCTCAGGGGCTGCCACAAAGAAGAGGGAGTCAAGCTATTCTCCAAAGCACCTGAAAGCAGGACAAGAAGCAATGGATGGAAACTAGTCAAGGAGAGAAGCAACCTAGAACTAAGGAGAAACTTCCTGACATTTAGAACAATTAATGAGTGGAACAACCTGCCTTCAGAAGTTGTGAATGCTCCCACACTGGAAATTTTTAAGAAGAGACTAGACAGCCATTTGTCTTAAATGGTATAGGGTTTCCTGCCTGAGGAGGGGGTTGGATAGATGACTTCCAAGATCCCTTCAAACCTTGCTATTATTGTTTTATTTATTTATGCATGCATGCCACAGGTGTAATTTTAATTGTAATAGTTTCCTTATTCTTTTTTTGTATGTAAGTTTTAACACAGACATTGGAAATGAGGGAAAACTTTCAGAAGCAACTCCAAGAAATCATGACTGCCACATCATTAACAAAGTTGCAAGGACAAAGGAACGTCTTATCTAGGAATGGTTTTGAGAATTCTCCAACAACTCCAGATGGATCCCGTTCTGTTCGTAATGGCCGCAGTAGAATCTTGGAAGCTTTAAGGTAGCTATTAGCCAGAATGTTAAGATTTCAGGGCTGTAATCTTAGGAAAACTGCTCAGAACAGCTTAAGTTATGTCCTCATTTTTTCCTAACGCTGCATATTCTCATGTCTCAGGCAGTCACGTCACGGAGCAACTGATGTCAATACGGAGCCATCCCAGAATGAGCAGATAATTTGGGATGACCCTACGGCACGAGAGGAGAGAGCACGGCTTGCCAGCAACTTGCAATGGCCTAACAGTCCTTCACAGTATTCAGAACAAATTCAAACTACTGCAGTGACCCCAGGAGAACTTTCACTTAGAAAGTCTTTGAGTGATACAGAAATTGTTGAAATGGGTAAGTTGCAGCATAAATGGCAGAATAGGCTTTCAGCATTTGAGTTTCAATTTCATTATCACATGAGAATCTGTAGTTAAAACTTTTGCACATTTTAGCTGTCATTTTCTATTCTTGACATGGAAGATATCTGGACTGAATTAGGTATATTACAGTCATTTCATGCTTGACTCCT
Organism: Vipera ursinii; assembly: GCF_947247035.1. Classification (NCBI taxonomy): domain Eukaryota; kingdom Metazoa; phylum Chordata; class Lepidosauria; order Squamata; family Viperidae; genus Vipera; species Vipera ursinii. The sequence continues at coordinate 76,566,125 of NC_139517.1, forward strand.
TGTGGACCTTCTAAAATTTATGTACAAAAGCAAAGAGTCACATAGTGAAGGTTGCCTGAATTGTTTCTTGTTATTCTGTAAATGAGCACTTTAAATGCTTTATTCTTTTTAACCTCTGCATGGAAGGTAATTTTTATTTGTTTATAATCTTGATGAATTTGACATCTTTTCTCATGCAAAATGTTTGGATTGAGAAATTTGTATTTAGACTGAAATAGAATTTAGAAAATGTGTTTGTGGTGTGAGTTTGGATTAACCTGATGTTCATCTTATATGTAATTGAATTTAAATTGTATATATTGTTATTCCATGTGTAAATAAAGCTTAGGTTGTAGCCTTAAACATGTTTATTCAGAAGAAAATCCCATTTATGTTGAAATAGTTACCTACAATTAAATAGGTAACTGTCTTGGAGTATAGGAAAGGAGTATTTATGCTCCTTTTTGACTGGTCCATTTTTACTTGCTTTTATTCAGTAAACTATTCAATTTCATCAAATATGAAAAATCATGCACTAATATTTTTCTGATTTAAGGGATTAATGATTCAACGAAAATTGATTCAGTCGAGGTTGCAAATCTTCTAATTAGAAATCCAGAAACGCCAATAAAAGAAGATCATCTGATCCCAACTCCATTGGCTCCTGCTATTGCTTTTCCATTGGCAAATCCTCCTGTCGCTCCCCAGCCAAAAGAAGATGTAAGTTCTATCATGGTAAATGGATACATAGAGTAGCACATACAACTGAGAAATTGTATCTCTAGTTTGACGTGATCTTAGATGTTGTGAATAAGATAATCTTAAATTATAGATAATAGATGTATATCTATTGTCTATAATTTAAGATTATCTTATTCATAACATCTAAGATGTTGTGAAAAAAATGTTCATTTTAGTAGTTTCCTAGCAGTTACTTTCAATCTTGTAATTTCTTCGACTTGCTAAAGAGTAATGAAGATATTGAAATCAAACAGGAAGTAAACTAAAAATAATGGATGTTGCTTCTCAGAATTTGAACTGGCTATGAATTTAGTTCTCATTCTCCAGGTAGACCAATGATACAGTTTGCTAAAATCTTTACGGAAAATCACCTGGAAGACAGTTGAACAGGACTTTCAATCAAATTGATTAATTTAAATTCTCTTCTTACCCTGCCAGAAATCCTTTTCCTTGATTAAAATTTAGTTGAAAGCCTGGGGAAAGTAAAATCCTGCCAATGCTGCAAAATCCAAAGGTTAAGTTAAACAAAATTCCTAATAAATATTCACAGTAGCTAAGTCTAATATTATATTTGATTGCAATTGGCTATTTCTGACTATATTCTTCTTGATGAAGAAACTAGAAATTGGAATTGAACTGGTCATCTTTAGTAGTATAGAGAGGTAATACCTATGTGGATGCCTTTAGAATGACCTAGAAGGGGGGGGAAAATCCTCTTCTCCATAGGCACGGGCCATAATCTTGATTTCAAATGTATGCACAGATTTTACTAATTCAAATAAATAATTTCCAAAATATAATTCTGCTAAACTGTTGTATGAAAAACAACAGTCTAGTAGGACTTAGACATCTAACAAATGATTAGATTGTAAACTTTTATTTTGCAAGGCTTATGAGTCATAAAACTCTTTGATCTAATGTGTATTTCAGTTTTAATGTTATTAGTTGCGAAGTCATGTCCAACCCATCGCGACCCCATGGACAACGTTCCTCCAGGCCTTCCTGTCCTCTACCATCTTCTGGAGTCCATTTAGGCTCACACCTTCTGCTTCAGTGACTCCGTCCAGCCACCTCATTCTCTGTCATCCCCTTCTTCTCTTGCCCTTAACCTTTCCCAGCACTAGGCTCTTCTCCAGTGAGTCCTTCCTTCTCATTAGGTGGCCAAAGTATTTGAGTTTCAACTTCAGGATCTGGCCTTCTAAACAGCGGTCAGGGTTGATCTCCTCTAGGACTGACCGGTTTGATTGCCTTGCAGTCCAAGGGATTCGCAGGAGTCTTCCCCAGCACCACAGTTTAAAGGCTCAATTCTTTGGCACTCAGCCTTTCTTACGGTCCAACTTTCACAGCCATACATTGCAACTGGGAAGACCATAGCCTTGATTATACACACTTTTGTTGGCAGGGTGATGTCTCTGCTTTTCAGTGTGCTGTCTAGATTTGCTATGGTTTTCCTCCCCAGGAGCAAGCATCTTTTAATTTCTTGGCTGCAGTCCCCGTCTGTGGTGATCTTGAAGCCCAAGAAAATAAAATCTGTCACTACCTCCATTTCTTCCCCATCTATTTGCCAGGAATTGAGAGGACCGGATGCCATGATCTTGGTTTTCTTAATGTTTAGTTTCAACCCAAATTTTGCACTCTCCTCCTTCACTCACAACAAGAGGCTCTTTAGTTTGTCTTCACTTTCTGCCATTAGAGTGGTATCATCTGCATATCTTAGGTTGTTGATATTTCTCCCATCAATCTTAATTCCAACTTTGGATTCATCTAGCCGTGCCTTTCTCATGATGTGCTCTGCATATAAGTTAAACAGGCAAGGCGACATTATACAGCCTTGCCAGACTCCTTTCCCAATTTTGAACCAATCAGTGGTTCCGTGTCCAATTCTCACTATTGCTTCTTGACCCGCATATAGGTTTCTCAAGAGACAAATAAGATGGTCTGGTACTCCCATCTCTTTTAAGAACTTGCCACAGTTTGTTGTGATCCACACAGTCAAATGCTTTAGCATAGTCAATGAAGCAGAAGTAGATGTTTTTCTGGAACTCCTTAGCTTTCTCCATGATCCAGCGTATGTTGACAATTTGATCTCTAGTTCCTCTGCCTCTTCAAAATCCTGCCTGTACTTCTGTTAGTTCTCGATCCACATACTGCTGGAGTCTAGCTTGTAGGATTTTAAGCATAACTTTACTAGCATGTGAAATGAGTGCAATGGTGCGATAGTTTGAACATTCTTTGGTACTGCCTTTCTTTGGAATTGGAATGTAAACTGATCTTTTTCAATCCTGTGGCCACTGTTGAGTTTTCCTGGCAATTTGCTGGCAAATTGAGTGTAGCACTTTTACTGCATCGTCTTTTAAGATTTTGAATAGCTCAGCTGGAATACTGTCACCTCCACTAGCTTTGTTGTTGCTCAGCTTTCCTAAGGCCCATTTCACTTCACATTCTAGGATGTTTGGCTCGAGGTCAGTGACCACCTCATTGTGATTATCAGGTATGTTAAGCTCATTCTTGTATAGTTCTTCTGTGTAATTTTGCCACCTCTTCTTAATCTCTTCTGCCTCTGTTAGGTCCCTGCCATTTTGGTTCTTTTATCATGCCCATTTTTGCATGAAATGTTCCCTTCATCTCCAATTTTCTTGAAGAGATCTCTGGTCCTCCCTATTCTATTGTTTTCTTCTATTTCTTTGCACTGTTCATTTAAGAAGGCATTCTTATCTCTTCTAGCTATTCTCTGGAATTCTGCATTCAATTGGATGTATCTTTCTTTTTCTCCCTTGCCTTTCACTTCCCTCCTGTCCTCAGCTATTTGCAAAGCTTCCTCAGACAACCATTTTGCTTTCTTGCATTTCTTTTTCTTTGGAATGGTTTTAGTTGCTGCTTCTTGTGTTTTAATACAATAATAATAATAACAGCAGCAGCAGCAGCAGCCCTGGTTAGGAAGACCAAAAATAATAACATTGAATCATTAACAGACTCTACCTATCAAGGAAAATATGTAGGCATGGAATGTTGCAAGTACATTAGATGGGAAGAATATCTAAAGGACAGTGAAGAAGATGCATTGAAGTTAGTATACCAGAAAGGCTTACTGACTATTGGAGAGACCAAACTAGCCTACGAGGAAGACCAAATGAAGAACAGGATGGAGGCATGAGAAGACAACAACAGAGAAAACAGATATTAACAACACTTAGCAATGGCTAAGAGCAGGAAAGTTGAAGAAAAGACAAAGCAGCTAATTCTGGCTGCGTAAGACCAAGCCTAAATAACAAATGCATATTGCCAATAAAAAAAAACAAAAAAAGTCTGGCTAGTAGGCCTGGCAGTACCTGGAGGCAGCAGAAGAGAAGACAAAGAACTGGAGAAAATCACAAAATACAGAGACCTGCAAATAGAAATAGAATGACTATGGCAGAAGCCAGCAAAGGTAGTGCCAATAGTAATAGGTGCCTTGGGTGCAATCCCAAAAGAACTGGGGCATCACTTGAGCACCATTGGCATTGACAAATTCACCATCAGTCAATTGCAAAAGACGGCTTTACTCGGAACAGCTTCTGTCCTGCAACGATATCTATAACACCATCAAACCTATCCTAGGTCACTGGAAAGGACTCGATAGTAGACCATACTGCCAAATCCAGTCTGAACATCTGCCTGACTGTGCAATGAACAACCACACTAATAATAACAATTATTATTAAATACTAAATTGTGGCAGTGTGATTACAGTAATAAATGACAATGTAATAGCACTGAAATATGTGAAAAATGGAATATGATAACCTTAAATGACTGGAACTGTAGTCATGATGGTTTAAGTTAGATAATTTACTCTAAATTTATGTTAGATGGCTTGCTAAATATATGCAAGAATTTTTTTATGTAGGAAGGATATTGTTAATGAGAAAGCATCCTATTCATCCTTTAATTATTTTTATTTTATTTCATATTCAGGTCACTGAAATTGACCAAAGGGACTATGAAGAACCAACAAAAATGCACAGATTTCAGTTCTCTTCTCTTAATCCACAGGAACGAATTGATTATTACCAGCTAATTGAAGAACTAGGTAGGTGATTCATAGAACCTTTTGGAATGTTGTATCTAGATTCTTTTGCTGCATTCCTCATAGAGACATATTGAACCATGTTTATTTTGAACTAATTAAATAATTCTTAAATTCCTAAATTTGCGTTTCCTTCAGAAGGCATTCTATTTTAAAATAACAGTACAAAAATATATTCCTTAGGGGGAGTAGTGTTGGAGAAGCAATGCTTTGATTCGAGCTGCACACATACAATTGTGGGACAGCCTCTTCGCAATGAAAAATTCTTGGCATCAATGGCAGCAGGAAAATGGGTGCTTCATCGTTCTTATTTGGAAGCATGCCGAGCAGCACACAGCTTTGTAAAGGTATTCAACGTTATTAAGAACATTTAAAATTCATTAACATTTTAATGTAATTTACACGCTAGAACATAATGTCCCAGCATGCATTTCATGGTGAACAAATATTTCTTTGAATCTGACCAATGTATACGATATAGATAGGTACGTAGGTAGGTAGGTAGGTAGGTAGGTAGGTAGGTAGGTAGGTAGATAGATAAGATAGATAGATAGATAGATAGATAGATAGATAGATAGATAGATGATAGATAGATAGATAGATAGATAGATAGATAGATAGATAGATAGATAGATAGATAGATATTCCCACCAAAATATTAATTGTTTGACTTTTGAACACAACAGTACAAACCAATCTCCCTACTGTCTAAGAAGGCAGGAAATCACAGAATTCAAAGTCATTGATAAGTAGGCTTTTTCCAGTATGTTCTTTCAGTTATTTTCCTTACCTTCCTTAGGACGTACTTTACTTAGCCATTCTTCAACTAATATCTCCTAATTAAGAATATTTCTCCTGTCTACTTGTCTATGGATATCCTCAGTCATCCAGGTCATGGTTGTCCCATGAGGACTTCCAGTGAAGACTTGGCCAGCAGCTGACACACCCAGAGAATTCCCTCTCTCTGAACTGTCATTTCCCCCCCAACTTAACAACAGAAGGAACAGGCTTCCTTTTATTTATTTGACCCTCTTGGATTAGGGAGAGTCCCAGAATCATCCCTCAAGGTCCTCTAATAACTGTAACAGTCTGCAAGCAGTTTTAGAAGCCGTGCTTCAAAATAGCTGGTGAGTTGAAGGTGGGGGTGGGGGTGCTGAAATTACATCGTTGTTGGATAAAACAGCCGTTTTGGAATTTACTTTTCAAAACCGACAGTAAGCTGTTCCCTTCATTTCTTAATCAATTTATGAGACTGTTATCTCTATTAGCTAAAAGAACCTCTCTTTAGTTACAGTTTATCATTCCTTTTTGTAGCTATACGCCATCTTTGAGACTCCTTTATTGTTAAAAAACGAGGAAGAGGGTTCCTGGAGGCAGCTAAAATAAGAAAGCATGGAGCATTTTTTCTTTTAAAATATAAGAATAAAAGTTGTAGTCTTAATTTGCTACTTTTAAAATAATCTGTAGCCTTGTATTGTGGTGGCTGAAATTTTCCGATTTTTGTGAACTCTGGCTAGAAAATATGGGGGGGGGGGGGGAAATAACACTTTTTTGACCACTAGAGGGAGCTATGAAGATGTTTAACTCTGTGCTGCAGTCTGTCATTAAGGAAATCTTTGAAAATACAGAAATCATTTATACCATAAATCACCTAGGGTCCAAAGATTATAATTATACAGAGGACATTTTAAAAAGAACATTATCAACCCACTTTGTCAACTCTACTAATATTGGATAACTCAAATAACCTAACTTTACCTTTGGAATGTAAAGCTGACACCAGTTTTCATTATGATGAAAATTCCTTAGTGAATGTTCAAAGTTACGCGATAAGTGCCCCATAATGTTTACAAAAATGTCCCAAAATTATGAATGTTGCCACACCAGAGCAGTTGTTCAACCTTACGAACGACCACAGTGGTACTGCAACATTCACCCTGGCTATTCCCTCCCTTGGGTCTCCTTAGGCATTAGACCTGTGGATACTCACCTTGCGAAGATTGAAAGATTGCTTTCTTGGCTGCTCCAAGCCTTCGGTGCATTCGCAGAGAATGGAGGCCTAAAGTAACGTAAGATCATGCAAGATCAGTTCCCTGAGATCTCACGCTACTGATCTTGCGTGATCTCATGGTAGTTTAGGCTTCTTTTCTCTGCAACAGAGAACAGAACGTAAGCCGGAGGACGCTTCTTCGGGCCTTTGGAATCCAGATCCGGGCTTTGGAAGCCTTTTCCAGGCTGCTGCTGCTCGGAAAGGAGGTGGGAGGCTGCTTCCTTGGGCGTCCGGAGGCCTGATCCGGGTGTCGAAGGCCTTTTTCAAGACATTGCCCGGAAAGGAAGCTGGGGGGGTGCTTCCGCTGGCCTCTGAAGGTCTGTTCTGGGCTTCAAAGTCTTCCTCCAGGCCTCCAAGGCCCAGAAGGGAGGCTGTGGGCAGCGGCTGCATGCTTTTAGAGGTCTGTTCTGGGCTTCGAGGCCTCCCTCTGCTCTTGCCGGAAATAGAAAAAGAGAGAGGCTGGAGAGGAGACAGATCTTTAAAAGGTAAGTGACCCAGTGTGGCAAGATTGGGCGAGGGAGCAATTGTGGTGACCCCAGGGGAGGGAACATGATGTATCTCAGTGGAGGAAGCTTGGGTGGTCTGAAGCAGGTGGCCTGTTCCATCACTAGCCCCCCCTCATGGCCTTCCCCACCCTTAGATACCTCATGTTCACTTAATGAGCCATGCATTCACCCACACATTAAATTAGCTAATGTGTGGGTGAAAGCTGGGAGTAAATCGCGTTCAAGGTCTGAGGTTCACTCCTACAAATCCTTGAGATACGAATGGAATGTGCAGGCTCCATTACATTCACAACTTGATGACTACTTGTATTGTTTAAACTTAGTAAAATATACAAACTAGAAAAAAACGTTTTCTCCCTTTAGGGTTAAAAAAAATTGAAGTGGTATAGAGGATCCCCTTAATATGAATTATAATAAAGATTAATGAGTCAACAGAAGTATGTATTATTCCCCACAGCAAAGAGAAGCAGAGATGGTCAAACTGATTCTTTTCTTCAAAGAAGAGAATATATCTAACCTTGTTTTTATTTTGAAATTGCTTCCAGATTTTGTGCTTGCAATGAAAAAAAATGAAATTTTGTTTTTGTCTTTGCTAATTAGATAGGTTTATTGTAAATAGCTTGTACATACTGTTGTGTAAAAGTAAAAAGTAGCAGTCGTAATGTTGTTATCTTCTACTGTGCTAAAGAGTCAGAAATTGGTGCCTTTTTTCTTTCCCCTCTTTGCACCATTTTTTTCTCCTCTCCATCCTCCTAGTTTTCTATTACTTTTTTGAATTTTTCTTTGAATTTTATATAATAAAATTATCATTAAATCAAAAGGCAACTGGACTTTGTTTTTCCTTGGAAGTTGTTTTGCTTCTCGTCCAAGAAGCTTCTTCAGTTCTGACTGAATGGTAGAGGTTGGAAGGATTTATATTCCTTGCAGTCATCTGGGTATTAGCACTCCTTTTGAGAGTTTTTGAGGTCACTTGGAGATTTATCAGTGCCTTCTGGGTCATCTGAATAGCTCAAACGGGTGTGGAATCTTCTTGGAACTGCTGAATGGACTGTGTTTGTAATCAGGAGATAGGTAATGTTGTATCCCTCCTCCTCTGTGGGGAGAGGGCAGTTCAGTCTTCACGTAGATGGCCTCTTTGACCCCTCTTTCAAACCAGCGGTCTTCTCTATCCAGAATGTGGACTTTGCTGTCTTCAAAAGAATGAGCTTTGTCTTTCAAATGCAAATGGACAGCTGAATGTTGTCCTGATGGGTTTGTTCTCTTACGTCAGGGGTGTCAAACTCAATTTCATTGAGGGCCGCATCAGCATTGCGGTTGCCCTCAAGGAGCCAGGTGGGTATGGCCAGGGTGGGCGTGGCCCACTGGGTGGGTGTGGCTAGAGTGCGTATGGCCTACAGGGTGGGCATGGCCAGCTCTACATCGTTCGCATCAAGGGTGCCTATGGGGACCTGGGCAGGAGTGGGACAGATCTGAGGGTCTCTGGCAGAAGGAGGGTCTCTGGGCCAGGGCCAAGGCAGTGGGGGCTGTTCCCTCACTGTTTCTAGGATGGCTTCGCGGGCCACATGAAACCACTTCGCGGGCCGGATCCGCCCCCCGGGCCTTGTGTTTGACATGTCTGTCTTACGTTGTGCGGTGCATTTGTGAAGTGGTTGTTTTGTTTCTCCAATGTACAGATATGTACATGTCTCACTCCATTGTACTGCATACAGCACATTGCTGGGTGTTTTATCCTTGGGGTAGAAACACTTCTGTCTTAGAATATTGTCAGGTTTAAAGTGTTTATGTCCTTTGTGGTGGTTGAAACACAATATAGTCTGGATAGAGAAGACCTCTGGTTTGAAAGAGGGGTCAAAGAGGCCATCTACGTGAAGACTGAACTGCCCTCTCTCAACAGAGGAGGAGGGATACAACATTACCTATCTCCTGATTACAACACAGCCCATTCAGCAGTTCCAAGAAGATTCCACACCCATTTGCACTCTTCAGGTGACCCTGAAAGCACAGATAAACCTTCAAGTGACCTCAAAGGCTCTCAAAAGGAGTGCTAATACCTAGATGACTGTAAGGAATATAAATCCTTCCATCCTCTACCATTCAGTCAGAACTGAAGAAGCTTCTTGGATGAGAAGCAAAATGTCTTCAAGGAAAAACAAAGTCCAGTTCCCTTTTGAAAAAGCATCTTTGGGACTCTCCTTTCTACTTCTTTGCATGATTTCAGCCCTTAAACAGAAGAGTAAAGAATCAACCAACTCCTGAAAGGACTGAAATGCCTTGGGCTGCTATCTTTATTAAACTAAAGAGTAACATTGGACATATTGGGTCTGATCTCTTTATAAAGGGATTAGGATTTCCACTGCTCATTGTGATCTAATCTAAAGGCTGATGATATGTAACAGCATGGTTGGCCATTTAACAACGATAAATTCTAAACTAGCAGAAATACTCAACTTTATATTATACTCTCTGTCCTGCCTATTATCCTTAAAGCCTTGCTTCCAAATAATATATTTCCATAAAAACAGAAAATGTAAGCAATAAAACTAGAGATAATTAAAACTGAACCACTGGACAATAGTTCAAACAGAGATTCAAAAGAAAAAATGGGTTACCCATAGTATTTTACAGTAATTTACAGTACAACTAAAACCTTAGTGTTTTGTTTTTAAACCCATTTGTCTCAATATATACATTTATCCAAGTGAATTCTGATCCTGTCCTTTTCTGGCCTTTTTTAATCCTTGAAATGGTACAGGTCTCAATAGTCTTGTGAAGTACATCCTTTACTTCTGCTGGGATGTAACATTAACCCCTGACCAGCATCCTGTTCAGAATCCCACTTGCTGATATGCAGCATTCTGTCACCCTGTATTATTCTGGAGGGGCTGCATAAGAACAGCAAGTGATTTTGGGGCAGGGAAGCAATTGAAAAAATGTCTTACATGTAATTCCACTTTCTTTCTCTAGATTTAAGGAAAGTTACTAGGTTAAAAAGTATTACTTTCATTTTTATTAGATACAATAGTCTTGAACAAACAGATCAAAATTCAAGTGGGAGGTTTAAAGTTAGAAATGATAGGTGGATGTGGTTGCATAAAAATTTCTATACGTAAATTATGAATATGAGAAGCCAGTAATCTGAAGAGAGGTCCAATAAGTATAAATCTGAATTAGAAGTAATTACTCTAGAAATTTTTTCCAGTAAATATCTCCTGAGTAGAGATATTTTCATTTTTGAACAATAGCTTTCTGAAATTCTGTTCTTGAAAGTTTGAAGTCTTATTGAAGTTTGTTTGAAGTCTTATTGAAGTTTGTTTGAAGTATGAAGCTAAAGAAAGCAAGCTAAAATCATATTGGATTTGTTTAACTCATGAATGCTGAAATTTTTTTAATAGATAGGTTTTTTATAAATTTCTACTATTCTGCCCAGTTTGGCATGAGAATGATTTGTCTTAAGATTTTTTTTTTGAAATTTCCTTTAAACTTGACAGAATTAAATATCATTATAGGAGGAAGATTATGAGTGGGGAAGCAACTCTATACTTAGTATACTGACTGGAATCAATATAGTTCAGAAGAAGTTAGCAGTTGCAGCAATGAGATGGAGAAAGACAATACAACGACGGAGAGAGGAAAACAGCTCTGCTGAGGTATTTACACAATAAACAACATGAGTTGTATCTTGTAGACAGAAGTATATTTCATCTAACAAAGATTAATCCAACTTAATTTACTCAAAATACTTTTTCATTGATGGATACTGCATGAATTTATGAAAATGCTACCAAGAAAACTGAAGGAACTAGTCCAGATAGTCACCAAGGATTAACACTGACTCAAAGGCCAAACCTCCACCCCAAATAACAATTTATAGTATACAGTCACTCTAGTACCATTAAAAGAGAATATTTGTAGCTCAGAGTTGAAATGAGGGGTCCTTGGTGCTCTCTGAGCTTGGTTGTTTTCTTGAAAATGTTTCATTACCCAAATTAGCAACAGCACTAAAGATGTTACCTAGTTTGGTAATGAAACACCTGCAAGAAAGCAACCAAGCTCAGAGACCATCAAGGATAGATACCTCAGTCACTATAGTGTAAAACACAAGTATAGTAAAACTTTAAAATATCTTGTTTTACAGTAGGTAAATAAATGGCCAAATGAGAGATTTAAGAAACATGATTTTTGACATTGATTGGAATCCTGTGGTTTCCTATCATTATGTTTGTACAGTTTTCTTTGTGTAATATTCTCTGTTCCTCAGACCAATCTGAAGTATCTAAACCAGGAGCTTTTGTTAGCATTTCATTGCCAGATGAGGTTTAAGTTACTAGGTTTCTTATGAGCTTTGTTACCTTGGTAAAACTATAATCAGTGAAACACAGAGAGTGAAGGAGAGAAGATGTGAGTTAATAAGCATTTTTGGACTTACCCCAGAGTTTGCAAGCTATGATTTAGTTCATAATTTTCAGGTGAGAGACACTTTTTATGTTGTGTGAGACCAATTTGAGTGCATCTTCAGATAACCATACCATGTACTGAAGCATGGAAGGGCTATAGATCCAATTATTTTTATTTCTTTTTTTGTTCAAAGTAATAGAAGGGCTTTGACCTGTTATTTGTGGGTGGTGGTATTGCTGAGGTTTTTCTGCACTTTTCTCTGAGTCAGGTAGAGCATTTTTTGCCTTTTGAGACTTCAACCTCATGCTGTCAGATAGAGTATCTGCCAATTTGAATTGGAACGGGGAAGAATATTAATTTATATTGCTTTCTTGATTTAATTTTTTAAAAAAATCCCATTTATATCTCGCCCTTCTCTGAAGACTCAGGGCGGCTTACAATCTAAAGCACAAATCAATGTGCTTAGCAATAGCCTTGTCTTTGAAAATTGCTAAGATTAATTAATCTTAGAATTAATTTGCATTGTCTATCTGAGCCTGAAATGTAAATGGTAAAAAATAAAATATATTCAGTGTGACAAAGTTAATTATATTTTGGTGCACACTCAAACATATAAATGAATATTTCTGCCTTTTTAAGGGGGCATTTGGTGGTTGGAGAGTTATTTTGAATGTTGACCCAGCCAAGGAATCAGGCTTCAAGCGTCTTCTAGAATCAGGAAGTGCAAAGGTGTGTATACATTTAATTATTTAGGTATCAGTATATTTGACAATCATAGGTGATGGAAATGTTGCTATTTAATAAAAAGCAATGCTTTCAGATTATATGTTAAACCTCAATATTTTTTATAAATGAATTATTTTAGATGTAAAAAAGGAAAGGAGTGTGGGGATGTACAAGAAGTGTTGTATGGGTTGAGAAGGTTGTATGGGTGTGCACCAGAGATGCAGTATGGATCGAGGAGGCTTGGGTGGCATAGGTCGGGAAGGATGCCTGGGAGTGCCCAAGAAGTGCTGTGTAAATTGGGGATGGTTCTCGTAGGTGTAGGTCAAGAAGGGTGTATGGGGCCATGGGGTGCACACGGTAGGAGGTGCACCACCAGGTGGACCACCAGATCAGGTAGGACATGTGGGGAGGTAGTGTGAGTCAAGAAGAATGCTTGGTCAGTCACAGGGTTGTGTGAGGTGCTATGTTGGTCAAGGATGGCACACACGTGTGTGGCATGGGTTGGTTTGAATGCTTGGGGTTGGACTAGAGATTGTATGCAGGTCAGAGCTGATCTACCAGGGAGTGCAGATCAGAAGTCCTGGATTTTGGACACATTCGGTAAGTTAGCCTATTTGAATCAAATTACCTTGATTCAAAAATTGTTGGTGCGCTTGCCTGGTTAAGGTCATGCTAAAAATTTTAGTAGTATATAGATATTCAGATCTCTGTTACTCTTTCAGATCCACACAGGGGAAAAAGTGGGAGAGCGCACCATTTACTTCTTAAGAAAAATATTAACTCTTATGATTTAATCTTTTTGCAAAATGCAGAAGTAATATTATATTGCCTCATGAAAGTCTTACCCACATGAGCAGACAATGATCATCCAACATTAGTATTGTATTATATTTCAACAAAATATTGTGTATGTTTTTCTTAAATCTGACAAGTTATTTTCCAGAATCTCTGCCTGATTGAATCTACAGGTGTTCCCTGCATATTATCCACCTATCTTTAGAGAAGTTACTCATTTTTTTGCTGATCTTAATAAACTAAAACCAGAAGACGTTAGAATTAATATAAGAGAGGCTGCAGCTCAAGGAGTGAATTGCCTGAAGCCAGAATACATTGCTGACTACCTGATACAGGTTTGCATATTAGTGTCATAGTACAATTTTGAATTATCAAGACTATATTTTATTAGGTATACAAGTACCGTATTTTTCGGACCATAAGATGCACTTTTCCCCTCCCAAAAGTGGGTGGAAAAACGAGGTGCGTCTTATGGTCCGAAGGTAAGCGAAAACACTTGTCTCCCGTTCAGTCAACGCAGTCCATCAGCTCCATTGGAGACGTGATTGAATGAAGACATGGAATTCTCCGCCTCGCCCCTGTGATTGGTCAGCAGGGGAGGAAATACGGACATGCCTGCCATGCCTTTTGACTGCCTCCCCCTCCCTGCGCGCGCACATTTTCTTTCTTTTACCTCGCTGCTAAAGAAAGTTTTTGCTAAACTAAACCTCATAGGCAAAGCAGTGAAGAGTTGTCCCTGCAGGTTTCTCTGTGAAGTTTATTGGAAGTGATTTCCCATTTGCAAGATAATACTGCTAATTGTTTGAAATTGCTTCGGCATCTTAGAAAACCTATTCAGGGAAACTACCGGTACCTACCTTTCTTTCTTTCTCTCTTTCTTCCTCCCTCCCTCCTTTCTTTCTTCCTTCCTTCTCTTCCTTCCTTCTCTCTTTCTTACTTCCCCCTTCCTTCCTTCCTTCCTTCTTTCTTTCTCTCTCTCTCCCTTGCTCCCTCCCTCCATCCTCCCTCCTTCCTTCCTTCCTTCTTTCTTCCTTTTCTTTTTCTTTCTTTCTTTCTTTCTTTCTTTCTTTCTTTCTTTCTTTCTTTCTTTCTTTCTTTCTTTCTTTCTTTCTTTCTCTCTCTCTCTCTCTCTCTCTCTCTCCCCTCCTTCCTTCCTAGTATACCGGTACTATTTGGTTCAGAATATATTTTTTCTTGTTTTCCTGCTCTAAAAACTGGGTGCGTCTTATGGTCAGGTGCGTCTTATGGTCCGAAAAATACGGTAATCCTCAACTTACTTGTTCATTGTTCATTTAACAATGGTTCAACCGCAGCAAACTGACTTATGACTCACTCAAAATTATGATCATTGAATCACCCTGGCAGTTATGTGATTAAAATTTCAGCATTTGGCAACCACCTTGCATTTATAAGAGTTACAGTGCCTTGCAGTAACATGATTGTGATTTGGAACCTTCCCAGTCAGCTTCTGACAAGCAATGCAGTTGGGGCAGCCAGATTTGTTTTTAATCACCATGTGATGCATTTAAATCAGGGCTTTTCAACCTTTTCACCCATTGTACCACTTTTAGGATATGGCAACATCCAAGTACCACCAGTCGCCTAGCAAGGTGTCAAAAACTTGATGACCCCCCCAAAGGAAAAAAAGTGATGAAGTACAGGTAGTCCTTGACTTACAACAGTTTGCTTAGTGACTGTTTGAAGTTACAATGGCACTGAAAAAAGTGCCCCCCAAGCCACAGCCTAGCGAGATGCCTGCCTGCTGGCCCAGTAGCGCTCTTCCTCCTGTCCGAGGTTTTCATTTTTGTGAGCATTTCTGTTGAGGATTGGCAGCGGGAGGGGGGGTTGGTTTTTATTTCCCCCACACCTCTGCTGGGTGCTTACCACAGGTTTTGGCCATTTCACGTGATCCTGGGTCACTGTGACCGTCATAAATATGAATCAGTTGCCAAGCATCTGAATGTAAATCACAAGACCCTGGAGATGCTGCAACATTCCAGCTGATCTGCGCTTAGAAGCACCAGGATCAGCGCCGAGCTCCAGCTGGAGCCTGGCACTGATCCTGGCACTTCCGCTGAGTTCTGACAGCCCTGCAGCTCCAGCCATCTCTCACTCAGGCTTGTGCAATACTGACACCGGTTGAGCTCATTCCCCTCCCCCACTACTTTTCTAGGATGGTCGCGTATCACCTGCCAGGTACCAATGTACCACAGGTGGTACCCGTACCACTGGTTGAAAAGCCCTGATTTAAATGACTACAGTAAAAATTCTCATAAAATAGGTCCAGGCACACAATCAGTTGCTTAATAACTGCATTGCTTTCCAACTGTAATTCTGGCCTCAGTTTTGGGTCTTAAGTCAAGGATTTATCTTTATATTCAGTGAAGTATTATGATTACCTGAATTCATGTAGACCAGACATGTCAAACAAGGCCCGGGGGCCAGATCCGGCCTGCAAAGTGGTTTCATGTGGCCCGCGAAGCCATCCTGGAAACAGTGAGGGAACGGCCCCCACTACCTTGGCCCTGGCCCAGAGACCCTCCTTCTGCCAGAGACCCTCAGATCTGTCCCACTCCTGCCCAGGCCCCCATAGGCACCCTTGATGTGAACGATGTAGAGCTGGCCATGCCCACCCAGTAGGCCATATGCACTCTAGCCACGGCCACCCAGTAGGCCACACCCACCCAGGCCACACCCACCCAGCCCCCTGAAGGCAACCGCAATGCTGATGCGGCCCTCAATGAAATTGAGTTTGACACCCCTGATGTAGACCATATTGAATATCCACAGCCTTGGACGCTCCCTAGATGACTTGTGAGTTCTCTCTTCTCCTCTTCTCACTCCCATCCATTTTCTGCCCAACCTACCCAATAATCTATGGCAGTGGGATGCTTTGTGTGCAATTAAAAGATGGTAGAAAATCTTACATTCACTTTATTTCTCAGGTATAAAGATTAGGACAAATTACTCTTGGTTGGGTTTCCACACGAACTTTTCAGACAGCAGTATAATATAAAGCTTTCAAGAGATAACTTGTTTCTCCATTGTCTTTCTTACCAAGAATATATGGTAGCAGGAAGAAAATATATGGTAGCTAAAAAGAAAATGTCAGATAAAAAAACTGAAAGTATGATTCTTACAGCTTTCAAAAACTGCTGTCCCTATTTTTTTTAAGGAACCACCACCTTCAATGGAAAACTATTATTTACCAGAAGCTGCTGCTTATCTTCAGAATAGTATAATACTTGGAATTGGGTTTTCTCAAAAACGTAAAGCTGCCGAAGAAAAGCATACAGCAAAGAGGTCCAGAATTCACTGAAGCAACTAATCTGAAAATATAAAATTTTCAATTTCTATTTGTTTTCCTTTCCAAGATAAAATATATTAATTTTTGTAGTATTTTTGTGTGCCTTGGATTTCAAGCAAATAATAACTGAAACTTTTTCAAAACTAAACCTCTACATCTTTTGTTACAGGCTTGGAGGAATGTGTATTTAGATTCATATTGTACTGGAAATGGTACTTGAAGTGTACTTTATTCAGTAAATGCATAAACTATTGAGAAAGGACACATATGGCCACTTAACATACCTTTTGCTTCCATTTGTACATTCTTATTGGTTTCAATAAGACAATTATGTAATATATAATATTATATAACATTTATCTAACTTGCTATATTAGCTTATATTAGGAAAGGACATAGCCCCATTGAAGTTTTTCCTGCTTTTATTGTTCGTCTCTCCTTTTCTAAAAACATGCACTTTAGCTTTAGCAGTTCAAGAATTTTCTTTTCAATGCACAGAACAGTTAAGCATCTCTAAAAAGATAGAACATTACCTTCCAGACCAAAGGTCATCTGATTTTTAAAGTTAAAAAAAGAATAATTCAGAATTGCCTAACTAAAATTTCAGACTTATTTTATTTGTTCCCCAATAACTTGCTTATTAACTGGGATGTAATTTATACAAAGCTCTAGTTTTGACATGTTTAAAGTATTCTCCCAGTTCTTTCATTTGTTAAATCAATGTTTTAATAGCAGTATCAAGAAATCTGTATGCAGCAAGTATCAGCCACATCTGAGGCAATTTATTTAAATTGGCCGTCTATTCACTTATATCAATAGTTGTAGTGGGAATAGCAAGATTTCAAGTAACAACTGCTTTGCAGGAATGAAGAAGAAATCATTCACTGTCTCCTTTCAAAATTCTATTGGGTTTTCATTTTTCAAAAAGAATTTCAAAAATGCAAATGTGAAGAAAAGATAATTTCAATATTTGGAGACTTGGAAATTAGATTACTATATTCTTTAGTCCTAAGACTAAAACTCAGCCTCATTTTGCTAGTTTTTTTTTTAAAGAAAGTACCTGGATGTTAAGTGTCTACAGAAAATAAACAGATCTGATCTAATATTGAACAGTTGCTAATTGATACAAGGACCTTTTCTCAGGCAATATAACTGATGAAGATAACACTACTTTTCTCCTGAAAAAGCATGTAACAGAAAATTTCTACAAAAAGAACAGCAAACTGTGAATGTAAGTTTATTTCATTCAGAGATTACAAAAATGATAATTCATCTCATCCATGCAAATCTCAAGAAACTTATTAATACAATTATATCTGCACAGTTAATCACACAGAGCCAAAAAGGGATGTATAAAGTTTGAAAACTCAACCATGCCTTTTTAGAAAGCCCATTGTTACATGATCATTAATATATGTGTAAAGAACTTTACCATAGTAGTAGTAAAATACTGTAAATAAAACCTAGTTGAATATTTTCTTTTTGTGGCAGATGTCAGCAAATTTAGTTACACCTTGTATTTTTATAGCACCTTCATTGGAAAACTCAAAAACATTTTATAAAGCTGTAGTCAACCTCACAACATCCCTGTGAGGTAGGGAAGTATTGTCTTTGCAGTTTAGAAAACACATAATTAAATTTCCTCTAATTTCCAATGCTGTATTTGGTACAGACAATGCTTCCTCCTTTGCAATGGTTTCAACCTTCTTCGTATTCTTGGATTTGTCACTTGACAAGTTGCATTTTTGTAAAAATCAGTAATTTCAGTGAAATCCATTATAATTTCCATTTTGATGGAACAGATGTTAGAAATGTTCATTTTTGCATTTTAATAACAGCTTTTTATCTTTGATAATCAAGTACATCAGCATATTTATGGCCAGATAATCTGAAGTTTTACCCTTTTTTATTTTGTTCCTAAAAAGAAGAGGCATTTTATGTATCCAAGAGAATAAATGTGACAAGAGTTCCAGTATCCTATACCACTACAAATTGAATAGGTCTTCAATCTTTAATGTATTATTCATTTTTCAAAATATCAAAGATGCTCACTGCAAGTCTCATTTATGCTTTATCTATTTGTAGGAAGCTAGGACAATATTAAAAATGCACTGCATAATACCTAGTATCTAAAGTGGTATAATTCATAATTTTACCATTTTATGCAGACCAGTTTTTATACACGAGTTGTATTTTTTCAAGCAAGCAATTATTCCAAAGCAGATTCTTATCTTTTGCTCCACAGAACCTTCTCACCATCTTTTTATTCCTACCTCGTTGCATGTTAGAAACTATTTAGTATTTTAATCTTTCTAGAACTTTAATCCTGTATGAGGAAATGAAACAATATATGGTAATATTAATTTCTGGGAATATTTATGGTTGGAGTGATTTCCCAGAATATAATAGTTTTTTAAACATGAGTGGGAAAACTCCCTGGGCAGTTGACCTTATTGCACTTAAACATTTATATCCCCGTCCTGGAGCCAAGTGATCCTCTTGGTTTATTAAGTGATGAAATTAACGCAATATGAAGTAACTCTTAGAATGGGTCAAAATATTTGTATAGAATGAAACCCATCTGATTTCTTAACTGCAATAGTAATAGTACAGGCAATCAAGTTCTTTTTGCTTCCACCCAGAAATTGTCTGAGACATTATGCAGCTAGTCCACCATGATACTAGAGTTCTTTTTAACTGATGAATCCTGTCCCAGCTTGTACTGTAGAATTGGGGCAGATGCTAGGGATGTAATTTTGGGTTCCTTTCAGATTGCAGATTTTAAAGAAATGGACAGGAGGTGCAGAATGATAACGGCTATCACCTGGTTATGCAATTTCAGGTTTTCTGGGCTGCTTTAAATGGCCAGGACAAGCCATGCTAGCAGAAATAATCATTATCTCACTATATTCCTTTATTCCAGAGAAGGCAGTTAAGGTCAGTGGCATTTAAATTAGGATGATTTTGTGAATCCACTTCAATTGGGCTTTTGACCAAGATAAGGTAATGAAACAACCTTGTGGATTGCCTGAGGATTGAGGTTTGATATTGTTTTACAGTGCTTCCAGTTTTCTTGTCAAATTATGTCCAGATGGCAGTACTGATTTGTGTTCCCATTATACTGCCTTGAATCCAATTTTGTGTCCCTATTCTACATGAATTTGATAGGGGAATGTTTTCAAGAATTCTGATGTCAGGAGTCATTGCTAGGCTGATGTTACTCAGTTCTACACTCACCATCCAATTCTAAGCAGGCATCTGGTAACTGAACATTACCTATGTTTGATAATGGTTAAATGTTACTGTTGGTTAAAAAGAGGACTTGGATTTTGGGATTGAAATATATGCGATTTTTATAAGGCTGCAGTCCCAGTGAAAACGTGTAGTTAATAAGTGCTGCTTTGATCCCTAAATCCCATTGAATTTGCAGATGTTGAGGAATCTTTGCACAATTTTATTATTACACCTGCATTCCTTCCGGGATTAGATTTTTACAAGTTGTCCGTGCATTGGTTACATCGTATTGTGACTATTGTAACACACACTGGGCTACCCTTGAAGTGTCCAAACATTTCAGTTAGCGCAAAATCCAGCAGGCAGATTGCCAAATTATGCAAGGTGCAAAGTTCATACCTTGCTGATACTATTTGCACTGGTTGCCAATTGCTTTCCAAGCATAATTTAAAGCTATTAATTCTTAGAAGTCCCAAATGGCTTAAGTGTCTCTGCTGTTCTCATTACAAACTCATTTGTTAAGATTGGGAGACACTCTTTCCCCCCCCCCCCATCACTTTTAAACAGGTGTAGCTAGCCTTTGGTCATGAGAAAAGGCTTTTTCCTGCATTGCTCCTGAATGTTGGTACGCACACTTCATCACATTCTTCATTGTTAATTATCCTTTCTTGCTAATTTTATTTCACATTCTTTTTTTAAAACAAAATTTTGTTAGCTATTTGGAATGTCCAATACAGCTGAAGAGCAGCACACTCAAATAAATAAATAAATAGCATTTACTATAAATTTATTTCTGTTGGAGAAGTGGACATAGGAAAAGTCTATTTAAAACTGTTTATTTTGCAGGTCAATTATTGCCCTATTTTGTCTAAAAACATCTTTTGAAAGCAGGCAGTTCAGTTGTCTCTACAGTTGATTTGGCTTAGGCAATTTAGCCAAAAACATTTGGATTGTGTGAAACTTCAAGCTTCTGTAACTTCAGCATTCCATGCTGTTAAAATATGAATATTCACTTTGAGTAATTTAAGGCCTCTTTAAAAAGTATGTTTTCTATGAAGTATTGAAATGAGCATATAGAAGACATGCTCTATGCAGTTTTTATTGTTCACAATTGAAAATAGTGTTAAGGTCACACCCTATTCATTGTCAACACATTGGATTTGTATTCAAATATATGACTGACTATACAGTCCAAGACTTCAAGTTCTTGACAGTTGTGCTGATTGGATCTATGTAGCTTGAACTTTGTATCTCTTGATCCCTATTCAACTTTGACTGCCAACGTTCAGAAATAGATACACCAGCTAAACGGCACGCTGTGTATCCACTAGATCAACAGGTGTCAAACTGGCAGCCTGTGGGCTGGATGCATCACGCACAAGCCACACCCACCCTGGCTCTGCAAAGGCAAAAAAGTCACGTGACACCATTGAGTTTAACTAGATCATGGGTGTTAAATTTGTCACATGACGTTGCAACGTATCATAACTCTTTTTGCATTGTCGGCAATGGGGTGGGCGCAGCCTCAGTATGATGAAACCGGCCTATAGGCCAGCAGTTTGACACCTCTGGACTAGATGGATGTAGGCATTGATATTAAAGCCACATTGCATATAGCTTGAATTATAAGTGTACATTTTAGGATCTGTAGAGGCCTCAGAAAATGTTCTTGGGAAGTCCTAATGCTTTTACCAAATAAACAGTAAATCCCAACGTACTGTTTTTATCAATACAAAATACATAGATATATAAAATGCTCTGGTTAGAGCAGAAAAAAAGCTGCTCAAATAAGTTTTATTCTATATTTTGTGCTATAGTGTATTATCAAAATATTGTTCATGTAAATACACTATCTGCCTCTTAAGATTCCTTTGAAGTGTACTGTTAAGAGCTTGCTAAATTATAGTTGATATTTTGACTAGGAACATGGACACTGCTTTCATTTAAAAAGCATCAATCACTTATGCAGCAAAAAAGTTACATGGTCTTCCAGAAGTATTCATAGAATAGGCAATGAACCTAAATACAAATTCAGAATGAACTTTAAGCTAACTATGATTTTACAAGTACCGTGAATTAAATACTCTGAACTTCAAAGACAAACCGCTAAAAACTAGGACTGTTTTTTTCAAGCTATCATTTATTTTAATCAGCTCAGAACTATAGATGTCTGGACTAAAAGAATACTTATTTGCATTCAGATCACCTGTTTGTTTCTTTATAATTATTTTGCCCACAGATCACAAAGCAGTTGTGTAACAGTAGTTTATATTAGCATATATGACATTTGTTAGGATAGGTAAGATGCAGAACTTCAGAGTGCATAAAGTCAAACCATCCATATGTGTATGAGCTCCTCCCAAAATTAAGAATCTCAAGGAACAATTCATAATACAAAATATGCACTTTGTTTACTAGAGCTCCACTTTCTTTTGAAAGATTTGACTAATTCAATGGTGTAATATTTCAATGAAAGCATGTTCACTAATAACAAGTATCTGGGGATGTAAAAGTTTTAGCTTCACTACAAAAAGCTGTCAACTTTAGCAATGTTGTTTCCTTTTAACTACATTTTTTGCCACTTGATATTAGTGGTGTTGCTAGCAGTGACACAGTGAGGTAGATGATGACCACACATTTCAAGTTACTTACGGGCCACCAATACTTTGCAACAGCCAATTCAATGCATATCTATGAATGAATTCAGCAGAACTTTTTTCTTGTAACATGCATAAGACTGCAGCTTTAAGTTTCAACACCATGATCATGTATTTGCCACACTGAAGTGATGCACGGCATCAGAACATGTATATATAATCATTAGACTGCAGAGGTCATGAACATTTCTATATTTATTAATGTTACAATATTAACTTGCTATACCAACTATGCCCAAGAACTCAAGTGAATACAAAGGACAGCTTCATCTACCCTATCATACAGTATATTAAAACTTGATTCATGTGTAACAATTTTAATAAATGTCAAAGCTGGAATTTAAAATTGTACATTTCACATAATCTTAGTTCTTCAGCTTTAATACCCTGCAAAGGCTTTGTTGGCAAATAGACAACTTTCAGGAAAGATACGCAACTCAACGATGTCAGCTGTTTTACTTCGTGATCTAAGCACGTAGAGGACTGGTTCTGCATCTGTATAAAACACAACTACTTAGAAGAATATATCTCACAATTCTTAATAGGAATAAAATATTATTCTAAGCAGTCTGTTCTTCATTTAAAGCAATGATTTCATATTCTAAACACTCCTTAATTGCAAAGTCATCTTTTTATAAAGTACATAGCTACTTCATAAGTAAATTTGTCTAAATGCTGGCTTGAGAGTCCAAAAAACAGCCAGGCATTTGGAAAGACATATCAGGAGTGGCCATATTAGATTTAGATTGGAAGAACAAAGTAAAAAAACAAAAGTAACCCAGGGAGCAAGAACCTCTTAGGGAGCTGGTCTGAATTCTACTCACAGTCAATGTTATACAGCAAAATATAGCATAAATTAGTATTCAAATACTGTTAAAATGTGTCCGAATAAATGAGTACATAGCTGGCCAGGAAATTGAGTTTTAACTAAAGTTGCCATTACTCTTTGGCAGTAGGAGGAAGAAAATGCCATAAATGCAACATCTTATTCTCAAAATATATCCAAATCTTAAACAGTAAATAAGTACAATGGACATTTTTCACTATACATATAAGTATCTCCATCCTGCAAGTATAATGGTATGCGTGAGCAATAGCTGATAATTCCTAACAGATTGCTAAGGCTAAATATTCAGCATCAACTTCTCAGAAATATGTCCCAGATATTATAGGAGCAAACATTTATTGACCATTTATCTAAAGAAAATCTTACTCTGATATCCAGTAAAGTATATATAGTTGCATTTTCCATGCAACTACTATATTGCAATTTGTCAAGCCTGGAGAGCTATTTCTCAAATTAAGAATTTACACAAATGAAACCAGTTAATATACAGACTAATGTCCATAATTTTTTTATCTGGATATGTACTTATTTTCTGATAACTAAAGAAAAAATACTATGCTGCATTTTTTTAAAAAAAAATTGTGTGCATTAGAGGTTCCTAGTAAATTATGGCTACGTGTGAAAGGATATATAATAAATGGGGCAAGGAACAAACTGCTCGTTTAAGGTCACTTAAATTATATTATCAACTCAGATGGCTGATTTCTGCAGGATTTCTTAGAGGAATCCAGTAGAGCTGGTTTCGAGTTTCAGATGGCCACCAAAGAGTTGTAACCTTTTCCAGAAGTTGTGATCCACATGGTATCCACAATGAGTGCAGCAAGTCTGAGGTAGTCAACCTTTACGAAGGCTCAGTATCTGAACATAAAAAAATTTGAAATAACCACTGGCTGCAGAGGAATCAAAACACCGGGAACTCTTGTTCAACAATTTACATTAATTTCCCTCATAATATAAAGAAGGTGTACCAAATTAAGTATATTTTCAAAGTGCAGAAAAGCAATCACTTACGTCAAAGTAGTCTGCACTTGTTGTAGAAGATCCAGCAGAAACAAGACGGCATGTTCATAATTGGTGTGGTTTAGTTATCTTAAGAATGGAAGGGTATCAAAGAACCATTCCTTAATTGTAATATGTGTGCAGCTTTACTGATCCCCAAGCACAGCATATTGGTTGTCTAGCTGAAGTTTAGTTGCCTGGGATTTTGAAACCTCATCCCTACCTCTATTTTTGTGTTTTACTACTTCAAAGCTCTTCTCCATTTCTTTATCCCTAAGGGAAAATAAATGTAATCAGTAACTGTCTTAGACACACTTGCCCTTTAGCAATACTAATCAATGACACTAATTTACTTGCAAAATTCCATGACTAGGGTCCTAACAAAGGAGACCATAATCTAAAGAACTATTGCAGGCATGGTTAAGGGCTTGCATATGCCACTGATGACATTTCTCTGAACAAACCTCAATGCCATTTCATAAACTGATTTTGAAATGACAAACTGGGTTCTGTTATACAAGCATATAAATTGTTATACAAGCATATATATTCAAAACTTTTGATAGCGTTAGTGAGGCAGTTCACTGGATTGCAGCCACAAAAATGTATCCCAACATCCCAAGTAGACTAACACTGCAATGACATGTCAATAATTATGAATATGGTAATGTCCTAAATGCAACATTCAGAAACTATTCCAAAGCATAAGCTAAATGCATAACTATTTCTGCATGCTTGTTTTTTTAATTGAACTTAAGTCGCATGAAAGCCTGGACTTGGAATACTTGTTTATAAGCAGTCAGTTACAAGAAGACTGACATTCAAATAAAATCCATTAATTGTGTAGGGACTGTCTTAAAAGTCATTCTTAACACACATAATCCCAAATGCAGTAACAGATTATGAAACAAAATTGGAAAATGCCATCTTTGTGTACATTATGGTACAAATACAGATATACTGTAATTTACTGCTTAAGTTGAATATTGATAAACCGCCTATAATTAAAATTTGAACCATTTACTCAGTATCAATTAAAATACTGAAGTTCTGCAATGGACCAAGTCCGATAGAAGGTAATTTGATGTTAGGAATGGGCCCAGATCAAGTGATAACAACAATCTCACACCCCACCTCTCTAAATAGCACTGTATAAATCAAGAAACTGGTTTTTAAAAAATTCAATCTGAGCTTCTGCAGATAAAATCCATATCCTCCCTAGTTATGCTTAAAGCGCACTTGCTTCCTCTAGTGCAGATCACATTGTATACTTGTTTATGATCTGTGGAAAAATTACAAAACTTTAGATTAGACCATGAAACTTTGAAGAGATTGCTAGGTTGGGAGAAGAATTATTTTAAGGAAATATTCTAGAATTGTATCGCCATACTTACTTTCTAGTATCTACTTGCTTGGCAGTGGACTGCAATGATGGAAACTGTGTATCACTATAGATCTCTGGAGGACCTTGTGGCACTTTTCGTGTCCTGCCTTCTCTTGCACCAGGTGGCCTATATACTCCACTGGATTGCACTGGCTCTGGATTTTCTGTAAAGAATTTTTAAAAACCCAATCAGATATAATCAGATAAACATTAAATGAAACATTTCAATTTAATATTCAATCTACGCTCAATACTTTGGCTATACAAGTAAAGATTCCTCTTTATTCAGACAATCTACTACTTAAGCATTAGAAATGAAATATTTCCAAATATGTTTATTTTTTATTCAACAGATTTTCATTTAGCTAAAAATGAGACAAAATGGCTGATTCAGTAAACATTGGTAAATTAAAAGGAACATAGAGCAAAGCTCACCAATAATTTCAGCAACAGGTGTTTGTGTAGGAGCAGACCTATTCCAAGGACCAGATGACTTCTCCAAACTTCCACCTGGTTCATCACTATTATCCCTTGGTTCTTCTTTTTTCTCACTTTCTTCTTCATCTTTTTCACTGACAAAAAAAGAAAAAAACCTGTTACAGCTTTCATCACTTATGTAAACACATTCATACTATAATGTGGAAACTGAGCATACAGTAGTACTCAAAGTATGTTATTTAAAACAAAAGGGAACATCTCCAGTCTCGTGCTATGAAGACTAATACCAACAATTAGAACACAATCATGTCACTAATCTATAGGCTCCTAATTAATCAAGAGGATGCAAAATGTTTAGGCATGAAAAAACCTTGTTTTTAATAATCGCCAACTAAGATTAAATATTGAACAGTAATTTCTCCATCAAGCACAGAAATATTAAAGCATTTAAGAACAGCAAGCATTGATGATGTTTTGAAGCAATACTAGCCACTGTGTGGCAAGCTTAGAGATAAGACCTGATTAAGTTTTTCTTCACCTAGAACTTGCAAGTAGTAACTGAATCATTCATGTAGAACTATAGTTTTCAATATATACCTATATACTTTCAAGACAATAATACCTAATTTGCATGGACTGAACTCTGAGGCCACTGTAGTCAATTATTTCTTCCTGCTCAAATTCTTTCCAGTCATCCTCTTCCTGCAAGATGAAGATTACATAGGCTTATTATTAGTTCTTAATGAAGGGCAATCAGCACTGGCAGCTATAGAATGACTGTCACAGAAAAAAAAATAGTAGTCATCCTCCTAGGATTTAAATATTCCCAACGCTTCTGTTATATCAGAAGCTAAACAGTGCCTACTTTATAACTAGACCATTTCCACTACTCAACATTCCATACATATCCCATAACACACAACTAAATTATTTTCATGATAGTAATTAAATGTTAATTTTTTTCTTTCAAAATACATGCTATATAGAAATCTTAGTATTGTTTAATACAGTAAAATTCTAGTATGCAAACTGGTTCTAACTGATTCAAATTTTAAAATTAAAAATTTAATCATAATTTCAAGATAGTAAAACCTCTCTATAGTATGAAACATGACATATCGGTTTTCTGGTATTTACTCTATGTCCCCACTTTCATACTGTGGAGTTATAGAAGTTAGCTTTGATCTGACTAATTCAGAGTTTGATTCAAAAGGTAGTAGTGAAATCAAAACTCCTCAATATCTTAGAGCAAGCTTACAGAGGGGTGAAAAGGAAGAGACAGAATTGGCTATATTTTAGTTTAGTCCCAAGTTACTGTCCATCTTTGAAGTTACTGCAAAATCATTATTTTTCGCCAACAATGTATTTCTGTTTTCTCATACATCTGAGAAAACATAGAACTACCAGAATTTGCAAGTCAAAAACTATTTTGTTGCATGAAAATGACATATACATGTGGTCAATAATGTATTATGATGGTAAGATGGAATGGATTTTCATTTATTATTAACTGCTGTAGGCCGTATTCGTACACTTATTTGCTAAGCTCCCTTCCTCTCCAAGCGTCAGCAGGGAATCAGGCTACCCTAAATCTTGCTGTTCTACAGTTAAAATTCCCAGTCTCTATATTTATATATATTGTTTTGCTTTTCATTGTTTGGCTTTTTGGTTATTGAACGCTTTAATATTCCTTATAACTTGCCAGCACACTCAAGATGGGAAGGGGATACAAAGGAATAGATGGTACACCAGTTATTTAGCAACTAGCAGCATAGCAGCAAAATGAACTGGCAGTGCCAAACCTGAAGGTGCTCCATAATTTATCTTTTGAGGTAGAGGAGGCTGATCTTTCCTGGTGGCAGCTAAGTTTGGATGAGTTAATTTGCTGAGTTCGCTGGCAGATTTGCCAAGTTTGTTTGTCCATAGCTTATACCCACAGTTTGGGTGTTTTAACCAATAGTTGATATCAAAGAGATAGCATGTTTTGTTAACTCTTGGCTGTCACTTGTTGCTGGTCTAGTTCTATGAAACCAATGCAGATTTGAGAAGCCATGAGGAGCCAGGTCTGCCTTGGCAGCAACAGCCATTTCAAAGACAATACAGACTACCAAAGTACAAAAGGTAAGTACAATTACAAATGGCTACTACAATACCCCCAATTTGCTCTTGCTATCCAAAGTGATTTAACCAGGATTGTGGTGTCTTAATTGTCTACTCTTGTTCTAAGTGTTTGGTTTTTTTGTTGTTGTTGCTGCTGTTTTTGAGGGGGACAGGCAGGCAGTTACACCGGATTCTGAAACTTAGCATCTTTTCTTATATGGACAGTTTCACTGTCTCCTCCTCTTGCAGTCATCAAAAGCCTTGCTTTCTCCATAATTTCTTGGGGGGGAAGGGGTGAACAAAAATTAGTATATTGTTTTAGTCCACAGCGCCATTAATCTTGAGAACTAGTGTTGCATACAAACAGAATGCTAGACGAGATAAATTTTGGTCTGCTCCAATGCACTGTGGATAGGTTTACATTCTTCAGTAGCTGTTTTTGGAGGGAGGCAATAAAATCGTAATAACCGTGTACCATTCTCAGACTTTATATTTTGAAGTGAGTGCCCAGACCTTATCCTGCCTCAACAGCAAGATACTCCTGTTGCTTAAAGCGGCAACTGAGAAAATCGTTCTTGTGCTCTCACGCCCAGAGCAGCAAGATGGGGTTTCAAACGGAGAAGTCGTGAGTGCCAGGTGGGAAATTTGGGACAAACCTGGAGAAACAAAACTGAGCAATTCTCCTGTTTGACCCCCAAACTCCGTCCCGCGTACCAGCCTATTTCCTAACAAAATGGATTCCCATTGCCGCTAGCCTCGGTCTCGGCCCTATGAGCGAAGAAAGCTGAGAAACTGCCTTCCACGCGCCCCAGAGGAAACCCAAGATGGCCTAGCTGGGATGTAGCGACGCCCTCTACCGAAAGGAAGCTACCAACGCCCACAGGAAGCAGTCAGGATAAAGTTTCCTCCTCCTCCCCAATCCTCTTCCACCCTAGTTCCTGGCCAACTCGAGCCCATAACTCTCAGCCAGGGAGAACCCTGGTCGGTCTCGGTCTCCTTACCTTGTTTGCTGCCTTAGAAGCGCCGCTGGCCGCGTTAGCATTAGAGGCGGCTCCATGGGCGCCTTCCGCTTGCCGGCTTCCCCCAGTCACACCCGCGGCAGTGGCATTGGAGGAGGCAGCCGAGGAAGGCGCGGCAGTGGCACTTCCCCGGCTACTTTTCTCTTTTCGTTTCTTTTTGTCTCGCTTCGCGAAAAAGTCGTCTAAGCTCCTCTCCTCGGTTTCAGCCATGGCGGCGGCGGCTCCTCGCACTCCGGTTCAAACCGGTTATGACTGACAGACTGACCACTCGCCTCTGCCTAAGGACAGTTGCGGGGGGGGAGAGAAAGGGCGGCGAGAACTCGGCGCCACCCAGCAGCCTCGCGTGCTCCTTTCGTTCGCCTGGCCCCCGCGAACGAATCAGAAGGTCCGAGCTTAAACTGCCGCCGCACGCGCGTTTTCCCTCCTGCTCCGGCCTCAACGCAATTCGTTCGAAGAGGAGCAGGACGGCTTCCGCTCTCCACGTTGGTGGCCACCACTTGTCACAGCCGAAAGAGGAGGCTGGGAAGAAGAGAGGGAGGGGTGCCGTCAAGAGCAGAGCGTTTGTAACGTAGTACTCAAAGAGCCACTTTATTGGGCATCTGAGCGGGAAGGAGGGAGAGCGCATGCACTTGTCCCTCCGCCGACCAACCCGCTGAAAGAAACGAAGAGCCAATCAAAAGGTGCGGGGAGGAACCGACGTACGTCTAGCAAAGTGAGTGCCGGCAGCAGTGAACGTTAGGAATTCCTGCGGGTGAATTATTTGGCGCGCATGCGTAGGAGCAGTAGAATTTTTGAGAAATGATTCGTTCGCGTAAAATAGGCGGAGCTTAGTAGGGGCATGCGCTATGAGGCGGGAAAGGAGTCTGCGCAATTTGACTATTTCAGTGACTTCTCCGAATCGTGGGCGCCAAAGGTCACGCGGAAATCTGGTTTATGACATCAGAGTGTTCTCCTTTTAATTATCTTCTTGACTCAAGTTTGGAGCCGCCTCTAGTCAGAGAATAAGCTTTCCAGTTGCTTTTTCTCGTGCTTTTTGTATCCCACAGGAAAGTTCCCTTCAGAATTACCAGCAAAATGGATTTAAAGGGTTTAGCTCCAAATCATTAGCAGTTTTAAAGTCTTATTAAAATGTACAATAATGAAACTTAGAACACTGAATCCTGCCATGATGCATTGTTATTCTGGATCAAGCTGTCGTTTAATTATTTTTTTCTCTTTGCTAAGACACCTGAGCTGGTCTGTATAGGCGGATTCTATCATTGATAACAACTCTTGCCAGATAGCTGAGCTCATAAAAATATCTTTTATCATCCAGAAATACTTTTATTTGCATGCAAAGTAGATTACAGCAGATGAGGTGAATTACAGTGTCTGTACGTGTGTCTACCAGTTATGGAGGAGCACGTGTATCTGCTGGTTATGGAGGAGGAGAGTCCCTAGGGAGAAGAAGGAGGAAGTCCATCCCAGAAAGGGGAGGGGTGTAAGGCACATGATCAGGAGAAGGAGGAAATATGTCATAGGAAAGGAAGAGTTGGCTAGTCCAGATGAGATAGCATATTATAATTTCCCCAAACAAACACGTGGTGGCAGCACACTCCCCGTCTGGTATTTCATAATACCACTATAAACTTGATATTGGTAGGTATGCAAATACAAATAAATGGTTGTGATTTGCTTGTTGTCTTAAAAACCTGAGAGATATAAGAAATAAACCTGAGATATATAAGACATAAAAACCTGACAAATATAAGAAATAAATATGCATACATATTGCAATAATAAGAATTGCCATTACAGGCCTAAAACAGTTTAAAGTTCAAATCACTTTTCTTCTTGAAGTCAGGATCCAACCAGGGAAGGTGACGAGTTCAGTCCTCAAGAGGCAAAAGCAGAACAAGCTCTGTGATGGGTCTGATGACAGTTTTGGTGCCTTTCAATTCTTGAGCTTGTTGGTCCTTGAGCAGAAGAAGGTCTCTAAATTGGGGGTTGGGGTGAAGATGAGACTTTTGAGACTGGAGCATGATTTAGTTGCACCCCGCCACATCTTGAAGCAGGGTTGGATGCAGGTGGTTGGTGTGGATTGCCTAGAAGTGGAGCAGGATGCATAGCTGTAGCATGCTTGTCGCTATCACATTCTGTGCACTTGACAAAGGCTTTGCAATCTTTAGCAAAATGGTCATATGAAACACAGCACCTGTAGCATACTCCAAGTTTTTGGAGAACCTCTTTCCGCTCTTGTACAGTCATTGCTCTAAGCTCATGACATTTTCTAAGAGGGTGAGGTTTTTTGTGAATAGGACACTGACAATTAGGATCTCCATCCCCACCACCTGAATCACTCCATTGAGGAGGAGATGGTACAGGAGGTGAGATGTCCATTTTTCTTGTAAGCACAGCTCCACCTGAGTCTCTTTGTTGAGCTGCTGTGTTAATATTCCTTGGTGATGATGATGGAGCAGGCACACTGGGTTCACCGTAGTTGAAGCTGGGATCATTTCTTGTCCAGGCATGTCTGCCGATGAACCTTGATGATGATGATGATGGGGCAGAAACACTGGAGTCAGGGTAGTTGAAGCTGGGGTCATTTCTCGTCCAGGCGTGTCTGCTGATGAACCTGCAAAAATATGAGAATGGGGGAAAGGAAACATTATGGCATAGTTTGTAATCTGAGCCTTGCTGTGTCCATTTGTCCTGCAGGTTGTATGGCAGTTTTGACACCACTGGATTGACACCATGGGAGGAATCCAGGTAGCTGAGACCAGTTAGACGTGGGTCTGTTTTTGCCAATTCTATTTCCATGAGGAGATCACTTAGTCTTTGAAGCTTATAATTGTTTTTGTTGCCTATCTTCGGAAAGTTTTGTAGTCTTTCGAATAAGGCATTCTCCAATGCTTCTGGGCTTCTGTAGGTTTGTTCAAGTCTTGCCCACACGTCTGGGGATCTGCAGATTCTGGACCCAGCCACTTAATGAATAGCTCAAGTTCCTCCCTGGCATTGAAGTTGAGATCAGCAATAGCAGCTCTGAAGGTTGCTTTCCAGGATCTGTAGGTCTCTGAACGGTCATTAAACTTTGAAAGGCTAGAGTTGAGGAGCTCTCGGCGAATCATGTATCTGGCATGGTCAGAACGGTCTGACCCCTTGATGCCAAAGAAACTCTTGGGACCCCTTGGGTGTGAAAGTTCTCTGGTGAATAAGGGGGAGGTGTACCAGGATAGAATGATGTTGCAAAAGCATTCAGCTGTGGTGTAGTCCCTAAGGCTTGTGCTAGCTGTTGATTCAACCGTTGTCCATTGCTGGAGGTTATGTTGTCATTGGCAAGAGGTGATGCAGTTTGAAGTGTTGGCGCATCTGTGTTGTGGTGTTGAAGAGGTGCAGGCTTTTGCAGGCTTGGGATCTGTGTGCTGTTCATAGGAAATACAGTTGAGGCACCTACGTTGTAGTGTTGAGGAGGTGCAGGTTTTTGCAGGCTTGGGACCTCTGTGATGTTTGTGGGAAGTACAGTTGATGCACTTGTGTTGTGGTGTTGAGGGGTTGCAGGAGTCTCTGTGTGGTAAGTCAGTTACCACAGTTGCAGTTTTGGGGTCTCTGTGTGGTAAGTCAGGACAGCGTTGTTCGTAGGAAGTGCAGAGGATGGCTCTGCATCATTGCAAACATTATGCTTTAACACATATTGACTGGTGCGTTCCATCGGATCTTCCACTTCTATTGGGATGGAACAATCCACATCGGTGCTTTCCTGCATCGCCTGTTCATAGACCTTCAGCTTTGCTCGGGCAGCTGCCTCCTCCCTTTCCATTCGCAGAATCTTTATTTTGTATTCCTTTCGATACCATCGACCATGGTATCCTGCTGCGGCGTCTCAGGGGATTGGGAGTGGGAGGCACGGTTCTTCAGTGGTTCACTTCCTATCTCCTGGGACGCTCGCAGTCGGTGTTGGCAGGGGGGCAGAGATCGACCGCGAGGCCTCTCGTTTGTGGAGTCCCTCAGGGGTCGGTCCTCTCGCCTCTCCTGTTCAACATCTACATGAAACCGCTGGGTGAGATCATTCGTGGTTTTGGAGTTGGGTATCATCAGTATGCTGATGATACCCAACTTTTCATTTTGACCCCAAACCACCCCAGTGATGCCCTCGACGTGATGTCCCGATGCCTGGAGGCGGTCAGGGTCTGGATGGGGAGGAACAGGCTTCGACTCAACCCTGACAAGACTGAGTGGCTGTGCGTACCGGCATCTCGGGATATTCAGGATATCCCACCCCTCACTATGGGGGGTGAGTTATTACCTCCTGTAGATAGGGCTCGCAACTTGGGAGTCCTCCTAGATTCACAGCTCTCCCTAGAAGACCATATAGTAGCTGTGACTAGGGGGGCCTTCGCCCAGGTTCGCCTGGTGTGCCAGTTGCGGCCCTATCTAGACCGGGATGCCTTACGTATGGTCACTCATGCGCTCGTGACCTCTCGTCTTGACTACTGCAACGCTCTCTACATGGGGCTACCCTTGAAGACCACTCAGAGGCTCCAACTGGTACAGAATGCAGCCGCGAGAGTTGTATTGGGAGTTTCCCGACACTCCCATGTCACACCTTTGCTCCG
Organism: Vipera ursinii; assembly: GCF_947247035.1. Classification (NCBI taxonomy): domain Eukaryota; kingdom Metazoa; phylum Chordata; class Lepidosauria; order Squamata; family Viperidae; genus Vipera; species Vipera ursinii. The sequence goes on from NC_139517.1 coordinate 76,599,960, forward strand.
CGAGCTGCATTGGCTTCCAGTTGTCTTCCGAGTGAGGTTCAAGGTGTTAGTAATGACCTACAAAGCCCTTCATGGCATGGGTCCGGAATACCTTGGGGAGCACCTGCAGCTGGCGTCAACTTCCCTCCGCCCAGTACGCTCCCACAGAGAGGGCCTCCTCAGGGTGCCACCGGTCAAAGAATGCCAACTGGTGGCCCCCAGGGGGAGGGCGTTCTCTGTGGGTGCACCGGATTTATGGAACCATCTTCCGGTTGAGCTCCGGATGGCGCCCGATCTCCGCTCCTTCCGGCGCGATCTTAAAACCCATCTCTTTAAACAAGCTGGCCTGGCCTGATGGGACGGGGTGGGATTTTTATAAATGGACTTCAATTTTTAATCTGTATTAATTTATTATGGGCATTGTTTAATCACGTTTTAATAATTTTTAATTTTTGTATCTAGTTTTTATGTATTGCCCTGTTTACCGCCCTGAGTCCTTCGGGAGAAGGGCGGTATATAAATTAAATTAATAATAACAATAATAATAATAATAATAATAATAATAATAATAATAATAATAATAATAATAATAATATTCTGACTCTGCTTGGTGGGCTTTGTTCTGAGCTTCCACCTTTGCTTGGTGGGCTTCGCTTTGGGCTTGCATCTTTGCTTGGTGGGTGTTGTGACTCAGGGCCAGCCTGTGGGTCCGACAGCCGGGTCCGATGTATCGGAGGACTCAGATGTGGGGGAGGAGGGAAACGAACCGGCTGATGATGATTTGGAGACTTTGCAGAGTCCTCAGCCGGGAACCTCTTCTCAGCTGTGTGAGCCCGAGAGTGCGGAGGATGATGACCCACAGCTGGCCCTGTTCAAGGACGCCCGACGCAGGAGGCAGACGAGCAGGGACAAACAAAGAAAGGCTATGGGACTCCTCGGGAGGAGGCACAGGGAGACCACGCCCTGAGCTCTCTATAAAAGAAGTGTTTGGGGAGGGGCTGGTTGCTGAAAGCAACTTTTCCGTTTGAGAAGTCAAGCTCTTGTATTCTTGTAACAGTGTAATTAAAACTTGGCAGAAGCCTTTTGGTCTTGGACGCTTTCCAGACTCTTCTTTTGATTAGGGGTGCGAGAAGAGGGCTGGTTCAGAACAGTGGGCTTCCTCCTCTGCTTGGCGGGCTTTGCTTTGGGCTTCTATTTCAACTTCCTTCCTGGCAAAGGAAACTTGCACTTTCTTTTCTTTTGTGAGCGCACGGGCCTCTACTAGCTTGTCATGTATCGTTGACGCCCTGGAGTGAGAGGATCTAGCAGAACATACTGTGACTTTAGTTGATGTGGATCTATGAGATCTGGTCTCCTGCAGTTCAGCAATACGGATTTCTGCCTTATTCTTTGCATCTTGCACTAGGAGATCTCTTTGCTAGTTTACTTCATCAATGGTTAGTTCTGCTGAGGAATCATCTACATTAGAGTCATTCAAAAAACCTGTGTATTTTGCAGACAGCCGCTGGTAACTTTCATATGCTGCAGATAGATGACCTATAGAGCCTCTTAATTCAACAGGATTATCCTTAAGGCTCAGCAAAACTGACATGCAGTATGCAGTTCTGTTTCATAGTTCTGACAGATTACTGGAAAGTTCATTTCTAGTTGCCTCTTAATTTTCCCTGAGTTTCTGGGTTGGTTTTATTGTACGCTTAGGTTTTACAGCAGGATCTTTGTACAAATCAGGGTTGTCTGGTCGAACCAGCTCTTCTGAATCAATGGGACACTCCGCCATGGCTAGGACAGATACAGAAAACTTCCTAGGTATTTTTAACTAATTCAGTGAACTTCGCTCTTTGACCACCAGGGGACGCCTTCTGCGTGGTTAGAGACTTCAGGGAAGTTCACCCTTTAGCCATTAGGGGCCACTCTACACGTGCCTGGGGACAAGCCTTATATTTGCTGAGCAACCACAAGGGTGCTGCTTGCGTAAGTGGGTACTTCAACAAAGTTCACCCTTTGACCACTAGAGGTCACTGTTTGGAAGCAAGCCTGTTATTTGCAGATCAGCCACTGGGGAGTGCGCTGTGCTGCATGAGCAAATACAAGCCTGTTATTGCCCCTAGCCTTCAGTTGGACACAAGGTCAGCCAAATTGTTTCTTCTTAGGACCACAAGTTATAATCCGGTTTGGAACTCTTAAGGAACTGCCTGTCCATGTTAAGAGTGTCAACCATAGGCTGTAAACTGTGCCATTAACAAAGGTTAATTTGCTCCTTGTTCCTTTGTTTACAGCTAGCAGAACTGAGTAGTATTGCTTTGCTTTAGGCCTTCAGTTGCAGGTAACTTAATTGTAGGCTTGCTGAATAATCTCCCCTCTGGAGATTCAAAACATATATTTTAGGATTGTTAGCTAAATTACTTGTTTTTTTCCATATAAAGATGCTTTCATGGCTTGTCATAAGTGTGAATCAATATCTTTCTCTGTCTATACAGCTTCACATGCAGTTTAAATTTGCAGACAGTATAAACGTTTCAGTTTGGCCACCAGAGGTCGCTGCCTGCTTTAACATAAATCCAAGCTTGCTGTTTACTTTTTGCATTCCAAGGGTAGGGGCCTCTTTCACTCAGCAGTAAACCAGGGGCTTGGTTACCAAGGCAATTAATTGTTTTATGGCCCTTTTATGGCTGCTCTCAGAGGTCTGTTAAACAAAGGGAGTTTAGCAAACTGACAAACTTTTCTCTCCCTTTGAGTAAAATTCAGCTCTGAACACAAATTGGCTTTGCAACACAGGATATCTCTGATCTTCCCATTCAAATTTGGTGAGAGGCAGTTTCGGAGAAGACAGACAGGGAATTTTTGATCCTGCATTTGATTTCACAAAGGCTTGAAGATTACAAACAAACAGTCTCTCTTTGCAATTAGGAACATTTGTAAACATTCAAAGTAGATCTGAGCAGAAACTAATTTGCATTTCAAAGTCTCTCCAAATTACTTAAGACGCTGGCTAGAAATTCAGTAAGATTTTAACGGGTCTTTTGGCTGGTCTCAGGAAGCCAGGAAGAGACAATAGTTCACAGAAACACAAATCCTAGAAACACGACTCTGTCTCTTGCAGAATCAGCTGGAGAATGGCGAAATAAATCATCTCCTTTTTTATTGCAGGCAGCAAGGAGTTCAAACTGTCTTTTGACTATTCTGGATCAAGCTGTCATTTAATGATTTTTTCCCTTTGCTAAGACACCTGAGCTGGTCTGTATAGGCGGATTCTATCATTGATAACAACTCTTGCCAGATAGCTGAGCTCATAAAAATATCTTTTCTCATCCAGAAATACCTTTATTTGCATGCAGAGTAGATTACAGCAGATGAGGTGAATTAGATGATAACACACGATATTTCCAAGGTCAAAAGACAGTATCGACTCACAGTGTCTACACATGTGTCTGCCGGTTATGGAGGAGCACGTGTATCTGCCGGTTATGGAGGAGGAGATTCCCCAGGGAGAAGAAGGAGGAAGTCCATCCCAGAAAGGGGAGGGGTGTAAGCAGTGCTTTTTTTGTAAAACAAAAAGATGCCAGAACTCACACGTCATACAACCCACCTTGCCTATCCTACAAGGTTTCATCCAAAAAAGGTGCCGGAACTCCGTTCTGAGCGTTCTATGACAAAAAACCCCTGGGTGTAAGGCACATGATCAGGAGAAGGAGGAAATATGTCATAGGGAAGGAGGAGTTGGCTAGCCCAGATAAGATAGCATATTATAATTTCCCCAAACAACCACGTGGTGGCAGCACAATTGTAGAGGCATGGCTTAGTTCCAAATATTGATTAAAATATACTATGTTAAATGAAACTTCAGTTACTTTGAATATTGTGTGTGTTTTTATTCCAAAAGGGTTTTTTCCTTATCTTTTACAAGTTATGTTGATTTAAAAACTTCTTTATTACCTAAAGTAATATTGTGAATTGAAGTTACAGCATGTATTTGAAGTAAGATTTGGGTGCTAACCATGAAATGTACAGTATTTGTAAAAATTTACTTACCATTATAGAAGCCAGTTTATTCTTTTGACCATCACAATCACAAAAGAAAAACGAGGGAAATAAGGAGTTGAACCATGAAATTCTATCTGTAAATGGACCTATTTAGTTTTATAACATTACAGATCTCTTTGCTTGGAATGATAAAAGTATGTCAGATTGACGCATGATCAGAAATGATAACATCCCTCCCAACTCACCCCTGTGTTAGGATTTGAAGTCCCTGGTTCCTGGAAGAATTATTTCACGTGCTCTTTTCTAGATGTTGGCCAACATTTTTTAAATGTTGCTCCAGGGAATTCTTTCTTAGTTCAAATGAATTGAGATTAAATACATTTCTAACGCAATGATCTATTTTTTAAAGAGTTGTGCAAAATATACTTTTCTTTAAATGGAACATTCAGGAATTCTCCAGACCATTCTTCTCAGGGAATACATTTTGCATATCTTTACTTTTGAAACTTCACAGCTTCTGTGGACGGAAGAATACTGAATTGGATTGGAATAATGAAAGGGGAAATAAACAGTAGTTCTGCATTATCTGAATACTCACTCCTCTGCAAAATTACTACTTGCTTCACAGGAGAAAATCTCTGGGATATACTGGAACCATGTTACAATAGTTAAATAGTATATATGTATGAAATTTAAATAGTGCCTTTTTTGTAAAAGAAAAAGGTGCCGGAACTCACACATGTCATACAACCCACCTTGCCTACTCTACAAGGTTCCATCCACAAAAGGTGCCGTTACTCCGTTCTGAGCATTCTATGAGGAAAAAAGCCCTGAATTTAAATTAGAAAATTGCAGTGGGTAGAGAAGTAAAACCATTTTCAGTATTGAGGTATGATTCAGTCTGCTCCCTCAAACAATCTTTAATTTTAAAAAAATAGTTGTGTTTTTTGGCTAAGGAGAATCTAAAATACTTGCTAGTAGTTTAGGCCTATGTTGAGATAATTGTTCAAGACTAAACAGAAAAGGTAGCCTAGAAAATATCCACATTCTTGAAGAGTGCAATCAATAACAAATAGACAAACTCCAAAGAAACTTACAAGGTTAGTTTAAATGTTTCTAGTCATGCACAGAGCATAAAGCTTGTTTTACAAAAATATAATTTAGATTATACTGTTCTGCCAGTCTGATTCTTCAATTGTTCCTTTAATTAAAACATAAGTAAATCCCACTATGATCAATGGAATGCAACTTCCAAGTTACATATATAAAATTGTAGAATTATTTTAGTTGCTCAGTATTTTTAAAAAATTGGACAGCAGTACTTGAACCTAATATTTTATTCCATTATACTTTTTATGCAAAGCAGTCATTTTATATAATTAGGCAAGTTGGCCTGCTTAAATTAGCAAATCAAAGAAATTTTATTGTCATGTTTTCCATGAACACTTGCGAATAAGATACTTTCCTTTGAATGGTAATAATTGTCTTCTGAAGAGTAAGAGATCAGCTGAAAGTTAAATGCAAAAATGCCATGTTATTATTTCCTAAAAGATAACAAATTGTTAACAAGTTATTAACAAAGCAAAATTATTGATTAATGTTAGCAAGAGAAAATAAGAAAATTACTGTACACAGATACATTTTGTATATATATGGATTTGTATCAAGAGTTAGCAAACTTTTTAGGTACCATTGTTCAATGACATAGATGCCATTTTTTTAAAAAAAATAAAACAATTTTTATTCTTGTAAGATTTTAATGGTCTCATTCAAGATTTATGTACAATAAACTGCCGGCGTCAACTTCCCTCCGCCCAGTGCACTCCCACAGAGAGGGCCTCCTAAGGGTGCCGCCGTTTGGAGAATGCCGTCTGGTGGCTCCCAGGGGGAGGGCGTTCTCTGTGGGTGCGCCTGACCTATGGAACCGTTTACCGGTTGAGCTCCGGATGGCTCCCGACCTTTGCTCCTTCCGATGCGACCTAAAAACCTATCTGTTTGAGCAATCTGGTCTGGTCTGACGGGTTTTGTTTTTATTATTGTTTTAATATAATTTATCTTCTACATTTGGGCATTAGGGTTTAATTTGTTTTCAATTTCTGTATTTGTGCATTTTGATATTTATGTCCCTGTTCACCGCCCTGAGTCCTTGAGGAGAAGGGCGGTATACAAATAAAATTAAATAAATAAATAAATAAATAAATAAATAAATAAATAAATAAACTCACATGCAGATGCTTTAAGAGTTTTCTTAAATATCATAAATTTTCCACTATGAGACAGATTTCTCTCTCAGAAATTTCACAAGATCTTACACAAGACTGTTGGAAATTTACCAGATGTGGCTATCTCAGAAGGTATCATTCAATAAAAGCTAATTTTGAAAATCCACTGAGATAATCAGGGGTCCCTTAGAAGCCATATGCCCCTATATTTATGTAAATGATTAGTAAGAACTATGTCATAAACAGGATAGTCAGCTAATCTGAGACAATGAAGAATACTTTTATTATAATTTTAAGGGCTGAATAAATGTTAGAATACAAATAAAGTTACTAAATTGGACTTGATGCTCTTTATTTACAGAGTAGGTGATTGCAAATGCAACATGCTACTAATTTATTAAAGTATAATTTTCTAATTTTAGTTTTAATTTTAAATGCCAAGATGAGTGAAAGATTTTCTTACTATGGTTACTACCCAGGGAAGCGCAATTAGATGTTCAGTAATATATACCATATATCTGGTGCTTTCTAAATTTATTAGGAACACTAATCAGGATTGACTGGCATTGTAGTTTGATAGTTTGGCAGCTGCCTGCTATTTTTTTGCTCTGATCAAAGAAAGTACTACTGCACTGTAGGCTTGACTTTGAACAAACTGAACCATTAACTGACAATGTTTGCAATCTAGAGAGGCATCAAGTTGGAGAAAGCTAATAAACGAATAAAGTGTGTGAATAACTGCATTCCTATTTGGTAAATAGTATTTCGGATAGGTTCTTAATTATTAATAAACTGCTTGGATTTTATTATGCAGAAATCCAATTATTGAAGCAAAGAAGCAAAATGGCACTAGCTACACATAATGATCTCAGTGGAAGCTCAAAAATCTTGACAAGAGGATATGAATTACAAAAGATGGCAAGACCCCTTGATATGGCATCTTGCCACACTCCAGTTTTCCTTTTTCAATAAAGTGCAAAAAATGCAGAGTAGCTGTGGGGGAGAGGTTTTTTTAAGATCCCATCAGCTGGAGGGAATGACTTACAGTAGTTTTGAATTGTCCTCATCCCTCCAGTAGTACAGGTCCTGGTAGAAGGAGCATATTAGCAGACCAGCAATTTTACCATTTTGTATTAATGTAAACCACAACTAGCTTTTTTTTTTCCTTTCTGAATCAGCTTACTCTGATTTTTCCCTCTTTCCTTGGGCCCAGAGATGCTGCTATGTGAATTCAACACACAATTCTCATTCATACAAAATAATTCACTCATGAAAAAGAATTACCTGCTTTCCTTCTCTAGAAGGCAGTGATATGCAGCAATGTCTGACTCGAGTTGTGTTTTAATAGACAATAGAGTTTCATGATTTCTTTGCTGCTGCTCAGTTTCTCCTTGGATTTCTCTTACTTCTGCTTCCAGTTTGGCAATGACAGAGCCTAAATTCTGAAGCTCTATTTCATGCCAGTGCTTGGCATCATAAAGGGAGTTTTCTAAGCCTCTCTTCTGTAAAGAAAAAATAACCATAGAATGTTGAACATTAAATCTCTTGAATTTATGTCTTTAGAGATACAATTAAATCCATACATATTAGTTTTTCAAATATAGAATCCTTCTCTCAGATACATACAAATTTCTAGAAGAAAAAATACTAATAAATTATTCCTACAAAGTATCTGTGCACTAACTAAAGAATTCCAGTCAAAGAGATTATCTGGCCATCAAAATAAATACTGATCAAGAGCATTTAAATCAGACATGTCAAACACAAGGCCCGGGGGCCGGATCCGGCCCGCGAAGTGGTTTCATGTGGCCCGTGAAGCCATCCTGGAAACAGTGAGGGAACGGCCCCCACTGCCTTGGCCCTGGCCCAGAGACCCTCCTGCCAGAGACCCTCAGATCTGTCCCAGTCCTGCCCAGGCCCCCATAGGCACCCTTGATGCGAACGATGTAGAGCTGGCCATGCCCACCCAGTAGGCCATATGCACTCTAGCCACACCCACCCAGTAGGCCACCTCCACCCTGGCCATATCCACCTGGCCCCCTGAGGGCAACCGCAATGCTGATGCGGCCCTCAATGAAATTGAGTTTGACACCCCTGATTTAAATAGTGCTAATATTATGCTCTCAATATTTTGGCAAAAGGTCAAAAGTATTTTCCTGAACGATCAGTATTCTCTGTATTACCACAGTGCATTCTAAAATACTGTTATTGTTTCAAGTTAAAAGTGGATAATTTAGTAATGATAATAATAATTACTGTTTTATCAGAAAGTGGGGTTCAGTTCATGATATGTAAAAACTCGGAAAGTTGTCTGATAGTAAACTGTTTAGAGCTATTTATTAAGAATGCACTAGTCTAGAAGCCCCAAGGTTTTGGAGGCATCTGATATTTTAAGAACATGTGAGAATTCAAAATAAAATGGTCATCTAGGTGTTTAGTTTAGTTTAGTTTATTAATATTTCTATACCGCCCTTCTCCCGAAGGACTCAGGGCAGTGTACAGGGCAAGAATAAAACATAAAGTTACAAAAATTAAAAAGTTATTAAATACATGCCCATAAAAAACAATAAATAGATTAATAAAAACCCCCAATAAAATGATAATAAAAACCCCTGCAATCCCACCCTCAGGCCAGGCCGGCTTGTTCGAACAGGTATGTTTTCAGATCGTGGTGAAAGGAGCGAAGATCCGGCGCCGTCCGGAGCTCAACCGGTAGCTGGTTCCAAAGCTCCGGAGCGCCCACAGAGAAAGATCTCCCCCTGGGGGCCACCAGTCTACATTCTCTGACCGGTGGCACCCTGAGGAGGCCCTCTCTGTGGGAACGCACAGGGCGAAGGGAAGTTGACGCCGGCAGCAGGTGTTCCCTAAGGTATTCCGGCCCCCTGCCATGTAGGGCTTTAAATACCATAACTAGTACCTTGAATCTCACCCGGAAGACAACTGGCAGCCAATGCAGCTCACGGAGCAGAGGTGTGACATGGGAGTATCGGGAAACTTCCAACACAACTCTCGCGGCTGCATTCTGTGCCAGTTGGAGCTTCCGGGTGGTCCTCAAGGGCAGCCCCATGTAGAGAGCGTTGCAGTAGTCTAGTCGTGAGGTCACGAGCGCGTGAGTGACCGTGCATAGATCATCCCGGCTTAGATAGGGCCGCAACTGGCGCACCAGGCGAATCTTTTTATATATTTATCTTTATATTTATCTTTTTATATATTTAGTCAACGGGCATTTTTCGGTTAATTTGAAAAGTCCTCTGGAAGAGATCAGTCCAGACCTCTAATAAGACCTGTGTATTCTTTTCCTAAACTGGCTGCTTATAATGTAACATGTGAACCAGGTCAGTGATTTTTTCCAGAAAGAGACGCCTGGTCCCTTACTTACCAGTGTTTTCAGTGATTCAGTCTCTACTTGCAGGCTTTGAATTTTGCAAGCTGTTTCATGAAACTCTGCCCTTAGGGATTCAGCTAACTCTGCATCTTGTGTTTGTATAGCAGGCACTGTTTCTGTGGATTGCTGAAAAGATATAACAGTGATAAACAAAAAAACATTGCTTTATTTTCCAGTCTCTTCTACATAAATATATTAGAGAAAAATTAAAGGAAAATTATAGAGGTTTTAGATCCAGTTTTTTAATTATTAACATAAATAATTATACCGTATTTTTCGGACCATAAGACGCACCTGACCATAAGACGCACCTGACCATAAGACGCACCTGACCATAAGACGCACCTGACCATAAGACGCACCTGACCATAAGACGCACCCACACAACTGGGTTAAATCTAGATTATACTAGTAACTAGTCTCACTTCAATCCCACTAAAACCGATGACACTGGTGAGATAATTTGACCCATAAAGTTATATTGTAACTATGGATATTGTAGGCAGGAGCCAACCCAGTGAACATAGAGATGCCATACATTTCTTAATTTCCTTGGCTTCAACAGCACCCAACTTTTTGTCACCATCTTCTATCCTACTTTAGACACAAGCAAAGATCCAACTCTCTGGAGAAGGCTCTAATACTGGAAAAGGGGGAAGATAAGGGATGAAGAGGATGACTCAGTTACACTGACTCCACCATTGGGAGACTTGAAAGAACCGGTTACGGATAAAGCATTGTGGAGAAAAACTATGTGGTTGCTAGAAATCAAAAGAATGTAATAGCACATATTCATTCTGTTGATGAACAATTCTGAAGAACTCAAAAGCTTCCCATATCTTGATCTTCAGATTAGCCTGATAAATGTTTTTGATTTTGTTTTTGTAACCAATTCACAATTGCTTTGGGAGTTCCCATTCTTTTACTTAACACTAATTTTTGTCCCATTGGACAATTTGAAGCTAAACTTTAATAAATAAAGGAGCAGCGCTTGCTAGATTTCTTCATCCTACCAGAGGATGAAGATAATCCTGGTTGCAATTTGCAAGTATCAAAGAGCATCCAAAGAGCATAATTTGAATGTCTACCACTTTACCTACCAAGTTAGGGACATCCACAATAAGGATTACTATAAAAGTCAAAATGGCAGCTGCAACCATGTGCTTGAAGGCGTGTACTTTCTAAAAATGCATTGCATGACTTTTTATCTCTTCTACATATGCCTTGAACCAAATGCAAACCCTGTGGGCCTAGTGGTTTTTTTACTATTTCCTGCTGCATTCTTGGTTTTATTTACAATTTTGCTGAAGAATTCTGCAGAATTCAAAAACCTTATACTGTATAACAATTATGTTTAATTGACCTAAAGGAATTTGAAGTTCATTCTTACAGCTGATCTTAGCTTGTTTCATACTTACCTTAGCATGGAGAAAGATACCAGTCTTAGCATGGTTTTCTTCAATATTTTTCTCCCATTGTATCTGGATTTTCTTCAAAATGTCATCCAGGCTAATTCCAATGGGGGCTTCTGATTCTTCCAGTGGTGATAAAGCAAGCTGTTTGTAAAGCATTTTGATATCCTGAAAATAAAGTTGTTACAAATAGATGACCAATTAATTTAAATAAATAAAATAATGAACTGAAGCACATATTGTAATGAAAGCCAGAGCAGTTATGATTTGATGCAACTTTGTCACTATGCAATGCATTTGCCTCCATATTAGGTGTTGAAAGAGCTATTACTCAGCTATTCCTGTATTTCATAATATGTAAGAATTTAATAGGAACATAAAAATCTGATTGTGGCTTTAAAGGGTGACTATGAATATATTTCTCTTAGAACAAGCAATGTTCAAGAATTAATGGATGATTTGCAAAATAATTTAAATTTTGTCAGTCTAAGAAAACATCACAGGGCTGTGCTATAGACTCAGATGGTTAGCATTGCTTTGAAAGTTTTTATTTAAATCCAGTACATGATTACATTTTTGATGCTCATAAGTACATAAAAACGCCCTTCTGGTACAGATTGCAAACCCACCTAATCTACCATAGTTCCCATAAGGGATAGCCATATCTCTCTGGGAGCTTCAAAATCCTTGGATTCCATAACCACTGATATTTAGAACCATGATGGTGAAAGCTGTGTGACTGATAGTGAATATATACTGTACTGCTAATAGCCATTGTTATTTTCCATGATGTTCTGTGGAAAAACAGAACTTAGTACAATTACTAAGGAGAACCCAGAAATGTCAGACATGAACACAAAATAAAGTAGAGATTTTGTAATGTCTATTATAAAGTGTTTTTCAGCTATTGGTACTAATGCTATATATTATAGACTTTCATCATTGCAGGTCGGTGTGGAGAAATGAAGTGAGAACCCATAGATTATTATATTATTACAAAATGATAAAATGCTTACTGATAGTATTAAAATTCTGGTATCAAAATATCCTTATCAGACCTAAAGTTGATTTCCATCTTTTGCTTAGATAGAAGTAGAATACATGTCATGCTTTGTTTCTCAGAATTGATTTACCTCTTCATGATTCTTTGACAATAAAGCTAGTTCTTTCTTCATGTTTTCTATCTGACTCTCCAGGTCTACTTTAGTCAAATTAGCATGATCAATTACTTTAAACAGAGAGTTAATTTCATCTTCCACTGCCTTTCGAAATGGTTGCTCATTTTCATACCTGCAGTATAAATGAGACTATGTCAAAATAATATCACAAAGTTTAGAATTTTGGCATGAAGAACTACCAGTTATTGCAGTCATAGTTGCATTCTGTTAATGAGGAGGATCGGATTCCAGTTCCTCAGCTGTTATTTAAAGTACAATTCCTTTGGTTTTTAAACATTGAAATATATATTTATTTTTACTTTTAATTTAATGTTACCTGTCTTTAACATCTTCAGCACATGCTTGAATACTTTCTGTTTGTAACATGAGGCGGGCATTTTCCAGAACTGCATCCCCTACCTATAACAATTCAAAGAGTCAAATGTAAACAAAATATACAGTCTGTATCCAAAATTGCATACGGATGGAACTCAGTGCTAGAATAACATCTTAACTCAAGCGGTGCAAGCATAGATATAACTTAATGTTCTCCTGACAGCAGTGTAGAGTGAAAAAAATGGATGAATCTTCAGAGTGAACCACTAACAATAATTTGCTGCATGGCACTATTGCGGTTGAAATTATTTAAAATAGCTTTTATATGTCCTATATATTGCAAACATGTTTCCCATGCACTGTATTTTTGATGAGATGTAATTCTTCTCTTATAATATATAATTCCTAAATGATGACCGCAGATCCCAAAATGTAAAAAGAAAAGAAAAACTCAGATGTTGACATATCTCACAGGAGTTTGGCACTTCTACAACAAACATATTTGTGATCTTATCTACCAGAACCAAACCCCTCCCCCGTTTTTTTTAATCTCCAGAAATATGTTTGCATGTACGTTTGAAATGTGTAATTATTTCACATGCACTACTAGCTTTGTTAGACACGTTTACCATTAGTAAATGAATGGATAGCTAATAACATGATAGCTCTCACATATTGTACTTGTATGTTTATGTTTCCAAAAGGTGGAAATTGGTTTTGAAAGCAGTTGTGGGGCACTTGAAAACGAGGCTTCCCTATGCTGTGACCACTTATGCTTTGGATGATATTAAGTTTCACTGATTTCTTCATTGGAGATCAGAGAAAGCTCTCTATTTCCTAAACAAAATTGTAATTCTAAAATGTGACAAAGATGGGAATACAATGAAAACTCACTTTTTTCATTACACATGGAATCAAGCTGGTAAAAAGGCTATAAAAGTGCATAAACTTGCACAGTTCTGGCAGTATTTCTCTTAATTTTGTAATCCTACTCAATAACTGCTTCAGGAGAAACAAGAAACAATTTCATTTTTTCATATTTTCTTGTGAACCACTTAGAATTTGGGGGGGAGGTCAGATGATGCTCTAAATAAAGGAGTAAAAACATAGATCCCCTATGGCAATGCTCAAATTTAAGTTGAGTATTGCAACATACAGTATAAATAATAGAATTTATTTTATGAAAATTAAATTAAAATGTATCAGGTAGGAGAAAATGTAGTGTACGTTTGCACTTAAGTAGCCTCATCAGAATATAGATGAATTTGGTGAATTTGGCTGTGGTTAAACAAATACTTCATTGTTTTGTTCTTGCCATAATTTTTCATACTTACTTGATGGTAAATGGTTGCCCAGCTCTCCCTCAGAGATCCCCATTTACTGTCACTGGAAGATTTCTTGTTCAGGTAAGCACGGATATGTCCTTCAAGTTCCTGGTTGACTTGCTCCAAAGTCTTCACCTTTTCAATGTAATCCACCAAGCATCTGTTCATATTCTCATAAGACAGGCTTCGTTCTTTTTCCAATCCTTGGGATAGTGGTATGGTTGTACAAGAACTATGAAGACCTTGTAAGAAGACACTGCTTATCCCCAGGGCTCTGCGGGATATCCGTGTGCCCAGGCTGCTTACACTTTCCATAGGTACAATACCTATGTAAGCAGCAGATGGCCTTAAGAGGCTTCCTCCTCTGCTAATACTAAACCTATGGCTTATGGGCACTGACCTTTCCTCAGTAGAAGTTGAAGGTTCATGTTCCGCAAAGGATGCCCTGCTTCTGGGTAAGGACATGCTGTACTTCAGAAGGTTTGCACTAAATGATTCACTTTCCTTTCCCTGCGCCTCTGATGTTGCACATATTCATAGAAATCTGCCAAAGTGCTCTCTCCTAAATTTCTGGGACATTTCTCATTGTTTGGGGCTGCCTACCTCAGGCATATTTGTTAGAACAATTGTTTGGGCCATTTCACTTAGTCAGCAATCTATTTCATGAGAAATCTGCTACAAGAGCACCATGCAGCAAAGACAATGTGGTAGAGGGTCATTGTAGATGGGGAGGGGAGAAAAAGAATTCTCTGTGCATTTAAACATTTGGCTCACTTGATTTCAGCCAGTGTAAATAATTTTGCTAGAGTCAGGTTTTCAGTGTTATTGTGCTGTTCCCCCAGTAGTTATCTGACAGGCTGCCAGAAGCAGTCTGGTACAGTGGAGGCCAACAACTGTGGCCTTAAAACTGCTATGAATTGCTATGCCTATCTGTGCAGGATAAAATTAAAATGAATGTGGATTTTAAGAACCACTTTGTTAGGCATGCCGTTTATATAGTTTGGAATAAATACAAGGAAAAGTCTTTCTCTAAAATACCTCTTCGGGTGTCACCCCACAAAGCCTTTTTTAAAGAAGGAAAAGACGGGGAACCCTAACTGGTGGATTTATAGCGAAATAATATCCTTTGTTCAAGGTGAACCCACTCTTAATTCAAGAAGAGCTAGAAAGTCCTACATGTCACTGGCTTATCTATCTACAGTACAATTGAAAATAAAGGTTTCTTTTGGATAAAAATTTTATGGTTTTGAAGTTGCTAAAAATGAATTTGAAGTAATATTGTGTACTAATAATGAATATCTTATAGCTAAGGTTTGTAAAATGTTACATTAGACCTAGAGAAGGAGCATGTCAAATACTGTATCATTCAATGGGCAAGAAATTGCAGTTATAAAAAAAATGTTAGAGCAATGGGAAAATATATAGACTGAAAGCCTGAAATTTACATTGAATTATAATCTTAAAGAGAATTTCTATAAAATGATGAACTGGTAGTATTTGATACCAGATAAATTATCCAAGATGCATAAGGATGTTTTGAATGTTTATTGGAAATGCAAGTGTAAGAAGGAAATTATCATTTCAATTTTATACACACACACACACAAAACACACACACACACACACACACACACAAGGAACATTCGTACCATGATTAGAGGTAAGTAAAGAGAGACCTATAATAGAAGGTGAAATCAAGAAGGGTTATGAAATTGTAATGTCCATTGTAATGCATACTGGTTTCATATTAATTTAGTGATGGCTCACTTCATAGAAATATTTTATCCCAGGACTAAGCATAATATTCAATGAATACGTGGCAGAATATAGCTGTGTCCAGCGCTAACTGAACCATATTAATAAAGTCATAAAACCAGGGCTTTTTTTCTCATAGAACGCTCAGAACGGAGTTCCAGCACCTTTTTTGGATGGAACCGTGTAGGGTAGGCAAAGTGGGTTGTATGACATGTGTGAGTTCCGGCACCTTTTTCTTTTACAAAAAAAGCACTGCATAAAACCATTCAGAACAATTTCAACACGCTCTCAAAAATTTTGAAACAGAAATGGTGGTGGATTAATGTACAGTATAAATAAATGAATGTATACTGAGTACTGTGAATTGCTTTTAGATGGATATAGAACCTGTAGCCCTCCAAAAGGCATAAGGTCTTGTTACTAGAAGACCATCTATTCTGCATAGTATTTGCCTAATTAACTCAATTCTACTTGGCATCCTTCAATGGAAAAAAAATGTATGCTGGAATCCTGGAAATATGCCTTCTATGTTGCAGGCCCTGACCTCTGGAATGACCCCTGATCCTGAAATCTGGGTAATCACACTGTGCTGGTGTTTTGTAGAGCCTTGATGAGTTGATTTTTTGCTCAGATTTTTGGCTAGGACAGGGGTCGGCAACCTGAAAAAGGAAAAGAGCCACTGGGAACCGGTTCCATCACACATAAAAAAAGTGGGAGCCACGTGCGTGCATCCATGCACGTGCATGCGCAAAAAAATGTTTTGCGCATGCGCAAAACGGTTTTTTCTTGCGCATGCGTGGACGCGCACGTTTGCCATTTTTTTATGTGTGATGGAACCGGTTCCCGTTTGCGTGACAGCGATGGCCCGTCTGCAAAGCTGCCGCTTTCGGCAGCCTGCAAACGTGCCGCGGCAGCTTTCTCAAAGAGCGGCGCCGCTGCCATTCGCACGGAGGTACGTGCGCACCTCTCCGAATGACCGTAGGTGCGTGTGCATCTCCCCAAAACTTTGGAGAGGTGCATGCGTACCTCCACGCGAACGGGCAGCGGCGCTGCTCTTTGAGAAAGCTGCCGCGGCACGTTTGCAGGCTGCCAAAAGCGGCAGCTTTGTAGACGGGCCGCGGCAGCTTTCCCAAGAAGCGGCGCCACTGCCCATTCCGAGAGGTGCGTGTGCACCTCTCTGAACGACCATAGGTGCGTGCGCACCTCCCCAAACGTTTGGAGAGGTGCACGCGTACCTCCGCGCAAACGGGCAGCGGCGCCGCTCTTTGAGAAAGCTGCCGCGGCACGTTTGCAGGGTGCCGAAAGCAGCAGCATGCGGCTCCGGAGCCGCGGGTTGCCGACCCATGGGCTAGGATAACCAGCCCCTTCTGAAAAATGGGAATGCTGCCTGTTATTTGCAATGGAAATGCTGCCTGGTTTTTGTTCTTTATTTTTTGCTATTTTTATTATTTTATTTCTTTTTCTCCCCTTTTTTATTTGGGAACCTTCCAGAGTCACTGGAAATTGATCAGTGTAATAATAATAATGGAAAATCAGACTGGAAAATAAAATCAGCAAGCTAGGATCAAATGCAAACAAGCTAGATAGAACAGATGAAAGAAAAGAAGCTGTAGAACAAAAATACTAAAGAATACTTGATTAAAAAATATCACCTAAAAACAAGGAAGCACTGGAAATGCTAAAGCAGAAAATAACAGCTACGCCCAAGAAGATCAGCAGATACAAGGCTCAAATTGCAAATTATAAACTGATTCTTCAGTTTCAATCCAGTTAGAAATGTTTCTACCAATCCATCAATGGAGAGACTACAATAGCTCAGTCAACACCTGACAAAGAAGAAACAGTGCAATTCTGACCACAGCTATGGGACAACCCAAAGAAGTCCAACAAGACTGCAGCTTGGCTAAAGGAAGTAGATAAGAATAAAAAAGAAGCTGAAATTAAACAATTTGTAATAACAGCAGAAATGGTGGGTAAAAGAGCAAGGAAGGTCAAGAGTTGGTCAGTAGCGAGTGAAAATGAACTACATGGTTTTTAGTTGAAACATCTGACTGGTCTACACTTGTTGCTAAGCAGTTTAACAACATAATGCAAGGAGGTGAAATTAAAAAGTTGCTAACATCTGGCAAAACTTACTTGATAATGAAAGATCCAGCAAAAGGGGCAGCATCAGGCAACTACAGGCCAATTACCTGCTTACTAATAACATGGTAGCTTATGCAGTCCAACAGCATCTAGTTGAAAAAAAGCACTTTCTACCTAAATAGAAAGAAAACCTCCATAACAGCAGAGGAACAAAAGATCAAGTCCTAATTGACAAGATGATTCTGGAAAATTGTGGTAGAAGAAAGACCAATTTAAATGGATTGTTTAGAAGAAGGAGTTTGACTCCTGCCACATGATTGGAGAAGCAAGTGCTTAGAAATAACAGGAGTCAGTAGAAACATCAGAAGCTTTGTGCAAAGATCAATGGCACAATAGAAGACACGGTTGCTGGTCAGTGGTGACAGATTGGGAGAGGTTAATATGGAGAGTAATCTTTCAAGGAAACTCACTATCACCACTACTGTTTGTGTGCTTATTGCTGTTAACAATACTGAATAATTCAGGCCATGGCTATCAAATATGAAAAACATTTGCCAGGCTAACCCACCTCCTTTATCTGGATGATCTGAAGCTATATGAAAATACAATTGCTATGCAACATTGTCCATATATACTGTACAACCAAGATACTGCAATGGAGTTTAGATTAGACAAATGTGCCACCCTACTATCACAGAGAAAAATAGTGAAAACGGAAGGAATTAATATCCCTTATGGAAACAACATCAAGAGTCTGGATGAAGATGAACACTACAAATATCTGGGCATCCTTCAAGCTGACAAACTCACACACACTGAAGTCAAGAACAAAACCAGAAGTGAATATGTCAAGAGAGGGAGGAGGATCTTAAAAGTCCAAACTTAGTTAAGGAAACACCATCAAGGCAATTAACCCCTGGGCAATTCCAGTCATTAGATACACAGCTGGAAGAGTGGACTGGACTCAAGCAGAACTAAAAGCCTGGATAGATAGACCAGAAAAATAATGACAATGAATCTTTCTCTTCACAGCAATATTGACAAACTCTATTTACCAAGGAAAATAAATGGGCCTGGAATGTTGCACGTACATCAGACTGTTGAAGAAGAAAATAGGGCACTGGAAGAATATCTTAAGGACATCAAGGAGGATACTAGTATACTAGGAAGGCTGAGTACTGGAAAGACCAAATGGCCAGTACATTAAAAAAATTAGGCAAAACAAACAATAAAAAGATCTGGCAGGCAGAGGAGCTAATTTTGGCTGCACAAGACCATATCTTAAGAACAAATGCATACAAAAGCAAAATTGAGAAGACAACGACAGCAAATACCACGTTTGCAAAGAAGCTGAAGAAACAGTAGATTATCTGGTTAGTTACTGCAAGAAGACTGTACAGACTGAATACAAACAATAAAGCAGCAACAATAATACATTGGAAGATCTGCAAGAACTACCAGTTACTTTGAATAGAGAAAGTCATAGAAAATGAAGGAGCTAAATTGCTCTGGGACTTTAGAATTCAAAGACAGGCACCTGACACATAATACCCTAGATTTAACAATTGCTGATAAGAAAGATAAAAAAGTCTGAATAGTGGACTTGGCAGAACGTAGACATCCAAATAGAAGAGAAGGAACTGAGAAAAATAACAAAAAAGACTTGTGAAAAAAAAGTAGAATAATGGTGACAAAAGAATGCAAAGATAGATGCTGTTGTGTACTGGGTTCTTGTGAAACACCACGTGGGTTGCTGGAGCAGCTAATGGCTGTGCTGCAATTGGCTATCTCCAGGCGGCAATGGTTGATTCAAACCTATTGGCTGCCGCCTAGGGGCTAAACTATATATTGCGGCTAGTTGCAGACATTTCCCCAGTACAGTTCCAGCACGAAATAAACAATGAGTTATCCTGTACTCACCTTCGCATCTTCATTCCTGCACCAAAGAACCCGCTATTTAACCAGTGGTCAACCATATTTTAGCCTCCTTGCAAGGGGGTACTATTTTTGCTAAACTTGATTTAGCACAGGCCTATCAGCAATTGCTGGTTGATGAGGCCACAGCCGCGGCTCAAATGATCGTGATTCACAGGGGGGCTTTCAAAGTTAAACGCTTACAGTTTGGAGTCAGTGTTGCACTGGGTGTTTTTCAGGGAATCATGGAGCACACACTCAAGGGTATTCAGGGTGTCTGCCCTTATTTTGATGATGTTCTTATTGCAGGGGAATTCCCAGAAGTGTTGGCCAGTAGGCTCAAGGCTGTTTTGCAGAGGCTTTGTGAAGCAGGCCTCAAATAAAAAAAGAACAAGTGTAGTATTGGGGTTTCTTCAACAGAATTCCTGGGTTTCCGAATTGATGCTAACAGCATTCACCCTGCTGATTCTAAAGTGAAGGTCATTAAAATGGCTCCTAGGCCCAAATCAAAAGGAGAGCTACAAGCCTTCTTGGGTCTCCTAAACTTCTATCATACATTTCTACCTCATAAGGCTGCAATAGCAGAGCCCCTCCACAGGCTGCTGGATAAGAAAGCTCCATGGAAATGGACTAATGTCCATGAAAAAGGGTTCCAGGAATTAAAAGCACTTTTGTCAGAAAAGTCCACTGTAAATCACTACAAAGAGTCTAAACCTGTATGTCTTGCATGTGATGCATCTCCCTATGGGGTGGGGGCAGTTTTAAGTCACATAGAAAAAAATGGGAAACATGTTCCAATAGCATTTTACTCAAGGACATTGTCTTCTGCTGAGCACAACTATGCTCAGATTGCCAAAGAGGCCCTGGCCATTGTTGCTGGAATAAAAAAATTCCATGACTATTTATATGGCAGGGATTTCACGGTCTACACTGACCACAAACCTCTGTTGGGACTTTTCACAATGGACAAACAAACTCCCCACATACTATCTCCAAGAATGTTGAGATGGTCTATTTTCCTATCTGCATACAATTTTAAATTAATTCACAAACCGGGCAAGGAAATGGGCCATGCTGATGGCCTCAGCAGACTACCACTGCCACTAATGGATCCAGATCCAGTTCCTGCTGCTAGAATACTGTCCATACAGGACATACCTGAGTTTCCCTTCCATGTAGGGGACATTGCTGCTGAAACTGCCACAGATAAAGTATTTAGTACAGTGTTGTCATGGGTATACATGGGCTGGTTGGAAAAAAAGTCCAGGCTCAGAATTTCAAAGCTATTTTGTCAGGAGGCATGAGCTATCTGCACATAAAGGGTGCATATTATGGGGGAACAGAGTCATAATTCCCACTTCCCTTAGAGGCAGGGTTTTACAATCATTACATGAAGGCCATCCAGGCATTGTCAGAATGAAAGCTTTAGCTAGAAGCTACCTCTGGTGGCCTGGCCTTGATAAGGCCATTGAGGGTCAAGTCCATAGTTGTTATACATGCCAGCAATCTAGGCCTGAAATGCCACAGGCTCCAGTTCACAGGTGGAAGGAAATGCACAGTCTCTGGTGTAGGGTTCACATAGACTACGCTGAGCCTTTTCAGGGGCAGCTCTTCCTGATAGTAGTGGATAGCCATTCAAAATGGCTGGAAGTAATTCCAGTTCCTAACATGACTACTGCTAGGACCATCCAGGTGCTGAGAAAACTCTTTGCCACACATGGGTTGCCTGATGTCTTAGTTTCAGACAATGGGGCCCAATTCACTGCTGCTGAATTTCAGGCTTTCCTCAGAGCTAATCTTATCAGACATGCAGACATGCCTTTTCATCCATCTTCTAATGGTTAAGCTGAACGCATGGTGAGAACAAAGGAAGCACTCAAGCGCATTGTTGCAGGTGACTGGCATCACAGGTTGGCAGATTTTTTACTCTGCCAGCATTGTACGCCCTGCACTGCTACTGGCAAAAGTCCTGCAGAACTATGTTGGGGGAGGTGTGTGATTACTAAACTGGACAGGTTGCATCCAGAGTGGCAGCAGAAGCCTCTCAACCAAAACCCCTGAGGGGCGATTGGGTTTGGGCCAGGAACTATGGTCATGGGAATCTGTGGGTTCCTGGTCAAATCACCAAGGCATCAGGACCGCTATCTTATGAAGTGGGGGTGGAGGGAGGGCGAGTTCTCAAACTACACCGCTTAGGAAACGGTTTCCAGAATGGCCACTAAGCGAGGACTGTGTCATAAGTCCCTCCCAAGGTCCTCAAACTTGCGGCCAAGCCAGCCCTAACATGAACTACCAGGACTTTTCCTTCTTAACTGAGGTGGAACCAGAGAGAGAACTGGGGAGCTCTGGAGTGCAACATGGACCCCCTGAAGGAGCAAGCCAACCGAACTTCATCAACCGCTGTGCCTACTCTGCCGATCAGTCTGACTCTGGGGTGGGCCAACCAGGTGAGGCCAGCCAGAGTGCATCGAATCCCCTTAACTCAGGAGCACAAAGGGACACAAGTCTACCCAGCCCACTGGGTAAGCTGATAGACCACAAAGTGATGGGAACTCCGAGACGTTCCTCTAGGGCACACAAGTCTCCCACATAACTTGCAGATTTTTTTTATTGAAAAGTTTTAGAATACATTTGAAAAACATAAACTCCCTCCCTCCCCCTCCCCCCCACTTACCCTCCCTCCCCCTCTCCCCCAACTTCCCAGAGCTGAATACAGGGTATTAACTTTTACAAACTTAAGCTAGAATATGCTAACTAACTAAAGAAGAACACATTAAATTCTATCACACTTTAACTCCCCTTAAACATAACTAAATAACTAATAATAAATACCTAATAATACATCATATAAAACTAATACTTATTCATATGCTAAATGAAACTTTTTAGTCCCATATTTATTCTGAATATACTCGATCCATCTTCTCCATTCCACAATATATCTCTGTTGCGATTGTTCTTTCAAATATGCTGAAATCTTTGCCATTTCCGCCAGGTTTGAAACTTTCAAAGTCCACTCTTCTATAGTAGGCAGTTCCTCCTTCTTCCAATATTGCGCTACCAAAAGTCTGGCTGCCGTAATTAAGTTCAACATCAATTTAGTATCTATAACAGTACAATCTGTAATAATACCCAACAGAAATAACTGTGGAGAAAACCTTATCTTTTTCTTAAATATCTTCTGCATGTTCCACCAAATTTTAATCCAAAAAGCTTTGACTTTTTTACAAGTCCACCATATATGATAATACGTTGCATCATCACAACCACACCTCCAACATTTAGGCTGACAGTTCAGATACATACTTGCTAATTTTTTAGGATCTAAATGCCATCTATAAAACATTTTATAAAAATTCTCTCTTAAATTTTGAGCCTGTGTAAATTTTACATTTCTAACCCATATCTTTTCCCAAGTATCCATTGTTATGACCTCCTGAAAATTCTGGGCCCATTTTATCATACAGTCTTTAACAAGTTCCGTTTCTGAATCTATTTCTATCAATGCATTATATATCCTTCTTATATGTGCTTGACCTTGATCTCTAATTTACCAAATTTTCATCAGTTATCGAAATACCAACTTTCTGATCTTCCTTCCATCTAGCTTGTAACTGCCCATACTGGAACCAAGTTTGTACTATTTTCCCTTCTTTTAAACTATTATATGGCTTCAATTGCCATACATTCCTTTCCATCCTAAGAATTTCTTTATATGTAGTCACATCATGTTTAAATCCCACATTTATATTTTCTATTGCATGTTTAGGTATTGCCCAAACTGGTATTTTATAATTTAACTTATATTGATATTTTTTCCAAACTCGCAACAGAGCATACCTTAATATATGTGTCTTAAAAACATTATCCACCTTCTTGTCATACAATAAATATGCATGCCAACCAAATAACAAATCACAACCCTCAATATTCAATAATCTCCCTTGTGTTAAATTAAACCAATCACTAATTGATGATAAAGCAGCAGCCTCATAATATAATTTAAAATTGGGCATTTTAAGACCACCTCTTTCACGTGCATCTTACATTATCTTAAATTTTACTCTTGGTCTTTTCCCTGCCCAAACAAATTTATTAATACCTTTCTGCCATTCCTCCAAGTTTGAATCCTTTTTAAGTATAGGTATCATTTGAAACAAAAATAAAAACTTTGGCAAAACATTCATTTTCACTGCTGAAATTCTTCCCAATAAAGATAATTGTAATTTTTTCCAACTATCTAACTCTTTTTGTATTTTTAACCATAACACTTCATAATTATTTTTATATAATTTCACATTTGAAGCTGAAAGATATACCCCCAAATATTTAGTCTTTTTAACTATTTCAAATCCAGTTAGTTCTTCTAAAACAACCTTTTGTTCTGTAGTCATATTTTTAGACAATATTTTAGTTTTTTGCATTTATCTTAAATCCAGAAACTTTCCCATATAACAATATTATCTCCATCAAATCTACAACTGAATAAGTCAGTTGACTTAATGTAATAACCAAGTCATCCGCAAACGCTCTCAATCTATAATCTTGACCTCTTATTTTAATTCCCTTAATTTTATTTGAGTCTCGTATCTTAATCAATATTTCCAATGTTAAAACAAACAACAAAGGTGACAATGGACACCCCTGTCTTGTCCCCTTTTCAATGTTACATGCTTCTGTCCAACTACCATTAATTATTATTTGAGCTGTTTGCTTCTGATATATTGCCCTAATAGGTTGCAAAAAATTATCCCCAAACTCCATTTTCTCCAGTACCTTAAATAAAAATTGCCAGTCCAATTGATCAAAAGCTTTTTCAGCATCCAAAAAATCAGCGCTGCAGAGACCTGGTTATTTCTTTCCAAAAATTCCAATAAATCTACAATATGTCTCACATTATTTTTCATTTGTCTACCACTTATAAATCCTTTTTGGTCACTATGAATCATTTGCTGCATTACCTTCATTAATCTATTTGCTAAAATTTTTGCAAATATCTTGTAATCCGTATTTAAGAGCGATATTGGCCTATAATTTTTGGTTTGGGTAAGATCTTGATCTTCCTTCGGAATCAGCGATATAAAAGCTGTTTTGCATGATGGAGGCACTTCTCCTCCGGATTGGATTGTTCTAAATAATTCTTTTAAATGTTCCACCATTTCTAACTGTAAATCTTTATAATAAAGGGCAGTCAAGCCATCTGTTCCTGCTGCTTTCCCCACCTTTAATTGTTTAATTGCTAAAATAATTTCTTCAGCATTTATCAGTTGATTCATCCCTTCCCTTTGCTCTTGTGTAAGAACAGGGATATTCACTTCTTGTAAATATCTATCTATATTTATACCTTGAATCTTATCCCTAACATATAACTTAGAATAGAATTCAACAAAAGCCTTTTTAATAAGATTTTGCTGAAACACCTCTTTTCCCTTATATGCTATTCTATCTATGTTACGTGACCTTTGTTTCTTCCTTAACAAATAAGCTAACCACCTACCCGGCTTATTAGCATTACAAAAAGTATTATGTTTAACATACCGTAGGTTGGTTGCCACTTGATCTGCCATCAACATATTAAACTGACCTCTTAACAAAGTAATTGCTTCTTTGATCCTCTTATCAGATGGATTCAAAATTAGAGCCTTCTCTTTCCTCTTAATTTCCTCCTCTAACTCTTTTCGCTTATATTCCAATTTACGCCTATATTTATTATTCAAATATATTAACACTCCTCTCATATAAGCTTTATTTGCATCCCAAACCATTTCAATAGAAGTGCCCTTATACATATTTGTATTAAATAATTCTTTCATCTGTTTTTACATTCATCCACATTTTCTTGATATCTAAACAGATTTTCATTCAATCTCCAAGATCTCCTCTCTCCACTCTCTTTTTCCAATTCCAACCATACTGGACTATGATCTGATAGAGTTCTTGGACATATCTTAATCTTCTTGATCCTAGAAAAAAAATCATTAGTAGTTAATACAAAGTCAATCCTGGAAAAAGATTGATGTCTATCAGAAAAAAAGGTAAAATCTTTTTCTTCCAAATTCCTTTGTCTCCAAACATCTCTCAATTCCAAGTCATCTTTCATCTCAAAAAAAGATTTAGGCAATCTAGCATGATTTGGTATGCTTTTAAAAAGGCCTTTTTTGTCTTTCTGTGTGTCCAGGACTCCATTCCAATCTCCCATCAAAATACACGATTTATAATCCCATTGAATTATCTTACTTTGTAAAAGTTTATAAAAGTCTCCTTGCTGTTGATTAGGAGCATATAATCCAACCAAAAGTGTTTTCTTGCCTTCTATTAAAAGTTCAATTATAATATATCTTCCTTGTTTATCTTTTTCAATTAAATTAACTGTTAAATTCTTCTTCACGTAAATGAGTACTCCATTTTTCTTATCTGGAGCAGACGCACTAAACTGTATACCCAATCTAGAGTTTATCAGATATTTTTGATCAACTGCACGAATATGCGTTTCTTGTAAACAAATAACATCATTATTAAATTGTTTCAAATACTGAAAAACTTTCTTTCTCTTGTGGGGGGAATTTAATCCATTAACATTCCAGGTTAGAAACTTTGTTGCCATCTTTTGCGACCTGAAGCTTTTGGAGTGCCTCTTGCAGAACCACCTGGACCTGCCTCTTCGGTCTCGCTCCTCCCACAGCTTCACTATAAGTAAATTCTTGAGATATGATTGCAACTTTCTGTTGTTCTTGTTCTTGTCTCATTCGTCTAATTGCAGCCCGTATCATTCTTTGTTCTTTAACCTCTTCTGTCAACATCTAGGGCTGCTCAACTTCTACAATTTGCTGAGATTCTTTAACCATCTGCAAAATAACTCCTTCATCTCCTTGTTTACTCTCCACTTGAGTCTGATGCTCTCCTTCTTCCTTCCTTCCTTTGAATTCTGGAGATGGCGGAGGACCTGCCTTCAATATGTTAGAATAAAAATCTCGTGCCTTCAAAACTGTATTAAGATGATATCTCGTGCCAGCATAATTCACCACCAAGCCTACTGGTATCTCCCATCTAAACTGAAGCTGCCGTTTCTTTAATTCATCTGCCAAAAAAGCAAATTCTTTTCTTTTCCTTAAAATTCTTGGAGGAATCTCTTTCAGAAGTAAAACTTCTTGCTCAGCCACTTTAAATCTATTATTATAAAAGGCTTTGATAATCACATTTCTGATCAATCTCTTTGTAAAATAGACCACCACATCTCTAGGTAATTTCTTTGTCTGGCAATCCAAGAATTAACACGAAATATTTTGTCTATATCCCCCATAATATCTTCCGCTTGACGCTCCAAGATCGGTTCGAGGGCTTGTGCCAATAACTCTCTCAAATTTTCCTTTGGGTCCTCTTTCAATCCTCTAATCCTCAAAGCAAACTCCAATCTCTATATTGTATCATAACTACATCATCATCAATCTTTTCCATCTTATTTTCAGCTTCCAACATTTTAGCATCCAATCTCAAATTATTTTGATTCACCTCTTCCACACGATCATCCAGGCGCTCAATACAGACTGCAAGCCCCTGAAATGCGGCTAAAATGTCTGCTCTTATTTCAGCATTCTTCTCCTCAATAAGTTCAGCTATTTACTGGGATTGTATTTTTAAAGCATCTTGTAAATCTTTTAATGCTAATGCGGGTGCGGGTGCCACAGGAGGAGGCATCAAAGCCTGTAATGAAGAATGATGAACTGGTGAAGCACTAGCACTTCTAGGAATGGAAGCTTTGGTTGATTTAGAAGCCATCTTAACACCCAGTTAATCCGTTGCGCACTTTTACTTTCCACACCACTTGCAACTTTTTCTTTCAAAGTAAACCAGAATTAAAGTTCAAATACTTGCTGTTTCAATATTCTCCTGCACAGCTCTGCCTGCATCCAAGTAATCCAAAGTTAATTGTTGATTGCAGGGATGGTTGCAGCGTCCTGCTCCGCTCCAAAGCCTTGGAGCAGAGGAGTCCCCAAGTCCGGAGCAAATTCAGGCTTCGGGGGGCTCTCACCCTTCAGCCCCCAGAATTTAAACTCTGGGGGTCTAGGGGAGCTCTACCCCTACCTGAACGCTCACCCTCCCCTCTTCTCCCGAGGAGAGGGTTTCCGAACTGCCAAACAGCTGATTGTTGCTGTTTTAGCAGTCCCAACAGAAAGCAACGGGGCTGACGGCCGAAACGGCCGCCATCGACTGAGACTTGTCACCCGGAAGTCCCCCATAACTTGTGGATTACGTTGTAAAATAAAGAGCTATATATTGTTGTAAAACCTGTTGCCACTAGACTACAGAAACTAGTGCTATGTTGTAACTGTCTATTACTGCAAATGGAAGCCTGATCATTGAGACATTGTTTAATCTCATTGTAACCTACATTATTATTATTATTATTATTATTATTATTATTATTATTATTATTATCACTTTACTTTAGTGTGTTTGAATAATGAGTCTTGACACTAGTTGGTGCTGTCATAGTCTGATCTAAGAGGGGAGGGGTGTTATGTACTGGGCTCTTGTGAAACACCACGTGGGTTGCTGGAGCAGCTAGCTAATGGCTCTCCAGCAACCCAGACTTTAAGTCTCCTGTGCTGCAATTGGCTATCTCCAGGCGGCAATGGTTGATTCAAACCTATTGGCTGCCACCTAGGGGCTAAACTATATATTGCGGCTAGTTGCAGACATTTCCCCAGTACAGTTCCAGCACGAAATAAACAATGAGTTATCCTGTACTCAGCTTCGCGTCTTCATTCCTGCACCAAAGAACCCATTATTTAACAGATGCCTTGGATGCAATCCCAAAATATCTGAAGCACCAAACACCATTGATATGGACAAAATGTCCATTGGTCAATTGCAAAAAGCAGCTTTTCTTTACTTGGAATAGCTTATTGTGTTAATATTTTTAATACGACCAAACAATAACTGCCTAACCTAGGTCCTTGGATAAAAATCAAATTCCAGTCTAAATCTCTTGCAACCAATCATAATACCAAAGGTGACAAGTCCTGGGAGTTGTAGCAACATCAGGAATTTTACCGAAAAGCCCTCCTGAAGTAAGCAGGCTTGAATAGGCAATTATTAAATTACTTGTTCCTATCAGTTACATTGGACAGCAGAAAGCTGATCTTATGCTGAAATTTACTTTGTATATATAGGTAGTCCTCAACTTATGGCTGCAACTGAGCCCAAAATTTATGTTGCTAAGTAAGTGAGTTTTGCCTCATTTTATGATTTTTCTAGCCACATTTGTTATGTGAATCACTGCAGTTATTAAATTAGTAACACAGTTAAGTGAAATCTGGTTTTCCCATTGACTTTGCTTGTCAGAAGGTTGCAAAAGGTGACCACATGACCCCCCCCTTCCGGGACACTGCAACCATCATAAATGTGACTCAGTTGTTAAGCATCCGAATGTGACCATGAGAATGCTGCCATGGTCGTAAGTGTGAAAAATGGTCATAAGTCATGTTTTTAGTGCCATTGTAACTTTGAATGGTCACTAAGTGAACTGTTGTAAGTCAAGGACTACCTGTCATCTGAATATTCAGAGAAACCTTGGCAACAGCAATAAGACTCCAGGTAGAAAGCATCTAATGCACCCATAATATCTCAGGCTCAGTTCCACATATCTGTAAGTGTGTAATGTGCAAGTCCAACTCACACATACAGTCTTAAATATTTGTTAATCTTGTTCATCACTGAAACATACACCATTATGTGAATTCTACCTCTGCATTTTTTTTACCTCAGAATTTTTGTATCGTATTTATTGAAAACCATTCATCTGTGCTAGCCAAATTCAATATAAATAGATGTTTTCAACTATAACTACACTTGTAGAGAGTAGTATAGATAAAAAACATAGATGTGCCCAGAATGATAGCCTGCCTAAATCCAGAAACGTAAATGTACTGTGGGAAAAATCCCCAATCTCAATAATTCAGAGTTTTTTGTTTGTTTGTTTAGAAATAGCTTTTATTTTATAAAGCTGAAGTTTGGTCTGTAAACTTTTTAATCACACTTATAAAAAAGAGAAGGGGAACTGAAAATGTTTCTTGTATTTCATAGCTACTCAAAGATTATATTTATAATATACATATATATTCATATTTATAATTTGAAGATCGTAAAGATAAAATTTGAAGAACTGGAGCAAGGTTCATATTTCAGACACTTGTTCGTGTCCTACAAAGAGCGTCTCTTGACAGAAGGGGTTCACAAGAACCATGCCGGTGTCCCTGTAATCCCCATTGGCTGGAGAACGGGGCTCAGAAAGATGGTCCTAGAAAATATTGAGGGGAGGGGGAGAAAAAAAAGATATTTCATCACATATTAACTCTCATAAAATGGAATGTGTTATATTCATTCCTGCCACGCAAATGGATTGTTTTATATAAGGTGCTGTATAATTAAGGTTTGTATGTAGATTAGCTGATTCTAAACTAATGCCCTCCAAGTAGAACTTTCTCATAACCAAGCTGCTTGGGATGAAGGTAAATGTACGTAATTCACCCACAACTGAAGGGCTCCATTGCTTTGAAAGTCTTGGAAGTCTTCCACGTGTAAAATGATGCTCCGTCAGCTGTGTCTAAAATTTCATGATTCAGTTTAAAAAAATAAACAATTAGAGCTAGAGATACAAACTAAGACTTTTAATTTCCCACCATCTAGAAGATCAAATAAATGCAAATCACCTCGTGCATGGTTTACTTTTATTCACCTTTACTATATTATTTGCCAAAATTGCACATCACAACTTTGCAAGCAAATCCAGTATTTGAAAAATAGTAGTAACATTCGATTTTAACATGTTAGCAGAAACTAACAAGACAGGATCATCCAGCTATATGCAAATGGTAAAAAAAGAGAAGTCTTCGGGAAACATAGCTACATGGTAGTTTAAATCTATGACAAACTTTTCTTTGTCTTTTCTAGCATTGGAAAAAGCCAACATTTTATATGCCATAAATGCTAACTACCGCATAGTATTGCCACTTTCAGGTCTTTAGAAAAAATGTAGTTTCTTTATACCATTGATAAAGATATGGAAGGATAGAAGTTGCAAGATGCAACTTTTCCATAATATTTCCATCATGATGGAAACTAAGTGCCAGATATGCTCTCTGCTAAAATGCCATGGAATCTTCCTGAATTTTCTAGCCACCAAGGGAAAAATATTTACCAACAAACAAGCTCAGTTGAAAAATGAAAGATTCAGTTGAGAAGATTGTGATATAGAAATAAGAAGTGCTTTCAGATCGGGCTGTTATTTGTGACTGTCCTGTTTCATTCATCAGTACACTTATCTCCCATTTGTATCTCTCCCACATTTTCCCATTTTCTTTTTTAACTTTCCCTCTGCTGAGTGTTATGGAAGAAAAATGCTATAGCTGCATAACATCTTAATAATACGTGTCACTCATATGGAAACCTCAGTTGATCCTGTAATTAATGGACTGCATAAAAAAAAAGCATAAGATCAGCCTGACTGAACCAAAAGAGCAAATGATGAACTGAGAAACTGAAGCTGAACAAAAGGCAGATGGAAAATAAAGAACTATAATCAAAAAGGAATAAAGTGAAACTAGAAAGAACAGGTTAAGTTATGCCACAGTGCAGGAACCAAGTGGGCAAAGAGGGATAAGTCAAGCAAGTGGGGATAAGAGAAAGGAGTGGGACTTAAAAGCAGGAACTTGGAAAATGATAGGTTTTGGAGTTATATAACAAAAACTACTCATGATAAAGAGTAATTGAATTTAGGGGGAGGAGGAGGAGGAGGAAAGCATATGAACAGGAATTATTGTTCAGGAAGCCAAGGGATAATGATCTAAGATGATTCTTTTGTCTTTAAAGAACTCTGTGAAAATAAACATTTCTCCTGGTTTCCATCACCACAAGAAGAAAACAGTGGGATATACATTAATCCAAACCTCCCCAGCACGGCTTTGCCAACAGGATTCTAATCTCACCTCAGATGTTTCAAAGGATTGTATTTCTCTTGGCAATTCTACCGCATGCCTGTTGAAGTAGTCCATAGTGATTGCATTGTTCCAATAACTCAGGTTGTTTTCTGGATTTGATGTCTTCTTTTTTCGTCGCATGCAGCACACAGTTAATAGCACAGCTGTCAATACAAACATGTTGGGGTTATGTTGTGAATCAAGTGGACTGATTGTTGGTAGGAAACGTCTAGAGCCTTCTACTCTGTCATTACTGGGCTCTTTCCAACCTCATCTCTAACATACTGCAGCAACTTGATGATGAGATGCATCACCTTTGGAGGCTTCCATTTTAGCTTATATTAACTGATTTAGAGATGGTTTTATTATGAAACTAGGCAATCCATGACCCATTGAGTCATCCTTTCAGAGTTATTTCCTTACATAAAAAGAGAATATATAAAATAAATTATTTATATTACAATAGCATTTATATTATATCTCTACGAAGCTGAAAATCATGAGGAAAACTGCACCCCAGCATGTCTCTAAGGACCCCCTCCCTCCAGGTAGATTGCTGCTATTCCCCCTTCCCCAATAGCCAGTTCAGTCTCACCAGAAAATATATTTCCTTGTCTTTCACTCACTGCTCACTGCTGTTAAGATATTTCAAATTTTGCCCTCAATTCCAAATCAGCCAATTGCCAGCCAGTTGGGCACAGGAGCCAGAACGAGGTGGGAAAGGAAGCAGTTATCCAACTCTATTTGTGCCTTTGAGTCAGCACTGACTCCTAGCAACTCGTCTTTCAGTTTTTAGATTTCAAAACTGATTTGGTATGTTCCTAGGAGAGAATAACTAGCCCAAGGTCACTCAGTTAGCTTTGTTCCTAAGACAGGACTAGAAATCATAGTCTCCAATTTCCAGCCTGGTGCCTTAACCACTACACCAAATAGGTTCTCATGTTTTAAAATGAAAATCAACCACTTGATGTTACAAGTATGAATAAACAGATTAGTAGAGAATTGTATTTAAGCCTTTT
This sequence comes from Vipera ursinii, assembly GCF_947247035.1. Classification (NCBI taxonomy): domain Eukaryota; kingdom Metazoa; phylum Chordata; class Lepidosauria; order Squamata; family Viperidae; genus Vipera; species Vipera ursinii. Next base: position 76,632,508 of record NC_139517.1, read on the forward strand.
TCCTTCATTCCAGTTTTCAGATCAACTCTCCTCCTCCAAGTGAATTTTGAGTAAAAAAAAATGAGCAAAGAAAAATATTCTGTCTCTCCTTTTCAGCAGTTCTCCTTGGCTGCTTTTCCCCAGAAATACGTTTTTTTTTCTTGAGGGAGGCTACTGTAATATTTAGGTAAAGGTAAAGGTTCCCCCGCACATGCGTGCTAGTCATTTCCAACTCTAGGGGCCAGTGCTCATCTCCGTTTCAAAGCCGAAGAGCCAGCGCTTGTCCGAGGACGTCTCCGTGGTCATGTGGCCGGCATGACTAGACGCCAAAGGCACATGGAATGCTGTTACCTTCCCACTGTAGTGGTCCCTATTTTTCTACTTGCATTTTTACGTGCTTTCGAACTGCTAGGTTGGCAGAAGCTGGGACGAGTAACAGGCGCTCACTCTGTTACGCGGCAGTCGGGATTCGACCCACCAAACTGCCAACCATCTGATCGACATCTGTAATATTTAGTTCAGTCTAAATATTGGTCTTCAGGATTGTTGGTCTTCAGGTCTTCAGAAATGTCTTCAGGTCTTCTAGTCCTAAATCCCCAAGATTTATAATCCTTTAACTAATACACAAGAATAAAAACAAGTTTTAAACTGGAATGACTAATAATTTCACAGTATATTGTCTTCTCAGTTAAAAATTAGCTGTGAGACAGTCTGCTAGTATAATAACAGTTTTGATTTGGATCACTGGAAGATGTATCTTTTTATTACCACTTGAGAATGGCAGCAATTTTATCAAACCTAGACACAATAGTTTTGTTGGGCATTCTCATTTATATTGTGATAACAGCTATTTTTATTGGAAACTTCCCTCCCCACCTGCTAATTGAATAGTTATTATAGAATCGTAAAATTTTGCTCAGTCCAAGAAATCGTAGAGCTCCAAAATGGTACTGTAGTCTCCACTTGAAGATATTTATAGGAAGGGGGAGCATTTCTTCTCCAGGGCATTGATTTCATTAACTCTTACCAATTAGATGCTTCCTGTAATATTCAACTAAAACTATCCTCCTGCAACTGAAAACAAACTAGATGGCATCCTGTGAAACAAAATACCAGATTTGATAAAGCAAGGCATTCATACAGTCTATGAGGCAGTGATTAGGCTAGGAAGAAGAGGAATATGAATTAAGATAACAAACATCTTTTATAAGAAACAACTTTCTGAAAGAATTCTGAGACAATTGAAGCTCTCTTTGAGGTTTGTTAAGACACAGATTTACATTTGCTTATTGATGCATATGTAGATCACAAAAAGCCCCTGGATTAAAATACTGGATAATTCTTCATCGAAAAAGACTGTTGAAACATGGAAGGCTGCAAAAGCCAGTAAGAAGAAATCAATTTTCCTTTCCAATTTATATTGGATAATTTTTCCAAGAGTTCAAAATGGCTTACAGGTGATTCTGCTCTCATAACACGGCTGGAAAAATTGATAAATTCAAAGATAAATTGCTGGAAACAGCTAATTTCCCTAGTTCCACTATACTATCAGGAAATGGAGTATTATGAAGATTTATTCTCCTACCGAATCTTAACAGTGGCACCAAACTGAATCTTCAAACCATTTGAGAAGTTCAAGATCGTATTACATATGCTTGAACAGACATATAAATGTTTTAGCTTATCCATTATAATTAATTTTACATATGTGTTGTGAGACATTTGAGTGGGAGCAATCTTGTGATTTTAGCAGTCTCATTGTGGTGGTTGCTGGATGATTTCTACCTATTTTCTACCTATTTGTATCCTGAAGGTGGCAGCAGTTCTCTTAATATGCAACAGGATTGTCAGGTGATTGGCAGTGAACCAAAGGGTGCTAACAGCAACTCTTCCCCAAAAATAAAATTTTCAGGAAAATAAAACAAATTGTTCATCTATCAGATTAAGTGGATTATTCATATGATATTATAAGAAAAATGGCTTCTTTGTGGTCATTTTGGTAATAATGCCGCTTGGGGGGGGCGAAAGCCCTAATAAGCAGGCATATACATAGAATGAAGGCTATTGCTAAGCACATTGATTTGTGCTTTATACTGTAAGCCGCCCTGAGTCTTCGGAGAAGGGCGGGATATAAATGGGATTAAAATAAATAAATAAATCTTATAATGTAATCTTATGCAGAGTTGACTTGGGAGGCCGGTGTGTGGTGTAGTTGGTTCACATAGTGTGGTGGGATGGAGGGTTTGTTGTCACTGTGTGTTGGGGGGAGAGAGCACAGGGGAAGGCTCAGCTAATCTCAATGTACACATGTTGTACTTTGACAATAAAGGTTTATTTATTTATTTATTTATTTAAAATAAATAACTGATATGCAATACATTCATTTTATCTTTGAAGATTACAAAAAAGCAGTAAGGGAAAAAATATGCTGGGATAATGCGTTTTGTAGTATTATTCTGCCTTGACGCCATGAATGAACCTTAAGTGAAGCAGTTCATTGATGTTACTGTATTGTTAACCCTGAAGCTTAATATGTATTTACCAGGATCTGAGCTAATTTTATTGAATTGAGTTGTAGTTATTCTGTTACTGATTTTTGTTTGTATGATTTATTATTTATATAATTACATAATAATTATATTAAAATGGATTGGTACACTGAGTGCCATACCAAAAAATCTTGGACAGCACTTAGAAAACCTGCACATTTAACAAAATTTTCATCTGTCAACTGCAAAAAGCCACACTGCTTGGATTCACACATACACTACTACACTAATAAATTATGATGCCCTAGGTTCTTGGAAAGAATTTGATTTGTAGGAATGCTTCTCTTCTGTGCCCCGGAAGTAAAAGTGGTGTTTGGGGATGTGAGAAGGGTTTTTTGTTTTTTTTTTGCAATAGCACTCCACTGATGGAATGTCTTTTTTCTAATGTCAAGCTAGTATCAATATAGTTTTGGGCAATATTTTAAATGGCAGTATTTTTCACATAGGTGGATCTTATTGCATGTTACCAATTATTTTTTTGTTGATTGTCTTCCACTCAAAAACCTGCTGATATAGAGGGTGATTTTTATTTAAATAAATATGCAGTATGAAATGTTTTTCACATCTAAGCTTCAGGAATAGCTGTGCTCTGAAGGAGAAACGACGCATATCCCAGTATGTTCTGCATGTATACATTCTGCATCCACCGGATGGCACTATGATTGAGAAAAAAGATGTTTTAAATTCATACAGCATACAGCTGGCATGTAATAGGTCTCTGAATGGAGATGATAGTTGACATCTATAAACAAGTAACACATATATATTATTCTAGTAAATCTTCTATGTGCACATAGATAGAAAATATTTGAGGAACCTCTGAAATTTGATCAAAATCTATTACTGGTAATTAGGGTTTAATGACAATCATTTAAGCATGATCCACTATTATAATAAATTCATTACTGGGTTATTTCAATAATGATTAGTAGTTGCTTTATATATTATCTTGATTTGTCTTTTTTAATTAGTTTTGCTTGAGCCCCTTTCTTATAAATAAACAAGAAATTAAATTCAAATCAGACCTATTCAGAACTTAGTTGCAAGAGACATATGGATAGTTTTCTGGAAAAGGCCATTTATTTGATTTGAAAGAACTAATCAGTGAAATGAGGCATATACATTTTATACTGTTCTAATAATTCCAGTTTCAATTCTCACCCAATATACAGAGGTTTTAATTTTTTTAAAAGATCTTTTAATCAACATATAATTTATAGACTTTTAGTATGGAAATTTCAGAATGTGTTGTATGATCCTGCAGACATTCTTCAAACTTCTTCCCAAAGCAAATTGTCAGTGACAGTATCCATAACTTGGTCATTACATGGCATGTTTTCCATGAAACGGTAACTGAGTATTAATGACTATTGATATGAAAAAGTGGTAACTCCAGGAAGACAGCACAAAGTTAAACAGCCTAGCATATAATTGCATACAACCAAGATGTGATTTAAAAAAACCTCAAGTGGTAATAATATGGATATATTTTAATGCAATCACTTACACTGTATTGGTATTAAAATATGTGAGGAACTGCTTAATACAACTTACCACCATTAAAGAAACTGCCATATAATAAAAGTAAATTGATTCATCTAGCTCAGTATTAACTATACTGAACCTTAGAGGCCAGAAGTTCCCAGAGATTCAGATAATGTCTTCCAGTTCTACCTAGAAATGTTGTAGATCTTCTATATGAGGCTTGAGAACTTCTGCATATAAAAAAATTAATAAATTAGGTGGTCTACCAGTGACATCTCCTCTTCCAATTATGGGACTTTGAGAAGGTGTTCCAAATGCCAAGTTGTTCCTTTGCTTATCCCCACATTTCATAAAGTGTATACTATCACAGTACTCCAGAACACTGCAGCAAATGCATAGTGACAGTGTAGCATATTTTGCGACTTAATAAACAGAACTGTGAGTTTGTTGGGGGAGGGGGAATGGCTTGAATTAATACAATTTGGGAACCTCTGGCTTATCTGTTTTGGCTACTATTACTGATAAAGTTAAATAATCTTGCAAAAGTTGTATAAATGGTTGACATCTGCAGAACATATATCAGAATTACATTCTCTCTCTCTCTCATGCAAATTCTGGTTACTGTTCTGATGAAAGAGGTGTCATCAAAATACTGAAATCTCAGGAGACTTTTTAAGAGAGTTGCAGAATATACTAACTTCAAATTGAAATTTCAATGATGCAAGTAACTTCACTGCCAATTTCTTAATCTTTTCTGATGCAATAGCTACTGGCTATAATTAGCTTCTGTTAAGTAATATCAAAAATGAATTAGACCAATTGTGTTTCACAATTATTAAGGTTTCCCACTAAAGCTCTTTTCTCAAGAACTGTATAATGGAGACATTGGGAAAGCGGCATCAGAGGCATTATGCAGGTGAGGTCTCATTTCCACATATGTGGGAACTTTTAATGGCAAAATTATGAAAGGATAATGGATTACTAAGCTGCTGTGCTTTCTCAACTGATCAAAATTATTTGCTGAAAAAAAATTGGATGCTCTTGGATTTTATGCACCCTAAGACAAACGCTGTATTTACAAACACAAAAAATATGAGAGATCAAAACACAGGCTAATTCTGCTGTGTTCCCAGCACTGCATAGGTGTACAGATATAAGTATGTTGAAATAACTTTGGATGATTATTAATTATATGGGAGTCATATTACAAAGATCAATGAAACTTTATAATTAGGTTGTTCATTTTTTTCATTATCGATATTTAATACCTGTTATATCCCACAGGGCATAAATTTATAGAGAAACATTCAACTTACAGCATGAGGATACAGGTACACTGATGGCTAAGATGATCCATGCTATATCCACTTTGCTGAGACAAATAGTTGCTCTGTATTGGGGCTTGTCTCTTTCTGTGACATGAGAAACATTTCCTGGGACATCAGGCTTTCTGGTACCAGCAGGTACCAGTCTGTTTAAGAAATTCTCTGTTGCTGTTGAAGTGGAACTTGGCAGCCATGTTGAGGATTCCATAGACAATGTACTGCTTGGCAAGATAACATTATGTCCAGAGGGATGCAATGTGGTAGCTGGTTCCTCAGTAGAGCCTTCTGTTGTATATAAGGAGGAAAGACTGGCATCAACATCATTTTGACTAGGGTGTCCAAAGTCTACTTCTGTTGTTGTCATCCCAGGACCAGAAAAAATGGGCACCTGACTTGTACTCTGACTTGAATTTATCCATGAGTTGTTTTTCCCCAGTATATCCTGTATGTCATACCGTGTGGATTTAAAAGGCACAGTCACCATTTCAGTAACAGTTGATGGACCAATTGTTGGGGTAATGAGACTAATCTCCTGTGTAATCAGTTCTGATGACCTCCCCTTCTCTGTTTCATTAAGGCCTTCTGAGGTATGAATAGAATCACTTGAGTCTGTTGTGGTTCCCTGTAAAGTATTTTGATGGCTGGTGTGAACTGGAGGCTGGGTCTGAAATGGATATTCTGGGGGCCAATTTTCTGTGGTAGCAGAAGAATATAATTCTGTCTTTAGATAAGGTTCTGTAAATGCTGTGAAACTGCCTTGGGCACCCAGAAAGATTTTTTGTTTATTAAGTGATTTCCTGGACAACAAAGCACTCTGGTTATATAAATGATAAGATTCTGTGTTGCCAACAAAATGGCTGCTGCTTAATTTCTTCTGGCCAACAGAAGGAACAGAAGTCTCTGCTAAACTACTGGAATCAGCATCTGCAAGAGTTGTTGTGGGTAAAGATTTGGTTGTGTGATGGCCTCCAACTCCTGGAGTTGTCTCCATAGCTAAAATACTAATATTGTCCATCAGGAGGCTCTGAGATGACACAAGTTGGGGAGTCAGTACCTGAACAGCAAACACTAATTCTTCTGTTAGCACCAAGATCAATAAAACACCTAGAAAAAAATAAAAATGAGACACAATAATTAATGACATGGAAAATCTGAATGTCATCTAATTATAAGCCTGAAGTGCATGATACATAAACAAAATTATATATCTACGTAAAATGCATATACCAATTTTATTACAAAAATGATTCTGAATTTTAAAAGAAATATTATATTATAAAGAGCAGTGTTTTTTTAAAAAAAAGGTGCTGGAACTCTCATCTTGGTGGGCGCAAGACGTGGGGGGGTGGCGCTGCTGCAGTCATGGGTGCGAGGGATGTTGGTGGCGGGCTGCCTCCCTGGGGCCGGAGCTGGCGTGGCTGGTGCTGTGGGAGCAACGGGGCCCACTCTATATGGCGGGGCTGCACAGGGTGGGCGGCGGAGGCGGGGCAGGCCAGGCGATGCAAGTCGGCCACTTAGGCACACAGGGCGAGGCGATGGTGGCACAGTTCCAGCACCAGCTAGGCCACCAGCCTGGCTGACACAGGTGAGCACAAGGAAGGAGTGCACATGGACTCTGCAGAACCCACCTCCCACTCCTTATCCTCTCTTACTTACCTAGTTGAGATGGTATAGTTGGGCAGCAGGGAGGGATGCAAAGTTCCTGCCAACTCGCCTTCACTGCAGACAACTTGCCAGTGCAACGTTTACCGGCCAGGTCTTTTGGCACACTCAGCAGCAATTCTTACTGGCTTTCGAAAGCCAATAGGCTTTTGAAAGCCAATAGAGGGAGTAGCATAGCTTGTGCAAAAGCTTTTGTGTGTGTGTGTGTGCGCAAAAAAGGGTGCCGGAACGCCATTCTGAGCATTCTATGAGAAAAAAGCCCTGCTTTTATGTTTTAATCTTATGATTTTAAAAATATTGTAAGTTGCCCCAAACCTCACCATGTGGATTGCATACAAATATTATATAATTGGTAAATAAAGGTAGAACATATGTTAAATATACATCAAATGATAATATGCTTCCTACAAAGTCAATTCTTGCTCAGTGACAGACCAAGGAGTTAACTCAGAAAGACAGGAAAATCTAGAAGAGGTCTGTGAAACTTGTAGAAGGGAAAGGCCCACACTGATAAATTAAAAATCTTTATGGTCTGCAAAGGAATGCTGGTGGGCTAATCAATGATTTGTAGAGGAGCATCTACAGTGTTGGAGTTTGTGGTCATGGTAAACCATGGAGGCACTAGGCAACATGACTTTCAGGGCAGTGGTGGTGATTTTATTACTTTTTTTTTTTTAAAAAAAGTCTGTGCTCTGTCCAAGGGTGCTTGGTAGGCTGCATGTACAGGCCTGGTCTAGAATTTATTTTGGAGCATTCAACTATCTAGATAATTCTGTGTGTGACCAGCCATACGCTAAATAAATAACTATCTAGAGCAGGCATGTCAAACTCATTTTGTTTTAGGCAACTTCTTATAAAAGAATTGCCATTAATTTGTTTTAATAAAATAATTAAATCAATTTTTCACTTGATTTCAAATTAAATGAATTATATTGGTTGACAATGAGATTTTTTTAGTACACTTGCCAAATGCAATAAACTGGTTTTAGGTATATGTGTGCACTAATTATTTCAACACCAATACATTTTAGCAACATATTCTATTTGTAAATGAATGCAAATGCAAATTATACAATTTTTTGTGCAAAAATAAAACAAAATAACAGATTTAAGAGCTGTTATCATTGGTTATCCTTAGATAAAAAATAATTCCATCATCCAAAACTTTGTTATACTGTATTTAACAAACAGATGCTTTGGGATTAAAAAAAATGACTACATTTGATTGTGTATCACCATGGCATTAAAACAAAATTCGAACAGTGCATGAAAAATAAAGGTTCCCTAAACGTCTGCTAGCTATATCTATACATTTTCGTTGATAGCACTCTATTGCCTTCTTTTTAGCCTTTTTTTCCCAACTTCTCAGCTTAAAAAAGCCAAGGCACCGGAAGCTGAAAGTTACAGAGACTGTTTAAGCAGGTTGCTAAGCAACCTGTTCACACTCGGCCCTTCTTACCCTCCCACTTTTAAATTAGCCTGTACGGATCATATTTCCTTCGATTTGAGCCATCTGAAGGCCTGTCGCTGCAATGCATTCTGGTGCTCTGCAACCTGGCTGCCTGAGAAGAATTTGGCTCTCCAGAACAGTTTCCTTCAGCTTTGTATCAAAATTTGTATCAAACATTGGAATTCTTAAGGCCATGTTTGGTATTTCCCAGCAATCTGTTACTGGAAGGAAAAAGCAATCCCTGCTGCATTACTGATCCCAGAGAAGCATTTGCATGTATGCAGGTATCCTTAGGGTGCCATAGTTATGGATGAGAAATATTGGTTGCAAAGTTGGCATTTCTGGATGTAATACAGATATTTTGGACTTATTTTTGTTTCTTTACATGTTTGATATTTTTTAAAAGGCATATGCTAACGACTACGCTTATGCACATATGTAACATCTTTTGCTAGGATACATGACCACTGCTTTTCCAGAATGTGAAAAGTGAAAGATTGTGACTAAACAAAATTTTAATGTACATATAATACCACCAGACATTATTTTAGCCTTTTTAATAAATGTTGTTATTGATGTTAAGCTCACCGTGGAAAACATCATATATTATTATGTATATACTAGGTTAATTATTTAAAGACTGAAGTGCAACATAACTAGATTCTAAATAATCTATTTTTCAAAACACACAACAGTCCAAACAGTAAAAGTAAAGTCCAAATTAAGACTATTTCATTCTTAAGAATTGTTTAATTTAAAGTGGTTTAGTTGTAATAGATGGTTAGATTCAAAATAATTTTCAAGAGTATGTACAAAAGATACTATTTTTTTCTAGCATCAGCTAAATTAGACATATTACATTGAGAAAAATATTTCTTTCCTGTTACCGTTATTGATTTCATTGCAGAAATGTTAACATAGGAAATAGATTATTTTGTTATCTAATTTTACCTTCCCAAAGTCAGAAGCAGATGGAAAATGTGAGGTTCTTTCCTGTTGGCTTTTTTGAATTAGCTGTTTTAGATTCTAAAAGTTTAGTTCCTAAAGAAGTAACCCTGTAAATAATTTTAACGTCCTCCTCTAGTGCAGGCTCTTTTATGACTCAAGGACTTCAACTTCCAGAATTCCTGAGCCAGCATGGCTCAGCTTGGAAACCTCTCCCTTTCCCCTCAGCATGGCTGGCTCAGCATTTTTGGGAGTTCACAAGTCATAAAAAAGAGCCAAGATTGCCTAGCCCTGCAATAGGCTTTCAGAGGGAGATTTTATTTATTTTTTTGCAAAAACAAAAGGTGCCGGAACGCAGTTCTGAGTGTTCTAAGAGAAAAAAAAGCCCTGATAAAGAGAAATAAAATACCATGGTATCATCATGCCATAATAGGCCTAGAAATCATGCTTTTGTCAAGATCATCTTTCTCAGCTGGAGTTCTGTGGAATCCTAGCTTTTCTAAGAGGTTGCTAGCAATTCCATGAGAGATTATAATTGGATTTTTTAAAAAAAAAACAAACAAAAATTTGCACAGTGCACAGTGCCAGTGCTTGCTATTGTGGGAATTTTTATGAGCCATAACTCAGCAGCTAGAGAGCTACTTTGTTGTTGTTATGTAATGTGTGGGTTAAAAGCAAATTGCATTGTGAAGTTTTCCTATTTTTTGCCATTTTTAGTAGAGTTCCCTAAGACCTGAAAATTATTTCAAGGTTTCCTCCAGAAAAAAGGACTAAAACTCACAATTCCCCCACCCCCATTTGTAGCCTACTGCAGGGGTCAGCAACCTGAAACAGTGAAAGAGCCACTTGGAACCGGTTCCCTCACAAAAGGAAAAACTGGGAGCCGCAAAAAATGTGTGCGCATGCGCGTACATGTGCGCATGCGCACAACAGGGTTTGACTGAAGAGTGGAGCCAAGGCGAGATATGCACCTACCCTGCATATTTAAAATGATTGGTTGAATATTTTTAGTCCCACTTTTTTTTTTGGACTGCACATGGCAGAGGACTAGGAGCCGCAGGAGACGGCTAAAAGAGCCGCATGCGGCTCCTGAGCTGCGGGTTGCAGACCTGTGGCCTAGTGCCTTAACCACTACATCAAACAGGCTCTCTCGCTCTCTCTCAAAAAAGCGAAGTATTTTAAAAATATTTTTTAAAATAATGCATATATTGAAAGAGCGTGAAATGTCCATTGGTCGAAGAGCCTCTTTGGGTTGAAAGTACTGAAAGTCAGTCGCTAAAATAGAGAGGGGCAGGGGCCAGGACCTTGATTCTGGGAAGCTTTCAGGATCTTAAAATCATTGGTCTTTGACTGTAATAAAGTTGAATCTTTTTTTAAAAAAAAAAGGTCCGAATTACACTTATGGATGCAGCATTATTCTGTGTTACATATGACAGAGGCAGAAAAGGAAATATAAAATCATGATAAAAATCACTTGATAGTGAGATGGGCTGCATATAAATTTAATAATAATGATTCTTATAACAGCTTACGTTCTGTGACAATACCTTTAATGCCATCAAAAATCGACATTGGCCTATCCCAAGTCCTTGGGAAAGACTCACTAGCTGGATAAAAACACCAAATCTAATCTGAAGTTCTGGCTGACTATGCGATTAACCATAATAATCTTATTATTTATTGCTTATCCAAAAAAGCTATTGTTGATAATATGAAAAACAGTATGGTATTGGACCTACTGACATATAAAGGTAAAGGTAAAGGTTCCCCCGCACATGCGTGCCAGTCATTTCTAACTCTAGGGCCTGGTGCTCATCTCCGTTTCAAAGCCGAAGAGCCAGTGCTTGTCCGAGGATGCCTCCATGGTCATGTGGCCGGCATGACTAGACGCCAAAGGCGCACAGAACGCTGTTACCTTCCCACCGTAGTGATCCCTATTTTTCTACTTGCGTTTTTTTATGTGCTTTCGAACTGCTAGGTTGGCAGAAGCTGGGACAAGTAACAGGCGCTCACTCTATTACGCGGCATTCGGGATTCGACCCACCAAACTGCCGACCATTTGATCGACAAGCTCAGCGTCCTAACCCACTGAGCCACCACGTCCCTATTCCTGACATATATGCTATAATAAAAAATAGAAAATCTCTATTCAAGTTGCAAGAAACAGAAATAAGCTTATTAAAATCAAAGAACTGGAAAGAGCCATTAAAAATGACTTTAATGGCCCCTTCCAATTCTCTGATTCTAAGAAACTCATTTCTGTTTCCTGATTTATTTAATAAATAAATAAAGTCATTAAGTTAAATAAATAGATGATTACAATCATTTACTCTCTCTAAGAGTCCAAATTAAAACATCCATGATAGCCTCTGCATTTCCAGCAAGGGGAACCTATCATCTTCTCTGGGTAACTGCATCCTTTATCCAGCTCTTTATCCAGATCTTCGACTGTAATGTCTAACATGAATCCATTATCCCATAAGTGCACTCTGAATGAGAGAGAACAAGCCCCTGACTTTCTTGCACCTTAACTTGAGGGTGTTTCATTCACGTTTCCTCATGCAATTTGTCCCAAAATGGACACTTCTATCAATGGAAGTGATAGAATATCAGCATTATTATAGTGTCTGTTTGAAGGTCATGTTTGTTATTCACAAGAAACACTTCTGAGCTCCAATCCACTGTCTGTTGGACAAAGTATCTCCTAAGAATGCCCAAGTGAGCTATAACTTTTCTTGGTTTGTATTATTTTACAGCATACAACAGATGGGAGAAAAGAACCCAGAGGTAAACATAGGCTATGGATTAGCTTAAGTTAAAGCCCATCCAGATGGCTCAAGCAAATGAAATGTGTCATGCATGACAGGGGAAACAAAAGGTGAGAGACCACATGGCTAAGACGGAAAATTCTTTCACAGTGAGGAAATCAGTGACTGAGCATGAGTACAAAGCAAATGGGCAGAACGTTTTCTGGCTGAAAGTTTAAGCTCAGATGCACAACCATTTATACTGTACCTCCAATCATGATTTTTCCTGGGATTATGAAAGGGGGGAAAAATACTATACCTTCAAAATTGTAGGTAAATAATTTAATTCTGGGCTTTAATGGGTTATTAGTTTGTCATCATTTTTTTTAAAAAAACTAGATGTTTCCCCAAATTTGGTGACTTCCTGATGTACTTGTTCACATTACCCAAAGTTCCAAGTCAGAGGAGTAGGAAGAAAGTTCTACAGAGCTTCTGTAGAACCATTGGCATCACAGTATAAATGTCCTTTTAGGATGCCCTAGTTTAATACATTAACTCCTTCATGTTCTAGAAATTAATGGCCACACAAACATTAAGCTTTTCTGTAGGAAACACATCCTTTCGACCTTATTCAGTGGGATGGTGAATTCAGATTGAAATTTTATGTATAACAGAAAAGCCAAAAATCTAATATCTCCTTTGAACTGGATTCCTGGTGACTACATATGTATATTTATATTGTTCTCCTGGCAATAATACATGATGGATTTTTGTTTCTTAAAAATTCTAATTTAGGCTACCTCTGTGATAGACTAGACATGCTGAGAGTTTTCAGACTAATACTTTGTGGCAGGCTTACACATTCACATTGGCTGGCACACAGAACCACCTTTTAATCAGAGCAGCAGCAATATTTTATTTATTTGTAATCTGCCTATATTACTTTTACAAATAACTTTAAAGCGGCAAATGTCTACCACGCTTTCCTCCTTCATATTTCCCCACAACAATCCTGGCTGAGAGAAAATGATTGGCCCAAAGTCACTCGGCTGACTTTCATGGCTAAGACGTAATAAAGCTTATTTTTGGTAAGATCTTCGGGATAAGTGTCTTGGAAGTGAGTAATTAGAGCTATGCCTAATACAAAGATTTACAAATGATGTCACTGAACTGTCTTCTTTGCTGAGCAAAAGTATTTTTTGGGGGGGATGGATATTGAAGGAGTCTCTTTAAATCTCAGGGAAATAAAAGGAATGCTTCCTACTAAGTCTTTGGATTAAGTTTTAATCATTGTATGAATTTCAGTTGAAAAAGTTAGTTCCTACATAGTCGTTTTCCGCCAAAGCAAAGAGCACTTTCTTCCACATCAAATCACGACTTTCCTCAAGTACTCAGTCCTTCCATCACCACCAATTTTGGCCATGATAACAAGATAAATACAGCCTTTTTTATCAGCTAATATAGCTTGAAAAGCAAAGGCAGATTTTTGTGCTCAAACCTGCTCAATCTTTATTTGGTTCCTTGAACTAAGAAAGCAAAACTAATTAGCATTCTTCAAATTAGAAAAAAAAATATGCTACTGGAAAGGAAGATTATACCAGCTTGCAACTTCTACAGAAAGCAAACAAAACATTGATATATCTCAACGAATATTCTGATGCACTGCTTAATTTGCAGGAATCGACTTTCTTTTAAACATGTAAAACTTTTTGTTATGAAATCTGTCAGTGTTACATCATCTTTTAAAATATAAACATCATTTGTTTTAGAGTCTAGGACTAGAAATCAATTCATGTATTTGTTTCTGAAGTGGGAAAGGTACATCTTTTGCTGCCTAACCTTCATGCAGGGAACAATTTATCTGAAATGAATAAACTATAAAATATCATTGTACATCAGATTTCAGATATTTCAAATTTAATGGTGTGGGGTTTTCTTTTCCTTTTATTTGCTTAATATTTTGGAGATGCTGGACTAAAGAAGTTACCAAATATACTAGCCCCCCCCCCTCCTGATGCCAGACTGATTTGGCAAATAAGTTTTTTTTTCTAATTAGAAATGAGCCTCTGAATAAACCGCCAATTAATGAAAAATTAGTATGCGTGAGTCTTCAAAGTTTCTGTCAGGAACTATCCCCCCCTTTCTCTTGTTACATCATTTTGTTTCATTCTTTAGAAACCATTTTGCCAAAATACAAATGGATTTGGCAGCAAATGATCCATGAAACATTGTTCAAATTATGATATTTCTGTCAAACCTTAGATGCCTCCACAATTATATTAGGGGTGTTGGGGTGTTTCATTTAGGAACATTATTCAAAGACTGATCTCCTGGGAAGGACACTTTATTTTTTGAAGATAGCTGGAGGTTAATATCCACTTCTTAGGAGTAGGTGCACTAAAGGAAGAGATGAATACATAAAAGTATTGACCCCAACCGTTGTGGCTTCAAAGCACAAAGCACAATTCCTAGCATCCCTGTACACTGATCATCTGGTTGAGGCTGATGGGAGTGTATCCAAAACATAGCTGAGGAAGACTACACTACAGCAGGTACAGTGTGTTCAGCAGAAGCCCTAAAAATTCTGTGTCTAAAATATATGGAGAATTAAAGGGAGAGTCGGGAGTGAAGGCCATTCAGGCAGTCAACGCTAACCGCTTGGCTTGTTTCTCAGCCATTTACAGTTTAACGAGAACCACCCAACAATCCGTTTGTCACGAAGGTTTGTTTCCACAGAAGCCAATTCGGTCCAAAAAATAAGAAGCGCCGTTTACTCTCGGCTTATCGAGCATTCGGAACAAAAAAATTGTATAAACAAAACACTGATACCACCGGCCATCCAGGCGGTTTCCATTTCTGTGCAAGTCGGGCGGAGAAAAAGCGAGATTCCTTTAGGGTAAAGCAGCAGCTGCTACTGAAAAAAAAAACGCATCAGACAGCCGCGTTTTCTGGAAACGATCACCTGGACCATTTAATAACCTCTTGCAGAAGGAGGAGGGCGACGGGAATAGAAATGGGGGTGCGGCAGCGACTCACCTGAAAATATCATTTGGACTCGACGTCAGCAGACATTCTCACCTGCCGGCCTCATGCGGACTTCCAAACGGCTTCATAGCAAGACGTCGAAAAGCCAAAGCTCGCAAATGCTGGCATCTTTTGGGGAGCCGAGGGGACAGGAACAGACTACGTAGGCGTGTCTTGCGGAAACAGCTTCGCGCCGGTTCTTTTGCAGAGGTTTGTTAAAGCGAGGACCGCGCACGGCTTTTTAGTTACCAAGTCCTGTTTCTCCCCGCCCCCAGCAAAAGCTGCTTTGTATTCCACTTCTAGTGATTCGCCCCCGCCCCCACCCTCAATGATCCCCGCCCAATACGACATTGGTCTTCTACAATGCGGCGCCGCTCTCCGATCCCACAAGCATCTCGAACTGCGCTGGTTTGCTAGCGGAGCAGCCTTCCCCTCCAAATGTTATCTGGCTGAGCGGCAGGCAGGCAAAATTGGCTGCATCTTTCCGAGACCCGCTCTCCAGCCTCTTGGAACGATCCGGATTAAAAACAAAACAAAACAAAACAGGATGTACTGGGGTGATCCTTTGTGGGCCTCAACAATTTCAATGGGCTGTTAATTTATTTAAATGACGTAATAATCGTTGGCCCACTTAAGACCACTGATCTCTACCTCAGGCAACCAGATCTTAAGTGGCCAAAATAGCCAAGGGCCGGCTGTTCCACTACCCCTATGGGCACGACTCAGATTGAGGAGGGGCAGGAAACCCTTATTTAGAGTTTAGCCTTGAATTCAGTAGCTCATTCATCCAAATCAATCAGGTTTACCTACTGTCTTGTTCTTAAGGGGTGATCTTCACAAATCATGCTAGTCAATATTAACAAGTCAGATTTGGCCTTATTGAAAGACATGAGGCTAGCCATTATAACAGAATAACAGAGTTGGAAGGGACCTTCTAGGTCATCTAATCCAACCCCCACCCAAGCAGGAGACCCTACACCATTTCTGACAGATGACAGTCCAGTCTCTTCTTGAAAGCTTCCAGTGATGAAACTCCCACAACATCTGAAGGCAAACTGTTGTATTTGGTTGTTTTCACTGTCAGAAAATTTCTCCTTATTTCTAGGTTGAATCTCTCTTTGATCAATTTCCTTCTCTTATTCCTTGTCTGGCCTTCAAGGGGTTTGGAAAATAGCTTGACCCCCTCCTCTCTGTGACAGACCCTCAAATATTAGAACACTGCTATCATGTCTCCCCTAGTCCTTCCCTTCACTAGAATAGCTATGCCTAGTTCCTGTAACCGTTCTTTATTATTTTGGAAAACAGGTAAAAATGGCCTTTAGCTTTGCTTAATACTCCTCGTTTGGATATGGCAAAACAGCTTTTTCCTCCTTTCTCTGTGTCTCTTTCCTATTCAGTATATTTTCCCTCAGAAGATTTTCCAGACCAATCAGCAAGCTTCTGATTGGCAGAAAAAATGTTTCTATTAACAGAAGAGTCCCTTCCCAATTCCTTTCCAACCTGCACATCCTGAATTATGGAACTTTCATCACTGCTGTGTTCAAATGGCCTTCACACCTCCTTAAGTTGGCAGAAAACTATTATCAGGACATGGTACTGCTTTCTTGCTTCTATTATAACTCAGGGGTACCCAACCTGTGGGCCGCGGTCGAGTAGTGGGCCATGGCCTGCAGGCTACCGGACCGCAGGACAGGCTGGCCAGTGCCCATTCATGTCTGTGTGTGCACCCCCTTGCCTGTGCTAGTGCCACAGCCACGGGGTGCAAAAACAGGACAGCGCACCATAGGGCCCAAAAATGGGCCACCACTGTGCCTCGCGGGCATGAAAATGGGATGCTGCCATGCCTCAGGGCACAAAAATGGGCCGCCACTGTGCTGCAGGGCACAAAAAGGGGTCCCATACCATGGGGCATAAAAATGGGCCACAGTGGCACTGCAAGGCGCAAAAACAGCCACTGCTGCACCATGGGGCACAGAAACAAGGCGCTGCACCCTGCAAGAACAGGGCAGGGCTAGTGACTATCACACTGGTGCTAGCCCCACCCCATTTGTAGCATGTGCATGTTCGCAGTCCCATGCACATGCCTGCACACGCGCATGTAAAATTCTTCCCTCTCCCTTTTCCTCCAGTCCGCCAACCGACAAAAGTTGGTGACCTCTGTTTTAAGTCATCTAATTTCTCTCTAAAACAATGGCTGGCATAGGCTTAACACCTATGACTATTCTTGGACAGTATTAAATTGAGAGGGGGGGAGGAAGCAGGGAAAATATTAACACCTGTACAGTTTAGGATAATATAAACCTGTCTCTTCATGGACTTGGGATGGGGTGAAAGAAATGCCATGAGAATATGGTAGAATAGTTTTTTTACCAGGGCATCTTTGTGGTACCATGGTTAATTGCAAGTAGATGCCTTGTGAAATTTAGAACAGATCAAGTTCACCATATAGGAAATCCAATACTGATACAACCACCACAAATGAAGCTTTCTCTACCATTTGGTTAAAATTACAGAGGCAGAATGCATATTCCGTTTTTCAATTGAGATGGCTGGGAGAATAAGAGAGAAAAGGAGAGGCAGCATGGCTTATAAATCTTCTCCCCTATAGCATCAAATGAGCCATGGCAGAGATGCTAGGAAATTTCCTCCTGAGATATTCTGGTTCAAGTGAAAGTCATTTCTTATTACACTTAATGAGATAAGGACAGTCTTAAAAAATAATGTCATCTTGATGTAGTGTAGCAGAGACAAAGAGACAATATATTTTATAATTTCCTTTTGGGATTTGAGTTCAGGAAAGAAAATTAAAGGCATTTAGCTCTAGTTTTGTCATCTATGAATCAGAACTCAACAGATCTGAGTGGGCTGATGGGTTCTCCCCTTTTATTGTCAACTACTGCTGTGTATGAATGGACCAGTTGTAGACACCTCAGTCAGAAAGAAGGAAAAGTTTAAAATGCCATTTGCATAGGCAACGAACTTGGATAGACAATTTGTCCAAATTTTGTCAGGTTTAAAATCTTCTAATCCTTTCTTAAGGGCAATATTTTCCTTCATTGGTGATAGTATCATCATCGAGATTTAAGTGAAATATAGAAAATACCAGTTAGAAATTCAACATTTTGAATTTCAACATTCTCTTTAGTTAGAAATTCACTAGCTGATCATAAAGCAGCTGCATGAGCCATAATATGATTTATTTGATTTTACATTTGCTAGTTTACATTAATGTAGTCACTTACTATTTAGGCAATACAAAATGATAATCTTTGAATGTGAATTGGACAACTATACTTTGACTTTAAATTCTTTTCCTCTGCTTAGTGGGGAAAATGACAGATGTTTTTGAAGTATCTTGAATATTCCCCAAAATATTCTCCTAATTGTTGTGATGCTATCAGAACAGGAGATATTAACTACAGTAAGTTTCAACGTTATAAATATAATGGTATTTGCTGAAGACATATGAAAAAGAGACCTAGAGCATGTTAATATATAATTTAGACTTGATTTGTCCTCATTCATATAGCATCTGCCCTTCTATATTCTATTCTGTGTTTTCCCAGCCATTATTCAGCATAATTTTGGCTGGTAAGCTGCTGTTGCAGGACATACAATAGATATGTAGCTGGGGGGGAGGGGTCAGTCATGTCTTCCCTCCTTCCCTCTTGCTTGCTGTTGTATACTTGCTATTTACCTGACTATATGACCTTTGGTTGCCAGTGGGTTTCATCGCTTTTAAGGTACTTGAGTGGAATTCCAAGAGTGAAGAAATGGATTTCTAGCATGGATAAAACACGACTTTCAGAGATCAAATATTTTCTTGTACCAGACTGTCAGAAATGCCAGCTTTATGAGAGTAGAGCACAAAGTTGAAAAAGAGAATACAAAAGAGGGCTTTACTATATAGGTTATTCACTGTTTTTTTTTTTAAAGTTAAACCTTTTGGTATATACCAGTCTTTTGGTATATACCAATCTGCTCTCTAGATTTACAAGAACCAGTTTTCAGAACCTGTGCATTCTGGGAATCATAACTATAAAACAACTAGAGGACACCTCATTGAAGAAACATGGGAGTAGATAAATCTGAAGTGTGTGAATGCAAACAAAGAACTGTTAACAGCAATATGGATCTTAGTTCTCCTTTGTCTATAAAATTAAAGACAATTCATGATACAACTGCCCAGTATCTCCTTTCCTAATTCAGTCTTCTGCCCGACCTTCCCAAATCTAGTCCTGAGAATCAGTATTTGATATGGTTAGGGAGTTAGCAGAAACTGCTGTGTCTTTTCTATGACTAAAGAAACAGCTTACAAAGAAAGACATTATGAACTTATAAAAATGAAATTACAAAATATATATAAAAAAGAGTAAACCCTTTGAAAGAAAGAAACTGTCCATTTCTGATTTGGCAGAACATTTGTGTTAGGTCCTTAAAGGTACAGCTATATTTACAGAGGCAGAACAGTTGTCTTGTTTCTTTAGATTTCATATCTCACCTGAAAAAACTCTAATTGTTTCTCTTTGATGTTGTTATGGGTGGCTAAATGCTTACAAAACTGCAAAAATGTTGCAAAACTTTTGAATGAGCCTCCTTTGGAGTTCTAGTGATTTTTAGCATGTCTTTATGTATAATATGGAGATAGACAAACAGACAGATGGATGTTTCTTGGTGATATTTACAGAGAACAGAAATAATAAAAGCAACATAAAATATTTTAATTATTGGACTGATATGTTGGCATATGTCAAGAGGGGCCCAAGTTTAGAGTCTTTGCAGTGCTGTAAACAGCACAGGCCAGATCTCAAGACCATTCGCAACAAAGATATATTTTGGAATGGAGAAGATGGATTGATTACATTCAGAATAAATATGGGACTAAAAAGTTTCATTTAGCATTTGAATAAGTATTAGATTTATAAGATTTATTATTATTTAGTTATTTTTAAGGAGAGTTAAAGTGCGATAGGATTTAAAGTGTTATTACAGTTAGTTAGCATATTATAGTTTAAGATTGTTAGGGTCAATACCCTGTATTATGCTCTGGGAAGTCGGGGGGGAGGGGGAGGGAGGGGAAATTGGAACATGTATCTGTAAAACTCTTTAATAAAAAAAAAAAGAATCTTTGAAGCTTTATTTAGATATTCCTAAGAAATGCAGTCAGTCTGGCAAGATTCTTCTAACATAGTTGACCAGCAGTAAAACTACTGTTGCAATTCTACACCAGAGATTCTCCTTGCTTTTGCTTTAACTTCATCCTTCTGCATGTGAGAATCATTTCTGTTATTCACTCCTGTGTCCTAAAGTGTATAGTTGGCAAAGTGGCAGCAGGATGGGGTGGTGAGTGTACTTTCCTCTGATCAGATACTGAATGATTCTAACTGATTGCTTGAGCTGACTGAGCAACTTCACAAAGAACATTGGACACATCTTGTGCTAATGAGTGTGAAAGCTTACGTCATTTTAATATAGCATTTTTATTACACATTACTTGATTAATTGATTTAATAACAGATGTGAGAGCCAGGAATACAGACATGGCATCTGAAACTCTTGCTCTGTTGTTTCAAAAGATGGGATAAATTAGAAATTCATTATTCAAGATGAAGTAGGGAGCAAATACAATAAAAGCAGTGAACTATTTGACAATATACTCTGTTGGTGATTTAGTTTCTAGTGAAAAATTAATTCTTTTCTTGTGATTTGTTTTAATGTTTCTTGCTGATATGATTCATTTCCTGTAAATGCCAGAGTACTTTTTATGAATATTTCTCTGTGTTAAGACCAGGGCTTTTTTTCTCATAGAACGCTCAGAACGGAGTTCCGGCACCTTTTTTGGATAGAACCTTGTAGGGTAGGCAAGGCGGGTTGTATGACATGTGTGAGTTCCGGCACCTTTTTCTTTTACAAAAAAAGCACTGGTTAAGACTATGACAAATGTTGCCAGGAGTGTGCTGCTTGATACAAAAGAATTTTGCTAATATAATGTAGCATAAGGTGTGTCTAAGTTAGTTAATTGATCCCAAGCAAATCTCATTTATTTCAATTGGTTTCTTCTAAGCTTAACTAAATCCAGATCCAAAAGAGTAATAGGTAGTCTACAGCAGCAGCCCCCAACATTTTGGACACCAGGGACTAGTTCCATAAAGAGAGGTTTTTCCATGGACCGGAGTGGGCATGGTTTCATATGCTGCCTGCATCCTGCGGATGGGGCTTTGCTTGTTTGTGTGTACTGGTCTCTGGCATGCCGTGAATTGGTGCCAGTCCGTGGACTGAGGGTTGGGGACCCCGTGACTACAGGAACAACAACAACAACAAATTGTGGCAATATCTACATAAAAGGAAGATATGGTGTAAATAGTATAAAGGGAGTCTGTCTGTTGTTTAAAAACACCTAGTTGAGAAATATGCCATATATTGTTAAAGACTGAAATACAATCTTTTTCTAACTTTAAGAAGAAACCATGGATTTCCTCAATTTGGATCATTCCAAATATGCTGGCAAGGAAGTATGGGAAATGATCAAAATGTTTGAAAAGCACTAGCTGGGGATATAAAATCAGGGGATATACAAAATGCACTTTGTTTTACACATTATAGCACTGCGTTTTACACAAACACAGCAACTGTACTTCTCCCTCAAACTTATTTACTAGTTTAAGAATAAAGGAAAAGCCACAACTATAACAATAAAGGAGTCCATATCTTTCCATGATGAAAAGCTCTCTGAGCAAAACATCAAGGTGATTCCTTGTCATGCTTTTTTTGATACTTTGTGTCCTTTCTTTTTAGGGCCATCTTGTGCATTATTGATTTTCCATTGAAATCTTGAAAACATTAGCCATGTACCTGGAACACTCCACTGCTAATACTTTTGAAGTGCTCCCTCAAATGCATTAGAAATAAAATAGCTCTAGCCAAATAAACATTGGATGACTACTTTAGAGGACAGAAAAGAAGAATTTAGGACTGAATCACATGCTTGAAGGAACTGTATGGAGCACACATTAAAATGGGTCAGCATTCATATAATGAGACTTTTCAGTTGGATTCTGAAAGTAGAATGAGGATGTAAATATAATAATAATAATAATAATAATAATAATAATAATAATAATAATAATAATAATAATAATAATAAGTTGGAAGGGACCTTGTGTCGCGGAACAATTAACAGTCTGACTAGAGGTGGATGGACCGTGGTTCATTTGCATGGTCAATATCAAAGAAAAGAAATCCAAAACATGTTCTATAGTAAAATTGTTTAATGAGAAAAAACAAAAGACCTAGACTGACTACATTCTCTCATCAGGCAGAGGAACAAAGTAAGGTAGTAACTGTGAGAACTTTTTTTAGGCATGCGCACAACACTGTTTAAAACCAAAACATTGGCTGGACATAGCTGGAGTCACTATGGTTACATGATAAGATAATACACAGGTGCAGGTGATCTAGTCCAACCTCCTGCTCAGGCAGGAAACCCTATACCATTTCAGGCAAATGGCTGGCCAGTCTCTTCTTAAAAACTTCCAGTGTTGGAGCATTCACCACTTCTGGAGGCAGGTTGTTCCACTGGTTAATTGTTCTAACTGTCAGGAAGTTTCTCCTTAGTTCTAGGTTGTTTCTCTCCTTGACTAGTTTCCATCCATTGCTTCTGGTCCTGCTTTCAGGTGCTTTGGAGAATAGCCTGACTCCCTCTTCTTTGTGGCAGCCCCTGAGATATTGGGACACTGCTATCATGTCACCCCTCACTCTTCTCTTACCGTTAAACTACACATACCCAATTCCAGCAACCGTTCTTATAGGGAGCTCCACAAAACTGTATTCATTATACATAATTTCTACTGAAATTGATAGTGCTTAAGTTATATTACCACTAATTAAATACGATAAATGCAATCAGAATGGACTGCCATTTGTTACATTTGTATTTTGGGAAAAGCTCTGTTGAACACATGGAAGTTACTTTTCAATAAATATACATAAAATTCCTTTGTATTGTACATCTAGATCTAAACTGCAGATCCAAGGGAACTATATCCTCTGATTGTTCTGGGAAATTGGCTTTCAGATTCATTTCTTTTAATTAAATTTCTCCAAAAGAATTATAGGTTTACCAGAACAGAAAAGAAGGCATACATTAGTAAAGGAGGTTTCATTCAAAAATCAATTAATCAAATATTTTATTCCTTATATATCTGTTGCAACTAATCAGCAATTTCCTCCTGAAATACCAGTATCCAAAGAGGGGCTGTGAAATCAGCATGGCACAAAGCTAATAACAGATTACTAACTCTCTACTTAACTATTCTGAATCAATTGCTCTTAAACAAAGTTGTATGCTACAACTTTACCATACAAAATTGTGATTGCAAGTACATAACTTGAATTCGTACGTCCTAGTTTTCCTCCACCATCTGTAGCAGTGTTTCTCAAAGTTGGTAACTTTAATAAGACATGTAAACTTCAACTCTTGAAGTCCACATGTCTTAAAGTTGGCAACTTTGAGAAACACTAATCTTTAGGGAAGAAAACTATGAGGGTGCAACAAGGGGAACTAAAATTATTGGGCTGAGAAAGAAAACTGTTAAGAATACTTCAGCAAGCTCAGTGCAACATAGATGTATTGCCAATGACTGCAACTGCAGATAATATAGGGAGACCTTGAGTTACAACTGAGTCTAAATTTTCTGTTGCTAAGCAAGGTAGCTGTTAAGTGAGTTTTGCCCCACTTTACAAACTTTTTGCCACTGCTGTTGAGCATATCACTGCAGTTGTTAAGTGAACCATGTGAATTATTAAATGAATCTGGCTTTCCTGGCTGTTGTTTGTTAGAGGCCGATTGGGAAGGTTGCAAATGGTGATCCCATATGACCTCAGAGATATCGCCATCATCATAAATACATGCCAGTTGCCAGCTGCCTGATTTTTTTTATTTTTTATTTATTATTTTATCATAGAGAATAAAATACAAAACAGTAAAACAGACAAACAAAATGAAACAAAACAACACCATACATTCAACCATAACAACAGCAAAACAAAAAATAGTGTACAAAACAAAAGAGGAAAAAGTGGTCAATTAAATTTAACATTTAACATGTAGGACACACACACACACAAACACACTATATATATATATATATATATATATATATATATATATATATATATATATATGTATGTATGTATGTATGTATGTATGTATGTATGTATGTATGTATGTATATATTTACACACACACACACATAAAGAAAGAAGAAAAAGCAGTCAACCACCTGAACTTTGATCATGTGACTATGGGGGAGGCTGCAATTGTCAAAAGTGTGAAAACCAGTCATGTCACTTTTTCAGTGACTTCAGTGACCTTAAATGGTCACAAAACAAATGGTTGTCAAGAACTGCCTGTACTATGTTCACCAACAAATGATTATTATTTAAATAAATACTAATCCATAGGCTATGTAATATTAAGCTTTCAATGGTCACATCTTACTTCCCTGATGCACAAAACATATGCTATGTAATAAAGGTGGTAATAAACACAACAACTATTTCATGAAATTCTTTGTTGCTTTTCTCGTTCCATATTGAAATTGTCACTGGAATGTGTGAAACAATTCTTTCAGCTGAATTGTAACTGCAGGAGCTGCCCGATTTAAATAGGCTGAATTGTGCAACTGTTAAAGCCTGAAAGCCATATAGTTGGCTTTGACTGACATGCTGCAAATTACATTCCAAAGAAGTCTGCAGGGGCATGCCAAAAAAATAAAATTGATATAATTTAGAATTAAATATTGGTAAATGTAAATACCATTGTTATAATTATTTTCTACATTATTTAATAATTTTTGCTTCGATCACATTCAACCTATATTGGAACAATTTTTGAAAAAGGTCCGGGAAAAGTTTTTAAGTCTTTGAAAGCTAAAGAATATGCATGCCCATTCTAAAAGAGTGCAGGTTTTCCTTTTTATTGCAAGGCATGAAGTGTGGGGGGAAATGTGAAGTAAACTTAATGCATATGTGAAAATAGTCCAAACTGTGCCTCTTTTCCAAATGGCTTCTACAGTAGTCTGAAATATGTTACAGTAATTGTGTTTTTGGCTGGAGGCAGTGGACCAATAGAAAGGTCAAGGACTGGTATAGATTTTTTTTAGGTCACAGAATATTTAATGGTGTAAAGATGGCAGCGATTCCTTTTTCCTAATAAGGCTATGTGGTTACAGGCTATTTACTGCACCTTTATTTAGAAGTATCCCTGCTGGGAGCTATCCATGCACATTTGTTCATTGCCAATTATGCTGCCAGAGGCACCTTGATGGACCTTATGACTATATACTCAAGGTGACTTTGACCACAAGATATTTATCTGCCTGGTTAATAAAATATAAAATGGAAAAAAGAGGGAGATAAATAAATAGCCTACTGTAAGTCAGTTTACTGACCCCCTGTCATTTGGCGGTATACATTACCTGTTAATCTAAGGCATTGCATAATAACATTGGCATTTTTTCAAAAGGATCTTTTTGTTGGGATTTGGAAAGGCACATATCTAGCCTTTCACCTGGAGGGCTACTAACTTGGAAACCAACATTAATTCATCAGTCAGATGGCTGATGCCGGATGATTCCCTTCGAGCCATAACAGGACAGTTTCACAATCATTTGGGTGAGTTGGTACAGATAATTGCAAACATGGAATTCTAATTTCTAAGGCTTTCCTAAGATAGTGAGAGAATGTTTATTGAAACATCCCATCCCATCATTCTTCCTGCATCCAATGGCAATGATATCAATAGACAATAAGCTATAATGAGCATGGAAACTGAAAATACGAGTACTACTGTACATTCTTGGATTTATAGTTTAAGTAAGCAAGATTTTGCTATCTTGAGCAATTTGAAGCAACTAATTTAATTATTTCCAATACTGATCCATATTACAAGGATCCTTCTCCATATAGCATATTGTCTCTGGACAATAATTCCATCCAGGTAAAGGTTCCCCCGCACATGCGTGCTAGTCTTTTCCAACTCTAGGGGCCAGTGCTCATCTCCGTTTCAAAGCCGAAGAGCCAGCGCTTGTCCGAGGACGTCTCTGTGGTCATGTGGCCGGCATGACTAGACGCCAAAGGCGCACGGAACGCTGTTACCTTCCCACCGTAGTGGTCCCTATTTTTCTACTTGCATTTTTACATGCTTTCGAACTGCTAGGTTGGCAGAAGCTGGGATGAGTAACAGGCCTCACTCTGTTACGTGGCACTCGGGATTCGACCCGCTAAACTGCTGACCTGATCGTCAAGCTCAGCGTCCTAACCCACTGAGCCACCGCATCCCTTTCAAAGCTCTACTAACTCATACCAAATGTTTAAATTCAATCAATGCAGTCAAGAAGCTGCATGTACAGCCCCCACATATGAACATGTTATATTTTCCTCAGATCAGCCAAATATCTGGGGGAACTTCTTCCCCCCAACAAATCTGACACAAAATTTCAATGGACACGATTTCCAAGCCTTAAAGAAGAAGCAAATTTGTACTACAAGTTTGAGCACCACTGGGAAGGAAGAACTGTTCATACCCATACCTGATAGAAATTCTGTCACTGTTTTTATCAAAATCAAGATTACATTTATTGTTCAGAATCCAGTTTTTAACTCTTGTTTAGTTGTACCTATTCAAGAAGCATGACTGTAGGGCAACAACAAAAGACAAGTTAGTTAAAATGTATTGATATTAATTTTAAGGAATTATTTGGTTATATTCATATCAATGCCTCTCCCCATTCTGTTCTTTCCCCATACATTCATCCCCAAAGATAGGTGGTCTATAATTTTACAAGACCTACTTTATTATTTTATTTGTGTTCAAGGATCTAACAGTTGAAACCACTGATATGAAAGGTGTTGTCTTTATTCACATTATACATTGAACTACACTATCCAATCTCACAGTGTTCTAGCATGTTGTGCAAACTGTGCTTAGTTTAGGATTCAGTATGTTTTGCACATCTAAAATGTGCACATCTAGCTTAAACCAGAATTAAGCTAGCCATGGATAAAACAATTACAGAAAAAAAACATACACAGGGAACTAAAGCATTCCAAGGTTGGCAAACCTCTGCTATGTTCATGCCAAACTGAACGGTATTCACTATCTTTCCACGCAAAACATCCACTCCCAGTTATCCCAATTTTTCTTTATATTTTTATATCTTTATATTTCAGCATATAAATTTGGATTCAGGAGCTGCAAGTGTGATGGAAGACTCATAATACTAGGCTGTTAATTAAATAATTTTAAGTTACAAACACTTGTCATTCAGCAGTAGAACACCCTTCTGTTTAGCCTATTCTTCCCAAAAACATGCTTATCAAGTTCTATCTATCTCTGGGTAGATTTATTCCCATCTCTGTTTTCTTTTTCTTGGCTTTGTGAGACTTTTCTGCTGACTATTTGCCAGGGCTGTACTTCTGGCTGCAGATTTTGTGAGATAAATATCAAGCAAGGAACCTATATTGCCAACTCTGCAGTCAGTCTTGCAGGCCAGATTGTAACTGAGTTGGTGAAAGGAAAACTCTTGGCCTAATGGAGCGATATACTTTCTTTGTTATTATAATAAATGCAGCCAAGCTTGAAATCAGGAGCCATGTATTTACAGCTGCAGCAGCAACAACAACAATAAGGAGGAGTAGGTGGATGTATTGTTCTTGGACCAGGCTTTGGAGATGTGATTTTCTTGTTCTCTTTTTGTATATGTATTCATCTAATATCTGTCTTCTTTTGCTTAATAGACAAATAGAGCTTCTTATGATCACCAGTTATATTCTGCTAAACAAAGTAAGTGAAAATAATTTGTTGCAGTGTGGATTGATCCTGTTCAGATTTTAATTCACCAGCTCTGTTGTCTTTTAGAATGCTTTCAATAATGCCATCAAGATAAAGGTAAAGGTTCCCCCGCACATGCATGCTAGTCGTTTCCAACTCTAGGGGCCGGTGCTCATCTCCGTTTCAAAGCCGAAGAGCCAGCGCTTGTCTGAGGACATCTCCGTGGTCATGTGGCCGGCATGACTAGACGCCAAAGGCGCACGGAATGCTGCTACCTTACCACTGTAGTGGTCCCTAATTTTTCTACTTGCATTTTTACGTGCTTTCGAACGTCTAGGTTGGCAGAAGCTGGGACGAGTAACAGGTGCTCACTCTGCTACGCGGCACTCGGGATTCGACCCGCCAAACTGCTGACCTTCTGATCGACAAGCTCAGCGTCCTAACCCACTGAGCCACCGCGTCCCTAAATGCCATCAAAGGAAGATACTAAAGCAGATGTCCAAATCCTACTTCATGCAGGAGGTCTCACTATCTCTCAAACTTAGACTCCAACATTCTCTAACAGCACTATTGCAATTTTTCCGTTCTATCCCCTTAGCCCTTCTCCATTTTCTGTGTTCCTGTGTACACTGCCCCATCTTAGTCCCATCAATCAATCAATCAATCAAAGTTCTCATAATTGTTTGAAATCTCTTTGTACTGCATATAGTAAATGATGCAAATTTAATTACTGTGGTGGAACGTGCACCTGGAGAAGCAATGGAAGGAGTCTTCACAATACACAACTTTCCCAGAGACGAGGAGGACTATTCCATCATAGAGTAGCCCAAATGAAGGAACTGTACAGTCCTGAACTGGGGTGGGTGGGGAAGAGGTTCAAATTATCACATTCTAGAATTTCTCAGGATGTAACTATTAAATATTACAAAATTAGTTTGGCAATATTTTGTTTATTAGGTGTAAGCAAATAAAGCAGTGGACATAACTGGATTTCATTGTGTAGTCTTTGAACTTCAGCCTGACAGTTACATAAAAATACACATCAAAATGATGAGTTCACTGTGAATATACAGCAGACATATACAACTTGTGGTAAAAAAAAAATATGCGATCCACCAAATGGGTAAGACTGAAAATTTCATTCTGGAGATCTTGGGGACGCTTAAGTAGAAGAAGTTGGTGCATTAGCCTAGCACAGGGGTCAGCAACCTGAAACAGTGAAAGAGCCACTCGGAACCGGTTCCCTCACAAAAGGAAAAACGGAGCCGCAAAAAATGTGTGCGCATGTGTGTACATGCGCGCACACGCAGAACAGGGTTTAAAGAGTGGAGCCAAGGCGAGATATGCACCTACCCTGCATAGTTGAATTGATTGGTTGAACTTTTTTAGTCCCACTTTTTTTTTTGGACTGCACATGGCAGAGGACTGGGAGCTGCAGGAGACGGCTGAAAGAGCCACATGTGGCTCCGGAGCCGCGGGTTGCAGACCTGTGGCCTAGCAGATGCTTAAGCCAGCTATTGCTTATCTTAAAGAAAACAAGAGACTCCCTTGGAGAGGCTTGAGGGGAATTTTTCCTTAAATTTCAACTCAACATAAATTGCACGTTAAACCTGAAATTTCCATTACTTCAGTGATATCATGTTTTCACTGGCCATAGTTCCTACAGCCCTAGGTCATCAAAGATAGCCTCAATCCAAAAACTTTCTTTATAAGATATGCTTCAAATGTAAAGAAACCTTACTGAATATAATCCTGTTATCTCAAAAGAAAAGAAAATAACCAGAATTTGATTTGGTATTCTGGAAGCTGTTGTCAATTCATCAGTTGTGGACATAATTAAGGTATTAAAGCCTTTTGACTTTGGAGAAAAATATCATTTTAACTCTATATTTACAAGCCAATGGTGATATTTAACATATAATCCTCTTCAGTGGCTCACTCCCATCAACATTAAGCTATAAACACAGCATGCAGTTGTCCTCAAGGACAGATCCTAGAGGAGAAGTATATTGATTGTATACATATTTATGGTTTTCTTCCTTAAGAATGATACAGTAGTTCATGTTTAAAGTAATAGGGTTAACATGAAAGGCAGAAAAAATAATAAAAAAGGATTTAACACTGCAGGCTATTTGTGTGTGCATAGCACTTTCATTGAGAAACAACGTCACATTACTTCTAAAGGAAGCTGTGTCACAAATGACAAGGTTAACAGAATAATTCATTTACTTAAACAATTATAAACATTAAAAATAGAGTATATCAAAGAACAAAAAGTTCTGCAATCCAGGAAAAGGATAAATAGAAACCAATATCATAGGGTTTTTGTAAGATCTATTTAATATCCTCCATTTGAAGATTTCTCTGTTTAAATAACTACCTACCTAACTTTCCCCAACTGGATTTTTTCCATGATTTTCAGCTAATATGATTTAATTCACTTCTGTGTTAAAGATAATGAATCATAAGCAAGGAGCAAATTTTTTTTTAATCTATCTTGCCAGAATTAGTCTCTGATTAAGCAACGTGAAAATCCAGCTGTGTGAAAGTCCTGCTATGTGAAAGTCCTGTTGGAGAAATACCATACATTTATAATATTGTACTTGAATTACAACCATTTGTTTAGTGAACATTCAAAGTTACAGCACTGAAAAAAGTAAAGTACACAACTGTACTTGCACTTACAACTGTTGTAGCATCCCCGTAGATATGTGATCAAAATTCAGGTATTTGGCAACCAGCATGTATTTAAGATGATCACAGCATCCTGAAGTCATGTAATCACCATTTGAGATCTTCCCAGCTATTAATAAAAAATGAAGCAAGAATCTGTATAGTTTCTTTAAACCTTTGGCTAAAGCTTAATTTCTTTTCACAAGGCCTTGCTCCATTAATCCTCCAAGATAAATTCTCCTTTTCATGGATCAAGGCCGTTGAGTCCAAAATTGCCAAACTAGGTTTTTCTCCAACCTCAAAACTCAATTTGGACTACGACCAAGCAAAACAAACCTTGCAAAAAAGGGTAGAGAACACCGAGAGGCAAAAAGACTTAGTGAAAGTTCCATTGTATTAGATATGTTGTTACTCTTGCCAGTTATCTTAGCCAGTTGGAGACGGCAAACCACTGGAAAGCATATTCGCTTGCATGGTACCATCAGCTGTCCTGCACAGCAAGTATAAAAACATACCATTGACTGACTCTGTTTCTGTGGCTCAGGAGAGGTGAAGACCATTGGATAAATACTCCTTCAATACTCTTTTTATATATAAAAGGTAAAGGTAAAGGTTCCCCCGCACATGCGTGCTA
This sequence comes from Vipera ursinii, assembly GCF_947247035.1. NCBI lineage: Eukaryota > Metazoa > Chordata > Lepidosauria > Squamata > Viperidae > Vipera > Vipera ursinii. The sequence goes on from NC_139517.1 coordinate 76,663,813, forward strand.
GTCGTTTCCGACTCTAGGGGCCGGTGCTCATCTCCGTTTCAAAGCCGAAGAGCCAGCGCTTGTCCGAGGACGTCTCCGTGGTCATGTGGCCGGCATGACTAGACGCCAAAGGCGCATGGAACGCTGTTACCTTCCCACCGTAGTGGTCCCTATTTTTCTACTTGCATTTTTAAGTGCTTTCGAACTGCTAGGTGGGCAGAAGCTGGGACGAGTAACAGGCGCTCACTCTGCTATGCGGCACTCGGGATTCGACCCACCAAACTGCTGACCTTCTGATCGACAAGCTCAGTGTCCTAACCCACTGAGCCACCGTGTCCCTTCTCTTTTTATATATATAGAGAGATAAAAACATATCCTCCCAATAATTGATAATATTCTGGCCGTTCTGACACTGCCTATCTCCAGACCCTGCTTAAGAATGAACAGATTCTGCTCAGCAACACTGGGGGTTCATCAGAAACACGTGATTAATCCACAATAGCTATTTTGCACAACTAATGCAGCAAACCTTTTTGTATTACTACTCTTTTGCATTTTAGTTTTTAATGACTATGAGCCTCACAGTTTAAGGATTGATATTAGAATAGAGTTAGGCCATTCTGTGTTTTGCTCATGTGTAATTAACAGATTGAATGCCAAATTGTGATTTTAATATAGATTTTATCTGTTATTTATTATTTTATTCTAGAATTTTTAACTGGATATTCCTTGAGTGTTCTTAACTTGTTCTGTCTCTGGTCTTTGATTGGAATAAACTTATTGACTTGACCTTCCCAGCCAACTTTTGTCAAGCAAAATCAATGTGGGAGGGAGGATTCACTTAATGACTACAAGATTCACTTAGTATCTGCAGTGATTTGCTTAACAACCATAGCAAAAAAGGTCATAAAATTGGGCATAATGCACTTAACAACTACTTGTATTTAAATAAAACTAATTATATTCACATTCACATTTACACCTACATCTACAAATTACCATACAAACACATGCAGGCACACAAACCAGACAAGTTAATTTTATTCAAATCTGTGTTCCTTTAGCCCTCTTTTTTGGGGAAGATGGGTATTCTTGCAAAAACTATTCAAGCTGTTTCATTAAATACCATAAAAAGATAAGCAAGAGAGAAAGATGTCTGCATTTATATTTTGCTTCATTTTCTTCATAACTTCAGTTTTAATAAGATTCCTACTTTTCACTCTCCAAAATTATACACTTCAATCTTAGTGCACAGAATGATGGAATGCTAGTGCCTTGTCTAGGACTCAGCACTCTGAAGAGCTCTTAACCTTTCAACAGGTCAGATTCAAAGTTAATTGAAAAATGCTATAAATTCCATATGGATTCAACTGCTTAATGCTAGTGAACATATTCCAAGCAATGAAGGTTTCCTCTGAAAATACAAAAGGATTAAATAAACTGTTTTGTCTCAACTTTAGAAATCACAAGGATTCTAAATAGTTTTTATATCAAAAATTTAAGTATTAAGTAAAATTTATTTATGAACCAGAAATAAATTTTCTTGACATGCATGAAGAATTGGTTGCAGGGCTGTTTCATTTTGTTAGATCATAGTATTTTCCAAGTGGTGAGCTGTGTTGAACTGGAAAATGTGATAAATATTGAGTCTTAACTGAAACAGATTCTGAGCTTGCACCTGGGTGCAATACCTTGCCTGCTTGCCACTTTTGTCCACTTTTCACATTAGTGACCATACTAGTTCCCAACACTTATACATAAATTCCTATTATATCAAAACTAAAACTTTTGTTAGAAGCTTCTAAGCAAACATGAATGTATAACAGCAGACCTTTGTTTAAAGCAGCCTTCTAATTCTAGCTTGTCTGAAAGTTAATTACAGTTTTTGAGTTGCATATTGTGGTAGGCTATGCTGAACTTCAGCTTTCCACTTCGTGGGAAGGAAATATAATATGCAGATCTTTTCTCTTTACTTGGGTATATACAGTATCTTGGTTATTGAACCATGGCCATTTTCTGTTCCAGAGGCAAAATTAATAGACAAAACTATTAATAAGTAATAAGTAAGTAAGTAATTATTATTTCCAGCATTTTATTTTCTGTTTAACTAATTGAAAGTGTGGAATGCATTTAATTTTTTTATTTGCAAAAAGACACTATGAATTCAGTATCATTCATTCATTCATTCATTCATTCATTCATTCCATATATATTCCACTCAATTTAAGCAGCTCACAACTATTATATGGAGACTCAAGGCAGACTCCATGGAATTGTGCAAGAGAGTTGAATTTAGTACTAATCTTTTAAATTATAACTGTACATTCCACTTTTTGTTTGCTCTTGTATCCATAATTTAAACAATTTGCATATAGATCAGGGTACATTATTTAGTACCTGGTAAAAAATAGTGATATATTTTCTCAAGGTTCAGTTGAGTTGTATTTGTCTTTATTACAAAAACTGAGAGTAGATTCCCAAATACATACATTTGCTTAATAATTCCTCCTTCATGCTAAACATAGTATCAAAAATGGCTTTTTAATACATAAAATACACACCATGATATAAAAGGCAAAGCCATCTGTTGATCATAATGCACTGTATCATAAGAAATAAGTAGCTTTCTGCTTTGGAAGAAAACTGAGAAGCTGTACAAGAAAACAATCTCACATGTGCCAGAGGTAATAAAGCTGTATGTTGCTAGCAAACCTTATGTCCAAACAGAAATGTATTCATTACAATCATTCATAAATGACTGTAAATGCTTTGTTTTAAAATGTCTTGTATTAGTTTTTCCCCACAAAAGAAAGCAGCTTGCTATTACAAAAGGATAATCAGAAGTCTCCTCTGATTGCAGTTTGATTACTGGTGACATTCTGGATTCCTGCATGCAGTTTTCTTTGCAATAGTACAAATAATTTGTTGTTTCCTTCTTATAGAATGTTTTTCAACTTCCCAATCTCACTGCAACTCTAGTGTTCCTTTGGTCGTCTACCATCCAATAACTAATCAGGATGAAACAATTCTATAATGATTCTAAAATTATGTATACCTCATTTTTGACATTCCTACTTATGTCTTAAGATAACTATCTCATCAGTGCAATGCTTGAATTGTATATTATCAGGAGTTTTTGCGCTCAGTCATTCAAGCTCAGGTCATCTCACATCTGGACTACTGCAATGCACTTAACATAAGGCTGCATGTTGGAAGCTACAACTGGTGCAGAATGTGGTGATGCATGCAGTTTGGGGGATTTCTAGAGTGGCCCATATTATACCACTATTCCAAAGCTGCACTGGCTGCCAGTTTGCTTGCAGCTGCAGTTCAAAGTGTTGGTTATCCTTCTTATTGCCCTACATGGCATGGGTCCAGGCTACTTGAGAAACCCTCTCACTCCATTGGGACTGGTCTGTCCCACCCATGCTGGCAGAAGAGGCATGCTGCAGACCCTGTTGGTCAAAGAATTCTGGTTGAGGGGGGTCCAGGAAAAGAGCCTTCTCTCTGTGGCCCTGGCCTTTTGGAACATCTTTCCCCCTGAGGTGAGATTGGCTCTCATCCTCCTGATCATCTTTAAGCCTAAAGACCTGGTTCTGCCAGTTCTGCCCTAGTGAGGGAATGTCACATCAGATGGGTGGCAAACAAATTTAATAAATATATAAATAAATTCCAACACAGTGGTGTTAGGATCCAACTTCTATGTCTTACGTGACCTATTCATACTCAATGAGGATGACGGTTGTAGTGGGGTCTTCAGCCCTGCCACAGAGAACAATCATGCCACCAAAAAACAGGGACTGAATACTCAATCCTGATATTGCTGTAATTTTGAGTGCTATATTTTATATGATAAATGATATGATAAATTCTAACATAATCATTTATTTCTCTACTAAGTTTTTGCAATGTGGATTTGAGAGATTACAAAGGAAATTAAAATTCATGGGCCTCTGACAGTTAATGGTTCATTAATTGCTAATCCATATCCTATATTCATTCAGTCTTTCAGCTATCATCTGAGGATCCTTGATAATCTCTTCACTTCTGGGATAAAATAATTGGTGACTCTATTGCTTATTTGGTGGTGGCTATTTGTTTTTGGAAAGTCCTTCCAGAATGTATTCTATTTAAAAAAATGTTGCAATAATCTTGCATAATTTGTATCTGCCCATAAACCCTAATTCTTATTAATTTATATACATTATATTTTTTAAAGAATTATACATCATTCTGGGAACACTGTAAGTTGAAACTGTTTAATATAAATGCATGAAATTATTAGGAATCCAATCTAAGAAAATAACTGAAGAAAAATTATGCAAATAATTTATGTCTAATAAAAAATAGCAAGATGCAAAAATACAGAGTAGTCTATTATCCTGCACAGAATGTAGTTTAGAGGTAAATATTCTATGATGCAGCACCTAAAAGGAAGGTCAAGTACTGTTGCAGTGATGCCATTGTCAAAATATCATCAAACAAATAAGTAAGAGAAACATTTCATAAGTGGACTGTGACTGTGGAGAAGCTAAAGAAAATCCATCTCTTAAGCTTAGATTTCCACTGTATGTATGCCAACAGTGGATTAATGTGGTCCATATTCAAAAGATTGCATGCAACCTAAGAACTACATTATGAAGGATTAAAGTCCAAAAATTGTTGTTCCATTCTAACTTTTTAGCATGTAGATTACTCTTACTTTTTGCGATTGGATCATTTCTAGTACATTCAGAATGGCCTGTTTTGAGATTCAAAGGTTATTCCCATGAAAAAATGCTGCAGCCTAGAAACATTTTGTAAACTCTTGTTCTGTCTTCAAGGAACGTTGTAGCAGATATGGAAAAAAGTGTCACGGTCCAGTACAGAACAAGACTGAAGATTTCCCCATTGATACTAACGGGAAAAGTTAAAGAAAATTCTGCCATATCAAATCAAAGGCCAGGTGGTATTCTGTAATACCATGGCCACCACTCTGATGCTGTGGAAAAGGACATTTTTAACTTTAACAAGCCAAGGCCAGAAAAACAGCTCTCTACTCAGTACTGAAATCTTTTCAACATTAGTATGATATGAGAAACATGTATTAGTAATTGGAAAACTTCTGGCTTCAATTATAATTTTTTCCTTTGGATGTTCTTGCCTTTAATAACAGATTTTTTCTTGCAGATGTTTATTTTGATCCAGTATACTAGACTGCCTTCATGCCACAACAATGATTTGCAGACTTCCATGGTACTTCAAAATACTGCATCAAAAAAGCTTTTCAACCTCCACCACAACATATGATTTCCAAAAATAAGAAATGTGTTAATGCTACCATTAAGAACATGGATGTCATAAAAGAGTGATCACCAAGTGTTTTGTGTTTCCCAGTTTCATTAATTATTTTTATGATGATGCCATGTTCTTAAATTGTTCAACATAATTCAGTTTTGGGGCTCAGCTAGCTTATATTCTTTGCTGATGAAGCAACAAGGTCCATTTCTTCCACCATGATAGTAATTTTTTGAAAAAAAAAAGCTCTGACTAAGAAGATAGAAATATTTTGTTAACAATTCAGGTGGAATCTGCAATAAAATGTTGAAGCATCGAAAGTCTCACAATTTGAGATATTCTATTACACACATACACAGTAGTCATTTGTCCATTTCCCTCAAGAGTAAGAATTTCATAACCACTGAATATACTCAATTCTTACTGAAATGTCTGAGTGCACTCCACTTCCATTAAGATCATTTTGTAATGTTGAATACCTTGGTATTCCTCAAACCTGATGCAACATCCCCCTTGTATGCAGGCGATGCCACTGTGGCCACATAAACAATGGCTTGATAAACATCAGAAATTTTGTTGTTGTTAGTTGCGAAGTCGTGTCCGACCCATCGCAACCCTATGGACAATGTTCCTCCAGGCCTTCCTGTCCTCTACCATCTTCTGGAGTCCATCTAAGCTCAAGCCTACTGCTTCAATGACTCCATCCAGCCATCTCATTCTCTGTCGTCCCCTTCTTCTATTGCCCTCAATCTTTCCCAGCATTAGGCTCTTCTCCAGTGAGTCCTTCCTTCTCATTAGGTGGCCAAAGTATTTGAGTTTTAGCTTCAGGATCTGGCCTTCTAAAGAGCAGTCAGGGTTGATCTCCTCTAGGACTGACCGGTTTGATCGCCTTGCAGTCCAAGGGACTCGCAGGAGTCTTCTCCAGCACCATAGATCAAAGGCTTCAATTCTTTGGCGCTCAGCCTTTCTTATGGTCCAGCTTTCACTGCCATACATTGCAACTGGGAAGACCATAGCCTTGACTATACGCACTTTTGTTGACAGATTGATGTCTCTGCTTTTTAGTGTGCTGTCTAGATTTGTCATGGCTTTCCTCCCGAGGAGCAAGCGTCTTTTAATTTCTTGGCTACAGTCCCCATCTGCAGTGATCTTGGAGCCCAGGAAAATAAAATCTGTCACTCCCTCCATTTCTTCCCCATCTATTTGCCAGGAATTGAGAGGGCCAGATGCCATGATCTTGGTTTTCTTAATGTTTAGTTTCAACCCAAGTTTTGCACTCTCCTTCTTCATCCGCAACAAGAGGCTCTTTAGTTCTTCTTCACTTTCTGCCATTAGAGTGGTATCATCTGCATATCTTAGGTTGTTGATGTTTCTTCCGGCAATCTTAATTCCAACTTTTGATTCATCTAGCCCTGCCTTTCTCATGATGTGCTCTGCATATAAGTTAAATAGGCAAGGCGACAGTATACAGCCTTGCCGGACTCCTTTCCCAATTTTGAACCAATCAGTGGTTCCGTGTCCAGTTCTCACTGTTGCTTCTTGGCCCACATATAGATTTCTCAAGAGACAAATAAGATGGTCTGGTATGCCCATCTCTTTAAGGACTTGCCAGAGTTTGTTATGATCCACACAATCAAAGGCTTTAGCATAGTCAATGAAGCAGAAGTAGATGTTTTTCTGGAACTCTCTAGCTTTCTCCATGATCCAGCGTATGTTAGCAATTTGATCTCTAGTTCCTCTGCCTCTTCGAAATCCTGCCTGTACTTCTGGTAGTTCTCGATCCACATACTGCTGGAGTCTAGCTTGTAGAACTTTAAGCATAACTTTACTAGCATGAGAAATGAGTGCAATGGTGCGATAGTTTGAACATTCTTTGGCACTGCCTTTCTTTGGAATTGGAATGTAAACTGATCTTTTCCAATCCTGTGGCCACTGTTGAGTTTTCCAAATTTGCTGGCAAATTGAGTGTAGCACTTTTACTGCACTGTCTTTTAAGATTTTGAATAGCTCAGCTGGAATACTGTCACCTCCACTAGCTTTGTTGTTGCTCAGCTTTTCTAAGGCCCACTTCACTTCACATTTTAGGATGTCTGGCTCGAGGTCAGTGACCACCTCATTGTGATTATCAGGGACGTTAAGCTCATTCTTGTATAGTTATAGTTCTTCTGTGTAATTTTGCCATCTCTTCTTAATCTCTTCTGCCTCTGTTAGGTCCCTGCCGTTTTGGTCCTTTATCATGCCCATTTTTGCATGAAACGTTCCTTTCATCTCTCCAATTTTCTTGAAAAGATCTCTGGTCCTCCCTATTCTATTGTTTTCTTCTATTTCTTTGCATTGTTCATTTAAGAAGGCATTCTTATCTCTTCTAGCTATTCTTTGGAATTCTGCATTTAATTGGGCATACAAAATGAAGCAGGGCTTCATGGTACTGTGGTACTGTGGGATGTACATGGTACTGTGGGATGCACAAATATAGAGAGTTATTGAATTTTCCTGATAGTATAGAGACTATACTGGGTCTGATTTTGTATTTCTACACAGATAATTATTGCTAGTAAGCAACAATTTTTTTTGTTTCTCTAAAATCAGAATTGCCAATATAGCTCATTAAACAGTGCTACTGAAATGATATCACCTAGGTGTTTATTTATTACGGATACGAGTACCATTAAGCACTAAAAGCCACAAAACTAAAGAATACAAGTTTATTACTCCTCACAGAGCACGTATAACTCCTGTATCTACTCCTTGAGACAGCTGATTCCCCTATTATTTTGCCTGAATAAAAGTTAGAAACTATCAAACACTCTTCACTGTTTTCATTTCACTAATGATCTCATAAATCTCAATATGTTTCCTTGGATGCACAGCGAGATCATAAACAAAGACTTATGAATTCGCAGACAAAACAATGAATTTCCCTTTCTGAAGCATACAGAAGCTGGTAAAAGAAAAAAAAAAACACTGCCTGGACATATTAAGTTTTACCCAAGATCCAGATGGCCCTTACCCTGCTAGTGTTTTGAACAGCCTTGAAGGATCTTTACCCACTCCTTTAATGAAGGTGAGTGAATCCCTCTTTGTATTGTGTGATTACTTTTTGGTTTCTATTCTATGGTTGGTTATTTTTTATTCTTTTATTTGTGCCTAATATGTCATTTTTCCACCTTGTTTTTAATGTTTTTACTTGTGAGCTGCCCAGAGTCATTGGGAATTTGGTGACCATGTTCTTTTTAATAATGATAATAACATTATAAAGAAATAATATTAATAAAAAATTCTGCGTGCAAAACAAGGAGAACATTGCAAAGGAGCAACAGAATTCCAAATATATGCCAGCTAAGCTACTGCCCAGTATATAAATTTTGTATATACTTCAGAGATTGCTTAATAAAAGCTGGATGCAATTATGAAACTGGAACATTAACGTGGCCTGTCTGGACTGGTCCTAATATTACATTTTGGACCAAAATCCATATGATTGTTAATAAACCTTTAGAGTGAGCACTGGTGGTTAAAATCACATATGTTCTTCCTGGCTATATTGTCTGCATTTGGAATTTATCAAGGCATAAAGAACTCATGAGGTTTTTTTGCACATAGGGCATAACCAAAAGAATATTTTCTAACAAAGGAGTTGCTATGGATTTTATTTGTGAGGCCCGTCAATGTTTGAATTAGGGTTTGGGGGTTTTTTTCTAATAGAAGGCAAGGGATATTTGAATAATCTGGACCAACTGCATTAATTTCTAGATTTTCCATACAACCATTTTTCCTCTTATTTATTAGAATAAACTTTGAATATGTGTGTGTGTTTAAAACTAAACTTAATTAGAATTAAATAATTTTATTTATTTATTTATTAAATTTATATGCTGCCCAAGACACCGATAAGGTGACTTCGGGTGGTTATGTTAAACATTATATTTTTTTTTTTTCCTGTGTCACATTAAAAGAAAAAGAAAAAAGCAACGTTGCACTACAATTGCAGGCCTAAATACTTTGGAGTTAAACTTGCTGATTTCAATGAGCTTTACTGATTAGAAAATATGCACAGGTTTATGGCTTTAGGAACTTTTTTGATACCACTCTATACTCAGGAGAAAAGTCAAGCAAAATGTGCAATGTCTTGACAAACTCTGGAAAACAATCTGACCTTTATAGCTGAGTAGATTCTCTTTTCCTTGTTTGATCCCTTTTACACCTCAGTTGAATTAAGAAGCACCTAGAATGCTTCCAAGAAGTTCACATAAGGGAAAAACCATTAAACATATGGAGAATAAATTGGTATAATGGAGAATAAATCGATATATGCATTTCCTAACTTTAAATTATAGTAAAGTTGAAAATAATGAAATGAAATTTAGGTTTTGGTTTTCGGCCTGTGCAATTCATGTGCCTCCTCCCACATGCTATCTAAAGGACAAATTTGGCCATGATCTTCAAAACACAGTATTTTTTAATTTTAAAAGAATTCTTGGCCAAATGTCGGAAAAAATGTTCCTATTTGTGTAAATGCTTCTATCTGAATAAATGCTTAGTTAGCTGGCCCCAAGTTGAAGAAATCCGCAAGCTCAGCCCTTTTTCTTCTACCTTAAAAGTGCCATCACCATTTACAGTGCAACTGGACGTGTACCTTTCCAAAGGTAAAATATGCGTCAACTGCCATACATGAGGGAATGATGTAAATAATGAATTAGCACTACATATACAGAAGGCTCCCCGCCCCCAGGATTCAGAAAGCAGCTTACAACATGTATTATTTTATCTTTCAATCAGCTAAACAAAGAGAAAAGAGAAGATGACTGCCTACAGTCCCTACAGACTTGTCTAACTAAGCAAAGATTTGTATTTAAACTATGATAATAACGGCTGTAAATGAACAAATGATTCAGTCTGTATATCAATACTTAAATTCTATGGCAGATGGTATTCTCACATCTAGATTTATTAAAACAGGATTCCTGCTAAAAAGATTGGAGGAACTTATCTGTGCAACTTGGTCTTTAAATAACAACTGTGACTGCACTCCATAGGGGATTAGATCAACTAAATCTGTTTCATTCTGATTAATTAAAATTCATACAATTAATATTACTCTTCAATTGCATATTTAATGATTTTCTTTTTTTGTCACATTGAAAATTCCCATTTGAAAGTCTTTAGATGGGGGGCTCTAATAAAATGCAGCCTTTCCATCTTTCCAGTCTTAGTCTATTATTCACATTTTTTGTGGTTATTGTTGTTATAAGAAAAAAGCTTCGGGGAATAGAAGGAAGATTTCAACTAGGAATGTTGGAGAATTAAGAACACATATTCAATTAATTTCACTTACTAGACAGACTGGAACATAATCTGGATTTTGAACTTTTCAAGATGTCATGCATTTTTATTTTCAAGAGAAGAATGTGTCTATTGTATTTACAAACACAATTCTAGGAAAATTTTGTGTACAAAAATCATTAATATTTTTCTATAGAGTGAAATTATGTATAATCAAGTGCACTGAAATCTGAAATTGATACCTATGTATTTCCTAATTATAAACAGATGTAACGGAGGATGTACAGATCTCCTGTAAAATTCCAAAACAGGATAAAGCAATTGAACAATAAAATATTCATCTGGACTAATCCAAAGATAAAGAACAATTGAGACTCAGGATAAGAGTAAGAGTGCATCAAAATATTTGACAGAAAGTAGCTGGAGAGGCCATACCTATATAAGACCTAGTTTTCATCTTTGTACTTTGAACTGCCTGAAATAAATAGCTCATACAAAAGAAAATTAAAATACAGTCCATTTGAATAAAGCTTCTTTTGCAGGAATGGGCAATTCATTTTCTCAAGGGGCTACATGAAAAACTAGGAGTGTTGTGGAGGGTGCCTGCCCTGTCTCTGCACCGTTCCTGCCCCACTGCCCTGTCCCTGCCCCCACTGGGGGTTACACAGGGACAGCTGAAGGGCCAGATGTGCCCAGGTCTATTCTTTGTATATGTTGTGATTCAGCATCAGCCTGTAGTTTCGGCAGCTGAGTCTGATGATTCTGAAGAGGAGGAGGAGGAGGGGTTTGGAGAGCCTTTGGTGTCAGAGGAAGGTTCTGATGCATTGCAGAACTCTCAGCCAGGCCCCTCCCATCTTGTTCCTCCTCAGACTCAGCTGTGTGAGCATGAGGAAGAAGATGATCCACAGCTGGCTCTGTTCAGGGATGCTAAGAGCAGGAGGCAATCATGCAGAGCAGAACAGAGGAAAGCAATGAGGCAACTCGGGAGAAGGCAATGAGAAGCCATGCCTTGGGACTGCTGATAAAAGGGGAATGTGTGGGAGGTGCTGGTTGCTGAAGGCAACTGTTTGAAGATCTTCTGCTAGAGTCCTGGTCTGTTATTCTTGTTTAACTCTCGTTTAACATTTTGGTTTAAGTCTTGTTTGAACTTTTCATTTAACTTTTGTTTGAACTTTTTGTAAATAAATTTGGTTGGGTTTTTTTCCAGCCTATTGATTATAAAAAGGGGTTGTCCCTGACATTCAAACAGGGCCAGTCGTAGGCTGGAACAGAACAGTATAGAAAATGTCCCCATAATTCTAATTTTCAGTGTCATTTATAACCAGTACTAAGGCCTTGATTTTTTTCCCTTTATTTTTTAATGTTTATATTATTTATATTATTTTTCTTAGATTCAATATTGTAAATACACCTCTAAACAAAGTGCAGTTGGCACTGACATTATGTACCAAATTGTGAACTGTGCTCCAAGGTCAGATGCACCCCCTTAAGCCCCTTGACTGTTCAAGCAAAGTTTTATATGGTAATTGGTAAGATGTTACTTTACTATTTTCACCTCTGTACAGCCCAGATTCCAAAGGCTCTTCACCATACATCATAAATAAAAAATGACATTTTTAAAAATACTTCAGAATGGAAATTTTATTTTTGTATCTTTACTCTGTCATGATTTTAATTTACAGCACTGTAATAAAAAGAAATGCAGTAGCCACTCCTATCTGACAACTTCTGTGTTTTCTCATTTTTTTCACATTATATCTTTCACCTACATTGTTTGTAAATAAATTGGTGAATCAGTATGTAAGAGTTAACATGGCCTATCCATAGTTTGGCACAAAGCATTATTTTAATTACCCTAATAAATACAACTGATCAACAAAAAACATCACAAAGAAAAATACCACTTTAAACAATTGCTAAGCACATTGATTTGTGCTTTAAAACTGTAAGCCGCCCTGAGTCTTCGGAGAAGGGTGGGATATAAATGGGATAAAAAAAATGTTTCAGTTTCCAAGTTTCAGCAAAATCTTTCGGGTTAGCATTAGATCATTTCTAAATCATTGGTTGCATTTTATTCTTCCCCCTTTTAGTTAAATGTTAGATTTACAATGCATTGAGAAATTGGAAGCCAGATTCAATTGGCTTTTGCTTTTAACCTATCTTGGCATTTTTCATACGTATCAAAGCCAGTGTTCTTTTTGCTAGCTGAAGTTTAAAATTACCATATTGCTTCTGAAAGCATTTTTAGATTTAGACTGTTTTCTTAAAGAATTTTATCTTCTGTTTATACAACTTTCCAAACATGTAGAATCTTTTTCCAGCCTGCCATTTGTTAAACAATCTGTATGTTAACTAAATTATACTGAACCCCTTTCCCCTCCAGAACTGTGTTAAAATGCTTTTCTATTGCTGATGCTGTCTAAAGATTTTGGTCACCATTTTTAAGCTGGTAGATGTGCTTGCTGGAGGGAAATTGGATTGGATAAAGAAATACATCATTGTTGGACAGAAAGAAACACTGCCAATAGCATGTATATGGCTTTCGGAGCACATGTCAGGCTTTGTGTTTGCTTTTATACAAGGGAGGAATGCAGAACCTAGTCATATGTGGTGACTCTGGATATGGTCCATGGAGCTCTCCACCAACACTGTAGTGTTTAATGTTACATAATGGGAAAATAATTAAACACATAAGCATCTAATCAGTTAAAATGAATTTACTTTTATTTGACTTTTAATCATACTATTACTTTTAACCATAAATCCAGTCAAATTTCGTTTCTGGCCATTTTGTAGCGGGCAACCATTTTAGCCTTTACCTGCAAGCATGTAGATCTGAAGTGAGGGGTGATATTGATAATACAACTTTCTGGTGTTACCTAATTCTAATGGTATTCTAATTGAGAGGAAATTGATGTTCTAGAAGACTGAGTTGAAGCGCTGCCTTCAAAACAAAAAGTCAGAATTACCGCACATCAAAATAAATTTATCTCTTCTTTTTCTCCATGAACCCTTTTTACCATATTAAACAATATACTACTGTTTTTGCTATAGGAAATTAGGAATCTAAAAATGTAAAAGCCAAAACATTTGTACAATCTGAAGAAAAACCAGAGAAATCCAAATTTGAAAGTCTGGAAGATATAAGTATCACCATTAATATGGTTTAAACATCACTGCTCTTTGGAAGGCCAGATCCTGAAGCTAAAACTCAAATACTTTGGCCATCTAATGAGAAGGAAGGACTCACTAGAGAAGAGCCTAATGCTGGGAAAGATTGAGGGCAAGAGAAGAAGGGGACGACAGAGAATGAGGTGGCTGGATGGAGTCACTGAAGCAGTAGGCGTGAGCTTAAATGGACTCCAGAAGATGGTAGAGGACAGGAAGGCCTGGAGGAACATTGTCCATAGGGTCGCGATGGGTCGGACACGACTTCGCAACTAACAACAACAACAAAACATCACTTTCTTCATCGAGCTTCTTTCTCTGAGAAAAAATTCTCTATTTTCCCCATCTCTTTTTGCCTCCATTAATACATATTACATCGGATCCTGTTCAATAGAATAAGCTGTTTATACTTTGCTTAACCTTTGCTATCTGGCTTTAATTCATTCTCTATTGTAATATTCTCCATTGTTAATGAAGTAATTTACTTGGCTTTTCAGAAATGTACATGTTTTAGACTGGTTTACTACTAAGGATAATTGGATTTATGTGAAGGATCATATAAATTAATGGCAAATTAAAAGCTAATTGTAAGGTAAAAGTTGCAACAGAGTAATAAATAAATGATGTATTTTTTCTGCATTATATTTCCTAGAGAAGTTTTCTGTTTTCTTAGAATTCTGTCATAACACTTTTTGGAATCACTATGGTTATAGTTGAATGCTATGATTATAATCCTATTCGTACGTAATGAATCATACTACTTTCAATGAGCCAAATTTTCAAATAATCACACTTTAAAATTTAATCCTATATTAAGGAACCTAAACCCATTGATTTCAAAGGGCTTAAGCATTCTTACCTTTCTGCTAGAATGCAATTAAAGAATTAAATTTATTTCCTAAATATTCTTTCACTTTTTTTTGCATGTCCACAGATGAAAAATGTTATTGCCTGAATACAAATATATTCAAGTGCACATGTGCAGTTATGCTTTTTCTGAGAACAAAGTTTTATTTTACCTATGAAATCATTTTTCTCGGCAATTTTTATGTGTGTGTGTGTGTGTGTGTGTGTGTGTGTGTGTAACAAATGGAACAAAATAATAAAGAGTGAAATCAGTGTTGACTAACATCAAAGCAAGCAAACAAGCATTGGGCAAACCATCCTTCCCTTTGCATTGAAATAGAACACAGATGCAAAAATAGCAGAAAAAGCAGATTGTCAAGGCTGTTTCTCTCTCCCCTCCACCCCCAACTCCCAGAACTTAAAAATGAACCTTATGACATAGAATTATTCCAGTACTACTTAGGTTATTAGATAAATGCTGGATTTTTTGAGCTTTCTGTCTAATTATTATATCAGAAGCAGCCAATTGATTTTGCCTTTTTTCCAGTCTCGTTATGAAAATAATTTGTCATTCAAATTTAAAAATATTCAACCTTTGGAATCTTATTATACAACTAATTGTCCTATGTTTTTCTAGTAAAACACAAAAAAGCCTTCACGCAAATTAATTTGTTTAATTTTTAAAAGAAAAATAGCAGACTTGGATTGTCAAGATACATATTTAATAAAGATCAATGTACTATACCAAAAAAAGTCTGCCTCCAACTAACACTCAACAATTTTAAATATATCATGCAAGTTTTAATTTTTTGCTACATCATAAATATTTAATAGTTAATTTTTGCTATATCGCAAATATGTAAGCTGCTAACAATCCTTAGAGTTTAATTCAGTTTAATTCATACATCTATTTCCTAGAATAAATGTATGGCTCAGAGAAGACATTTTCCTCCATCAGTTTTTAATGAAGGACAGAAATTTGATCAGGTTCTAAAGTTAGGCATATTTTATTACCATTTTGATATATTTACTACTATTTGAAATATGGGATAAATAAGTCCTCATGTATATAAAAATGATGCTGATAGCGATATCTCTATATACACATTGTGTACGTGTCAATGGGATCCGAACAGGGGCCAGTCTACTCAGATGTTTTATCCCAATGTGATCACATCTGCCTTACTTTCCTAGCAGTCTCCAATCCTCACACTCCTGCTTCTTGGCAACTTCTAAAATCTTGGGAAATAGTGTTTCAGTACTTAACTGAATTATGCATATCCCAAATTAGCAGCATTATGATTCTTATTGGTGACAGTGATTCTAAACCTTTTAGACCTGTTTTGCATGATTTTTATGCCATTTCATTTCAGCATCGGCTTACGTTTGGAGACACAATAGCCACTGTGATGGGGGAGTGACATTGCTTGGCATTTTACTTTCACTGCATACCTATACAGTTGCAGAGCTGTAAATCTCCCCCCCCACACACACACACACAAATACACACATATTAAAACCCGCATCCCTACAAAGATGCAGTTAGCATCCTTAAAAACAGCCAACAAACCTGAAATGGCAAGATGACCTCCCTCTTCCCTGGCAATTACAGCACTATGGGGCATGGCTTGTGGCATGTGTTCATCCTATAAATACAGATATTAAAAAGCATGTGTCCTAATACTGCCTTCTACTCTTCAATTATGATTTCATTAATTGTGACTGTATTTATTAACCAGTGTCCACTAAACAGCAGTTATTTTAGAGAAAATGCTAATCTTGAGGTTACTGAAGACATTTCATCTGATTCTGATTTTGTTTGACAGAAATATTAAAAAATACTTCAATGTCATATGGTTTCTGTACACCTTACAAATGCAGAATAAACCCAATTTCAAAACATGGACATAGTTAAAAAGAAGTGATCATGCAATTATCTTTCTGACACTGCTGTCATTGTACTGACAATTTAACTACACCTTCTGTGTCCTAACGTATAATTAGCCCCATGTGGAAATGCTGCTTTTCAAAATCCTTTAGGTTATGTGTTATCCAAATGTATTTGTGTATTATGTAGGGACTGCACTTATCAACAAATCTGACCAAACCTAAAAATATAACAATCATCACATAGTTAAGTATAGTTTCCTTTGAGTCAGCTTCTTTATGCTAGTTCTGAATTGCCACAATCTTCTTACTTCATGAAAAGCTGAAGTTGCTAGCTAGAAACCTTGCAACATAAATATTAAACATGTCTGAATGGTGTTTACTGCACAGGAGTAGGAAATTCTGCAAAAAAAATTGAGCTGAGTAATGCAACGTTTTATACAGCACATTAATCATATTGAATTGAGCTCAGAAATCAACCCACAACTAGTGCACTTATTTCAATATGGGGAAGAAATGCACCTCATAGAGATGTCATTTGCCACCCATAACGCTGCTGCATTCTGGGTCACTTCCAATGATGAATTTAGAATAGAAAACTTGATTGATTTAGAAGTAAATGACAGTGAATATATCTGAGAGATTTTTAAATATAGACCTTCTCATGATATAGCTGCAGAACAAGACAGGCTTGTTTCAAGATAAAAATAATGGAAGTTAGAAAACCTTTCTTTGGCATTACTGATTACTATGTAGCATAAAAACATATTTCCTAATTCCCCCTGCAGTTATGCAACCGCAATGCACTATGAATTACCCCTGCCATTATGTAAATTAATGCTCAAAGGACCAATTAGTTTATTCCTTGGGTAATCCTTTGCTTTCATTTGTCCAACACCATGAGGATAATTGAGAAGTGAATAAAAGTTGTTATCTATGGAGAATAAATTATAAAGAATCTAATAACAGTGAGGTAAAAGATCAGCACGGATGAGCTAAAGTGCTATGCAGCCATCCTTGTATCAGCAAAAAATATATACTGATAGGTTTCTTGGAATAAGATTCAGCAGTAAAATTCAATCTCCAGATTTCAAATGGCTTAACCTGGCTGCTAAGTTTGGACATAATTGGTGTTTATAAGACATACTACAGGATGCAGATAATAAAGAAATTTATTGCTATCCAGAATGATATTGTGCAGAACAGTTACAATTACCTTTTGCCACTATTAGCAGTATAATTTTCATATTATAACCACAGTAAAACCATTGCTTCTTCTTCCCTAAGCTAAATGTTTTCAGGCTGTTGACATATCTGACATCCCTGCCCTAAGAAATATTGCTCTTACACCATTGGCAGTTCCCTGTGGTTTGCCTTTCCTGTTGCTGCATTGACAAAGTTATTACTGTCACCTAATTTTCCACAAAGAAATGGATAATAAAACCTAACATTTTTCCCATCTATTATCCTTTTTCCAACTTAATAAATGTCCATTTTTTAAAAAGTTGTTATTATTTCTGGGCAAATAAATTTCCTAAGTACATTTAACTTTTGCTAAACCCCACTACCAGATGCAGTCATTTCTTTGTTTCTTACTAAATTCCATGCTAACATTTGATATTTTTTCTTTATTAATCTAAAAACCTACAAACAAACCATGACTGTATACATTCCATTAACAGCACCAAGGAGACTTTAGTCAAGGAATTGTGAATGCAATATATGAGCACTAAAATCAACTTAAATGTGTCTCACATGGCAGAACAAAAGATGTCACCAGGGTATGTTTGTACTATGGTTACAAATGGGGAAAGGCCGTCAAAATTAGTGAAGGTATCTTTTATATAAAACGCATTAGAAACTTTAAAAAGCCTTTACTATATGCCAAAAGGGAATGGATATTTTGGTTATCTTGAAGTCAGATATATTGAAAAAATATTGGTATTTGTGTACCTCCTCCCTTCCCAAAAGCAGATGAAAAATAGGTTTGTTCCTCCTTGTCCCCTTATCTTTCAAAGATTTCCAGACTTATTCAGGCCAAGAGATGAGGTAGAAGGTGAATCTAGATCCTAATACAGCATCCCTTTGGGACTCACAAGGCATGAAGTTGCTGTCATGATGGTAACTAAAAAGGTGGAATGACCTCTTTGCCCTCCTATTTCATTTACTTTTGCAACAAGGAAGATTAAAAACTTGAGGAGGGGGAATAGATGACAAAAGGTAAAATAGGAACTCAGCTTTATATAAAGAAGCTTCTCACAGCATACTCAATCTAAAACTCTTTCCACTGATTGATAAGGTGCTTTTTAGAAGGGCTTCATATAGGACCACTATTTAAGCAAACTGAGGAAAGAAAAATAAAAGTGGGGGGGGGAAAGGATAATTGGCAACACCAGAGAAGATTAAGAAACACGAGTGGAAAACAAAAAATAATAAGATACTGAGATAGAGTAAGGATTGGCTGATTAGCAATAGGATGCATTTCAACATTATAATAATCACGCTATCACAACTGTCAATGTAAAGTGATCTTAGGTAACTGAAGAAAAATAGCCATTTATTGATTTAAAATAAGGATGTCTTTATCATCACCAGCTATAAGTGGCTGTTAGAACATCTACAGATCAATGATAAAGAAAAAGGTGATGAGGAGAAAAAAGAAAAATGAACTCACCCACTCATTTAAAATGTTATATACAGTAGCTCAATTTTAAGTGTCAGGGTTACTGTCAGGATCCATTTATATTTCATTTCTAACTCTCTTTCTGTGCAAACCCAAATCTCACACACACCCCCCTTGGATTCTGCCATTCCCAAGGAGGAAAGAAAATAAACATGGGAGTTTATTGCCTCCATTTCCTCTCCTTAGATGTAACTTTTTGTTTATCTAGCCTGCCTGTTGGCCATCGCAATAAGATCAATGAAAGGTATTCTCTCTCTCTGATCTTATGAACAACTAAGAAAGGGGGAGGGGGAATTCTGGTTTGTGTCTCCGGATGGAATGTGAAGGGGAGGGAGTAATTGTGCTGTGAACGGACTGATGGTTTTCCCTTTCCCATGAGGGGCTTGCCACCTGAAACTTGACTGATCCGGAACTGACCAAATGAACTGAGGGGTGGGGTTTTGCTTGGGGACACTTTAAAAATATCGATCTGTGATAAGATTTTTCAGATCCTGTCTATTATACTTTCTATCAACCAAGTCTTAGTAAAAGTTCCTGCTTGGACAATCTTGCCTCCAAGAGTCTTTCTTTTTTAAGATGTGGATTGGAGTGGGTTCTGACAGTTACTGATTGACTGATTATATGTCATTAAACAACTTTCAGTATGAGAGAAGGAAAAATATAAATTGCATATATTGTGGTATAGTATATTAAATGTATTTAATTATGTTAAATGTACAGAATTTTAATGTAAATAAAACAAATGTTTACTTTATTCTAGGTATCAACCACTTGGATGATTGTTGCCTAACACCCCCACTGTAAGTTCAAATGTGGTCCTTGCTCAAATAAAGTCTCATATCCTTATTTCACTACTTCCAAAAAGAGAACCTTGCAGAACTCATTCAGAAATTTCCAGCTTTCTTGAAATCATAGTAATGTAACTGGAGTTTCATTCTGGAGAAATCAACTAGATTTTGTTAATATCTTAGAAACTCATCAACTCTATATAAGGCTAGTAAAACAGCACAGGAGAGTTATCATTGTTTCTTTGTCAAATTCATTTCTTTTTAAAGATAGCTGAAATTACTGATTTTTATAATGGAGAACCCCAGCTGGTGATAGCTTCATTGCATGGAGAAAGCAATTCCTCTTTGGAGCTTCATCTTTTCTTCCCAGGGAAGTTGGGGCTTAAAAGCCTCTTTGAGGAAGAGGAGCAAAACACCACCACCCTCCTGTTGGAAAAAGCAACAACATGGGCAAATTCACAGATTGTGGGTGCCAACTTTAGTTTTCCATTTAATTTTTTAAAAAAAAGGTATTTAGTTGCTATATTCCTGAAGATTTGCTGAATCTCTGTAGTGATGCATAGGATATGTAAATTGCTGAAGATGGTCTACAGAAACTGGTAGGTAAGGTTTTAGAGTCTTTCCTTGGTCTTTTCCCTACCCGTTAATTACTAAATGCACATAACTAAAGGACAGGCCAAACAATACAAAACAAGCAGTACTGGGCCTGGAGGTAAACTACAGGATTCAGAGTTTCTTAGATAAGAATGTCAATCTCCACTGGCACATTAACTCCATACCTGCACTCTCTGGCAACAGCTCTCTACCCTCTCAAATCCAGGCCCTCTCCAATGAAAATGGCAACCCTTGCCATTCTGCTCTGCTAAAAGAACAGTGACATTGGCTGAACTAAAATGCAAACAATGTCAGACCTTTGTAAAGTGCCACTTTATAAATTTACAGATAATACACAGCACTGTGACTCTCTGATAGAAGCAGCTGCTGCTTCAGCAAAATCAAAGCCAATTGGCGGTAAAAGAATTGGCGGTAAAAGAAAAGCCATTCTTGAGGCAAAGAAGCTAAGGTACAATGCAGACTGTGCAGGTCTTCTCTGACCTTCAGCTCTTCAAGTTCTTCCCTTTCTCGGAGGAAGTGAAAGCAATTCAGAAACGGCCTTGATATACCTGAATTGCTGAGTTTAGCATCTAAAGGGGAAGCTGAAGAAGTAAAGTGGGTACACATATTTTTAAAGCCGTATGACTGATAGCCTGTTTGAGCAGTGAGTGGGAGTTTATTATCCAAGGAGCTTCATATCATTGTTATAATGCCCTTTGCTGTATATGACAATATAGTTTTCTCATAATTACAATCAACAATTTCCTGCTTTGATAATCAAATCATAGGAATTAATCATGGGCAACAAAATATAGATGGTTGGATTTATTCACTTGGCTTTTCTAACAAAACAGCTTTTGTTTCAAGGCTTCAAAGTATCTGTGATGGGCAGTGACTGCCACTCTTTTCTATTGTTCATTTTTTGACTAAACAAAAATATGTGACCTTGAAAGCTCCCCCCTTTCTTCTCCTCTGCCCCCAAATATTGCACGCCAGTGATTTGATCCAAAAAAAATCTTTACTAATTCTATGTGTTAAATCTGTAATAAGTGATTGGTGGAACAGGAAATTGGAAATAAATACCTGATAATCCAATAATGTTTTACTTTGATTAATAAAGATATATTTTAAAGATTTTCTTTCCTTCTTCATGGTACCCCCTGCAGACCAGAATGAACCCCTCGGTGGAGCCATTTTCACTTTTAATATCTCATCAACATTCTCATTAATTAAATTAGCTGTCTTTAATTTGATGTAACACATATTAAAAAGCAAAGCAAATAAAAATAGCTGCACTGGATGTACAGAAAAATACTATTGAAACCAGTCCATTATTTGGTTAATTCATAGTTCTAACATTGCTAAAATACTGTTGTCTTCAACCATTTTTTAAAATGTGTCCTGAATTATAGAATGACATCTGTTTTGCATGAATACAGTCTATATAACAAAAATACACTGTTTGCTCACTAAGTAAGGCAGTTCCTGGATGTAATATTACAATAACTTTTTCTAAAATCTACTCTAGCAAAGTATTTATCAGAAGGAAAAGAAACCCTGCTTAAATCTACAATCAGATTGCTCTTGCTTAGTTATCCAGTCAGTGTTCATCCCAATTTTTCTATGATTACATCAGAATACATTAGATGTGAATGGGGCAATAAACTAATATAGTTACTGTGATGGTCAAACTTCATCTCACATTGCAATATGAATTTATCTGTGAACACTAGAAGAAGGTGGCTTGGGGAAAGAAAGAGAGGAAAGTGGTCAAGCAATAGATTTCCAAAGCAAACCAAAATTAAGTTAAAACAATGATGTTTATGGGTAAAAATTAAACATCAGTGTCTCAAAATAACTCAAATATGAATTATATGTTTTGCATCATATTTCAACATTTATTCTCCTTATGTCTCCCATGCGAGTTTCTTTGATTTCCTTTTTTTCATATGCACATTTTGCACTGCCACTGGGGACTGTAATCCATGACTAGAGAAAAAAAAAATCATGAATACAAGGGTTAATGAAGCTTTGTATTGTGAATATTTAATTATGTTCAATTTGATGTATTTTAATTGGTTAGTACATGATTCTAAATAAAAAGGAACTGATCCCAATAAACACAGCCTTCTTTCTTGATCTTCAACAGATATGATTTGTTTCACAAGTATGTATGGAAAGGAAATGTTATATTCTGTTTCCTTCTACAAAACCATTTCAGCAACATGTGCTAACAATTACCAAACATTACATTTTTAAAGTAAATTATCTGCACCCAAATGGTGCAGGATCAAACTGACCAGAAGATGTTCAAGGTGAACATCCCAATTAAATAAGGTAGTTTACTTTGGTATCTCTCTGCGTGTAGCACTTTTAATACATTAGCACTAAAGTACAAGCCAGTTATAATGGAACTTTAATGGCAGCATTATCATAGCTCCTAGGATTCACATGGTACCAGTAAGTAGGAAAAAAAAGCTGCAGCTTTCAGAAAAATCCCTGCTGTTTGAGGGAAAGGAAACTGCCTGGTTAAGAAGCATCGATTTACATAGTCAGCTCCAAGCAATAATTTAAAATACTAATAAATGGGAATCTTGTGGATTTTAGTGATATAATATGGTTAAACAACCCAGCTTCCTGCAGGGTGTTAGCTTCTAGGACAGGGGTGTCAAACTGCCGGCCCACCCCAGCTCTGGCAATGCAAAAAATGTTGCAATACATCGTGACATGCCACATGACATGGTGAGTTTGACACCTATGTTCTAGGAGATTAGGTCCAATTAGTAAAAATCTCCCCAAAACACAAATCTGAGTTGATGACAACTCTGATTAACGCTAGGTAATAGAAGAAACTGAAAGGAATTTCTAATGAAAATACTATTTTCTGCCATCTCCACTTTTCAATGAAGATCTGCAGAGTCATATTGTAGTGACTTTTTAAAGTGACCAGCTACCTCTTCCAACTTATCTCTTTCTGCTTTTAAAGAGGCTGCATGCAGGAAGGATGGAAGGACAGGAAAAGTAAATTGTGACATTGTCTTTTGGCTGACATACCACTTTAAGATGATAGCCAGCTCTCTTTAATATGAAGATTTGTGTAACTGTCTTAGATATTTTATATGCACACTCCCTGATATTTGGATAACCTTTAGGTCACCGAATGTTCACAACAGGATGGAACACCATGGCTTTCCGTCGTTTGTTTTATAAGCTTCTTTCTTTGTTGTCCTGAAGCTCTAGGGCATCTCTTGAAATCATCTGTTGTTTTGTTTATGTGCATTCACATTTGCTCAGCTGCTGTCTCATCTGCTACTTAGAAAAAAATGTTTATTTTTTGCATTTATTAGCCTTCCAGTAAAAATATTTCTTCAGGTAAAAAGAACAAGATACAATACTAAAATACAATGTCACCAAATTACAAAGAGATTGTTGAAAAAAACATGTATCATACTGAGTCACAGCTATTACCAATAAGATAACAACATGCCAGTATATCAAAAGTAGTTTACTTTCTTAAACAAACCATAACTATGACATAGTATTTCTTACTAATTTAAATTTTTATAGCACTGTTCTCTTTCTTCCTCCTCGAATTAACACCTGAGGATAATTAGATTCTGTTCCTGAGTTTGAAACTGAGAAGAAACAGATAAAGCTATCTTGAAGAACACAGATTGATATAACCATTACTTTGATAACTTAGGAATATCTGCAACAGCTATAAATCATCAATTATATTGCTACTTTGGCTTTAATAAAACCACCTAAGACTTTTATTTCATTTATTTATTCAACTCATATAGTGCCAATCTCTCTCACACACATCTGAGCAGATTTTTTTCTTTTTTCTTTTCTTTTCTTTCTGTTTTCTTGAGTCACTGTAGACTCCTGGCAATTACTTGGAATAGTTCCCAAGTTTTCTTGTGAAAACCAAAGAAGTGTTTTGTAAATAAAAATGATTTAATATGTGGGCAATGCAATCAATTTTGCTAACAATACATACAATTTTCAGTCTCCATACCACATTACCAAATCTCCAGGCCAGATAGCAAAGCCATGTTTTTAGGTCCTTTCAGAAGGCCGATAAAGTCGGGGCCAGTCTGAGCTCAGGAGATGATGTTCCAAAGGGCAGGTGCTTTGGAAGACAAAGTTTTCCTCCTGAGTTCCAACACGACATTCCTTAGTGGATGGAGCCCATAACACGTCCCTTTTGCCAGATTTGATAGGATGGGTGGGATGTGACTGGGAAGAGCCAGTCCCTCAAATAGCTGGCCCCGTGCATTGTACATCTTTACATCTTTACATTTTTCTAATTGTATTTGTCTCCTAGCTTTAAAAAAAATTACTCTTGAGAGATAATGTTTTTATTCAGCTATAAATGTCTAACTGAATACAACCACAAATTGTTTTAAGTGCAAATTATTCCAAGCTTGCTGTTACATGTTTGCAATTAAAATAATATTAACAGCTCTGTTCTGTAAATTTTTTCTGTATAGTTTCTGATTTGTACAATTTGGTTACTATGCAATATAGGCACAAGGTTAGTTTGAATCGATTTAAGTTTTAGAAGTTCATTTTAATTGATCCTAGACATCTTGGTGATCAGCTTTTTCTGCATCTAAACTTTCCATGTATTAATGGGGGACAGAGGGGGATATTAATGAAACATTCAGCATACTAATAATTATTAATATGTTTTTATATTTTATTGGCTAAACATGAGAAAAATGTTGACTGATGGGGGATGTCAAGAAAGAAGAAAGTTAAATATAATTTGTCTTCTTTTGTATTTCTATCGATCTTTTCACATGGTATTATCCATTTTCCCTTAATATGCTATTTAAATTACATCAGATTTTAAAACTAGAGTTGGCAAATCAATTTGTGATTTTTAAACAATGAATTTCAATTTGCCAATTAAGAAACTGAATTAATAAAACAAGTTTGTTACTTTGTCTTCTGATGTGATACCACAAACTCAAAACTTAATTTATAGTACCATGAATAGACACGTCTCACATTAAAAAGGATAGTTTTTGCTTTCTATGCTCTTTCTATTTGAACAGTTGTCCAGTCCAACTCTAGTTTAAAGACAAACAACATTTCTCCAGAAGTAACTATTCATAAAATTGATGTAGACATATGTCCTACTTTTGGGAAGGACAGTCCTTCCTTTAAAGACTTAATCTATTCAAAATATTCTCTATTTCAAGTACTATCTGGTTTAACAGTAGTCTAAAAATAAAGGATTATAAGAAAAAAGAGCTTGGATTTGAAGTTAGTAAACTACCCATTCAAAGCACCTGGAGGGCAAAAGATATATAGATCATCGAGTGAATTGTATTTTTATTTATAGTTCTAAAAATCAACATCAAACCTTTGTTTTCTGTCTTAAAATACATAAAAGCAGAAGTGGGAGAAAGTTTGTGACAATGGCTGCTTTATGGCCAGAAAAATAGGATTAACGAGGATCCATAATCAATAACTCAGGTCAGGGTTTGAGCCAATTTGGCATGCTGGTTAAAGCTCTAGGCTAAAAACCAGGAGTTTGTGTTTTCTAGTTCTACCATGAAAGATAGCTGGGTGACCTTGGGTCAATTACTCTCTCTCAACCCAACCCATATATATATATCTTCTGCCAACCTAGCAGTTTGAAAGCATGTAAAAAATGCAAGTAGAAAAATAGGGACCACTATGGTGGGAAGGTAACAGTGTTCCGGGCGCCTTTGGCGTCTAGTCATGCCGGCCACATGACCATGGAGACGTCTTTGGACAAGCGCTGGCTCTTCGGCTTTGAAACGGAGATGAGCACCGGCCCCTAGAGTCGGAAACGACTAGCATGCATGTGCGGGGGAACCTTTACCTTTTATATATATATATATACAGAAAAATATCCACCATCCTAAGAAACCCCAAAGACATAATTGGGTTAGAAAACCAAGGAGTATACGAAATCCCATGTACCACCTGCCCCACCACATACATCGGACAGACCAACAGAAGAATAAGTGCACGCATTGAAGAGCACAAAAACTCACTCAGAAAGGGAGAACAAACGTCATCCCTGGTCCAACACTTTGAAGCCACGGGACATGAAATTGATTTTAAAAAAACCAAAACTATCGCCAAAATTGAACATTTTAACAACAGAATAATCAGAGAAGCCATTGAGATAGAAAAATGCCCCCACAGCATGAACAAACGAGGTGATACCTCTCGCCTACCAGCCATTTGGAAACCTGCCTTGATTGACAGACGAGTCCCAACCACCAAGAATGATACCAGACCCAAACTCATGATAACATCACATGACATCACCACCACACAACCATTCAAAAAGCAAATCCGAACCCACAATGATAACGACGCACAACCACAAAACAGAAACCTAACTACAGCTGCAACATCAGCCACTTTAAACCCCTCCAAACCACACAATAAGCAAACTGACACCCACTATAAAAACATGGCACCACCACAAACACGAAGCCAAACAAAAGCAGCACAACTCACCAGCTCAGGTCTAAGGCTGGCGGCTGAGACCAGCCCATCCACTCAAAACACACCCCCACCCAATCAGAACACCCCCACCATTCAAAACACACTCCCACCCAATCAGAACACACCTAATCCCCCACCCAATCAGAGCACACCTCCACCCACAGAACACACCCCCTCTGGCAGTTTAAAAAAGAGGAACAAACAGCCACTACCACATGCTTCTCTCAGAAGAAGGAAGCTGAAGCCACCAGCCTGAGGATGACGGATGGGATTCTGTCGAAACGTTGCTCCTACACCTTCAATTCTATGCGGGGGAAAAACCCGAATGACCAAAGATACATACATACATACATACATACATACATACATACATATATAATTTTTACTTCCATATGTTTTATTATGTTGTAATATGTATTATACTTTATTCGATAGAATTAGGGTGGCTTCAATGATTCAATTGGTTAATCCTATTTAAATTATTGAAATTTATTTATGTATCACATTTCTATAGTGCCCATGTCATCTAATGATTCTGGGTAGTTTACAAGTAACATAGATAGTAATAGCAATTAAACTTATATATAACTTCATAGTGCTTTACAACATTCTCTAAGCAATTTACAGAGAGTATGTTTCCCCCAACAATCTGGATCCTCATTTTACCAACTTCAGAAGGATGGCAGGCTGAGTGAATCTTGAGCCCTGTCAGGATCAAACTCCAGGCTGTGGGCAATGTTTGCCTGCAGTATTGCATTCTAACCACTGCACCACCGTGGCTCAGTGGTGTTCAAGAAACATCTTTAACACAAATGTGTCCTATAGAGTGACTTTCAATTGATTTCATAACTATTTCCATTCTTTTCTTCAAGTAAAAAGGGAATTCTTCTTGTATATTCCAACTCAAGTACCGAAATCGTTTTAGGATCCCCTCAAAGGGGCCTCATCTGCAAGCCATAGAAGAGACTCCTTGGGAGTGAGTTTTTTCAATAGCAGCTACAGAATACCATACTACTTTGTTACCTTTTTACAGATGTTGCATTTCTGATTTTTCTCCAGCTCTGCCTTGTTTTAAAATAGTTTTCTCTATATATACTCTAATTGCTGCATGTTTTCAGTTGTTGCATATGCCTTATTTCTGATATAGTTTTGTAGGTTTGTCATGTTCTAAATAAAATTAAAAAAAATTGAGATTCAGGTTGTGCCTACAACTGATTATTATAAAATGAACATTAATCTTCTACATTAACAAAAGAGGAGCAAATTAAATAATAAATGTGTCTTATTGAGATCTGAATCAACAAAGACAGGAGGAAGAGATTAACTTTTGAAATTTGATTTATATTCTATCACAGAGAGGTTAAAAATGTCACACACATTCCTTCCTATTTTTCTTTACATCAACAACTTTACAAAATAGACTGGATTGAGAAAGAACAATTGTGTGATTCAGAGAAGCCTTATGATCCAAGGTAGTCTAGAAGTCAGGTTTCCTGATTCCAACACCTTAACCCAGGCATGTCAAACTCATGACGTCACATGACATCACATGACGTATTGCGACTTTTTCCCCATTGCCGGCAATGGGGTGGGCATGGTTTCAGTCTGATGCATCTGGCCTATGGGCCGGCAGTTTGACATGCCTGCCTTAACCGATACACAACAATGGGATAATAGGATAACAATAGGTGTGGCAATTTAATAAGCTCTCTCCTCTTCACTGATTACAATTAGGGCAATGAACAGCTGTGCCTTGCTTCAGAATAATTTCCTTCTTCACCAGAGGGAGAAAGAGTTAAATTATCTCTCTATACTTTTCATATCTCTACATTTTCTTTGCCCAATAACTTTTCCCTCCCAACTGACTTGCATTTTAAAAACATTAATTGCATTTAAGAAAACTGTCTAATCTGATCCACCATATCTTGATTTTCAAACAAAACCCAGAATGTTTTATTTCAAGATTTATTTATTTATTTTTATTTATTATGGGACTTATATGCCGCCCTATCTCCCAGAGGACTCAGGGCGGCTAACAACAATAAAAAACCAACAGTACAAAAGTTAAGAAAAGAAAAGATATATAGATCTTGTTAACCTATTGGGAAAATGTTGTCTGCAGAAATGGAGTCCTGGTTATTTGGATCCTTTAATCAGCTCAGCTGAAATAATTACACCTGTCAACATGCTTTATGTAATCTGGGGGGGGGGGAAACCAGATGAGCAGCTTGAAGCAAAGCTGTACAAAGAAAATTCCCTTGTATTTATGCACCATGTCCTCAGATCTCAGCTGTAGTCATCTGTAAAAAAGCAGGATGTTCAATCACTCTTCACAAAAGCAATGCTCCAATTTTATTTGGCTGCTGCAGTCTCAGGAGATACATCCACATAAAAGCATGCTGTCTGATGACAACTTTGTAGGGAAAAAACCCACCAAAATCTACAACACATTTCAGTCCAAATTAAATGACAGTATTCAAATAAAGTATGATATTCTTTTCATGGATTGTTTGAAAACTAAACTAAGAAAACTAAAGAGAACTCAAAAGGTTCAGGTTTTCTCCTCATGCATTTTTGCTCAAATTGCAGAGGAAAGACATAATGAAATCAAATGTTCAGTATTTCTTAATTTGTATGCTTGTATCAAATTAGCATATGCAGATAGTATAAAAAGGTACGCTGACTTTTTTTCCTTTTTGCACAGATGCATTTACTTATGTTTAGTGATGTTTCTAGAAATTCCTTCTGTTCTTTTCCAAAATATGCCTTGCTTTTTATCTTTGATATCTTGAATTCTGACATCAAATTGGGACTCAGTCATCTGAATGGGGTTCATATAGCACAAGCATTCCCTTCACTCTTTTCTTATGGTTTTGGGATGTCAAGAATATTGCTATGGGACTTCTGGTTTTGAATTGTGGCAAGATGGATGCAGGAAGGCAGGGCTCTGCCTTCTGCACCCGATTTTGCCCTGCTGGGGGTCCTAAAAAGGGCCTAAAGTTGCCCCGAAGAGGCAATGAAGAAGGAGGGGTGTCTTGTTGATCAGAGAGATGGTGGTCTTTCCGTTTGATGCGAGAAAAGTCCTCCAAACCGGCAGGGGAATGACTGGCTACATTCCTATGGCTAGCCATTAGCTACTGACAACCAAAGAAGAAAAGCACCTATTAATACATCGTAAACAGCATGTTTGGAACTGGGTGAGAATATTGATCCTTTGTTTACTATTTTACAACTGGATTTCCTGGGAAAGGCTCCCAAGAAGCCTTTCAGAAGAATGTGAACAGAAGTGGCGCTTTAATTTCTATGGGGGACAGAAATACACAGTATTGAAGTGGAACTAACATAAAGCTATAGTTTTGAAATTTGAGAACTGAGATAATTGTTAAGACTTTCTCTTTGAAAAAAACTATTGAGGTGAAACATAAGAAATCAATACTTTATGTTAAAGGGAAATGGATTTTTGAGTGACATCTAGTGGTGGATCTGAGTACAGCATTATAACTAGCTTCCTGCTTGCTTGGTGATTCCTAGCCTAAGGGAGAACAGCTGGCAATAAAGGAAAATATTTTGGCTTACTTATAACCCTGACCTTTTTGGACTATAAACACCCACTGAGCTTGGACTTTTAATCTCAAGAGCTAGTGGAAGAGAAAAAAAACCTTGATCTTTGATTACGTCTGGCTGGAAGAGACTTTTGAGCTGTTTTCAGGGAAATTGAACACTTTGAATATTTTGAACATTATGGATTGTAACCTTGCCTGACAGACAATTTTTGGATGCCTGAGACAAAGGATCACTATAAAATATTGCTTTGGGGACTGTGCATGTATTCTAAAATCTATTGGATTATGAATACTGCATATAAAGACCAGAAAACTAGTGGAAATTTTGTTCTACTCTTACTGAGACTGGTCATATTAGAGGATCACCAGGAATGATGCCTCAAGAAAAAACAAATACCTTTCAGAAGGAAATATACTCTACACTACAACTAATTCACCAAACAATTGTTGCATACAAAGAGGACATAAAAAGAAACCACAATGTGACTAAAAATAATTTAGACAACATAAATGAGCAAATCTCCAAATTAAATCTACAACTAGAAAGTTCCCAGACAATGACTACAAAGTATGAACAAATAAATCAGAGATCGGAAGATGAAGCAGAGGAAATGGACCTAGAGACAGAAAAGATGAAAGAAGGGAAATATAAACTATCTTACAGAAATAAAATACTACAAGACTTACCCATTACAATGAAATTGCAAAACTCCCTTTACCCTTTAAGCTTGCAAGATCCACCTGATGACAAGGAAGAAGATTTTGGGAAATGGAACATAGAGCTGTCAAGGGAAATGTTATAATTTGGGAGACAAAAGACGAGGGAAGAAATTGAGGGAGAAGGAAGGTGGGAGTTGCTTAAGGAACATAAATGGGCATAATTCCCCACCCCCAGATATACCCTACCTAAATTGTCTTCCTCATGACAAGCAACTTTCATAAAAACAGAAAGAAAATTCCTGGGTGATTTAATTACCCTTGGCTTGGAAAGCTACTTGATAAAGAAAGAAAGCGAGAATTAGATTTACAAAAATAGAAGATTTGACCTATTAGAGGGGGCATCATATGTTTAAGTACCTGTTTGAATATGGTTAAAAGAACGGATGACCCTTAGATATAATTAGACTTTTATAATGAAAGATACGATTTAGAATTAAAATAGCATTTTTTTCTCTTCTTTTGATATGGGAAATATATAAATAAGGGGAGGATTGGTATGAATAAAATTTTTGGCTATATAAATGTAATTAATATTGAGAAAATCATAACTGACAAAGATACTTTAAATATTTATGGGAAGTCAAGCCTTTAACAAGAGCACTAAAAACAGGATATTGATTAATGAATTGATATTATTGTTATTTGTATATTAGTAAAATATTATGAAGATGTTTATATCTTACTCTGTATACATCAATAGTACCAAGAATTGTAATTGTGTAATGAGGGGAAAATGGAAAAAATATGGGGAAGAAAGGAGGATCAGGGAAAAAATATTGGAATAGACTTATATTGAAGAAGTTAATGTTAAATATATGAACCCAGATATGTAGTTTACTAAGCTCTAAAGATTGTAATTCTTAAAAATTAATAAACAATTTTTAAAAAAAGAATATGGCTATGGGATAGATCTCCAGTGCCCTTACAAATACATTTAGTTGCAAATTTATTTATTTGTATGACCTCATAACTCCCACAAAGTGATTCTGGGTAGCATATAGCTATTAAAATAAACTATAAATAGATAAGAACAATTATTAAAATCAGCCCTATTAAAAATACAACAATCTGGTACAGAATAGAGTAGATTAAGTATAATCCTAGAGCCATCTTAAGATATCATCTGTGATCCCCAGGCCTGATTATAAAGACAGATCTCAAATATAGGTCCCTGGCAGATGGTATCTACGGCATGCCTTCTTTGCCAGATCTAATGGGATGAGTTCATATAATCAAGGAGAGGCAGTCCCTCAAATAACCCAATGCCAAAAACAGCATTAAAGGTAAACACTCTTCTGCTAATTTTAGCAGGCTTTGAGATGAATTCAGCAAGATTCAGCATGAGTTCAAAGGTGGCACTTGGCACAGTATTTGCATTGTACAACAGATTTCTCCCTTGATGTCATGAGGATTTAATGTTTCAATCCCATGGCAATCCTAATGAAAATGCTGTTTTCTTGCTACCTGTAGCTGGAAAACAGTGGTCTTGGTTTGTGCTGATTCCTTGATGGCTAATTATCTGGGTAAATAAAAAAAATGGGTGGGATTCTTTCTACTGCAAGTAATCTTACTTGCCTGTGTTATAAATGAAAAGCACCAACACAACACAAAAAGTATGCAGCTTTAATTTAGATCAGATCAGTGTAAAATTACTGGAGCTCTGGAGGACATATCAATAAACCTGATGTTCCAAAAAGCATATAGCTATTTGTTGTACCTTTATTCTGTCTTTCTTTGAGGAATTCAAGTTTCATATATGTTCTTTTGCCTTGAGGTAAGTTCAGCTGCGAGATCATGATGAATGATGAAGGAACATTTGATTTATGATAATTATATTCCAATTCTACTCAAATACTCTAACCTCTATACCATACTGGCTCTTATCAAAAATATACTCATTGGTTTCTAAACAAAGAAATTAACATACACAATAGAAGCTTAAGTATGTCATGGATACCGAACTAGTATAATCTCCAAGCACACATGGCAAATAAATAGGCTTATGATGACTTAAAATGGACCATATTGTTATGTAAGATTTAAAAAGCTTTATATATCAAGTTTTATTTATAAAATACATATAGCTACATATATCTAAATCCATGTAAAGATAAAATGGTAACTGATACTGAAATCTAGTTGACTTCAGTTGATTTATGTGAAATTAATTAAAATGCATGAATAATACATGAGCAGTTTATTAAACATTTTAATGCAGACATCTGTCTGACAGCTAATTTAGGATTTCAGCAGTGGATTAAGTTTCAACCAATCCAAGCTCATATTCCTAATAAAATCTTCTCTTAATCATATCATTGCTGTCCCTATATGAAGAAACTCATTAAAGGTTTCAAATGTTAAAGGACTAGACTATATTTTTCCTTTGTTACAATTGCTCAATTTTGAAGATTTGATTAAAATATTGCACTGGATATTAGGAGGGGAAAAACACCAGGAGCTGAAGCTTAAGAGTTCAATAGTGTGGTGTATATTAATTGGTATTGAGTTGTTTAGTAACAGATAAACATTGAAAGGAAAAATATTACTGCTTTCAAAAATAAATAATATGGCTATTTGATCTACTCAGGAGTACACTGATTATTTATCAAAAATTGCTACATCAAGTTTCATTTTTAATAGCTTAGAAGTAGGAAGAACCCAGTTCAAAAGTCACCTCCATGAACAAAGCTTAATATCCGGATTTGCTAATATAAAAACTGACATGTTTCACTTTCCTGCAGATGTCTGGCAGATAACAGCCTGTATAGTTTACATAAACAAGGAAACAGGCCTGAAATTCATCCTGTCATTTGGTCTATAATCCGCACAGCCTATCACTCATTCCTTCTATGACAGACTGACTAAATATATACAGAATGATACATACAGTATACATACAATATTTGTTAATGACTAGTACATTTGTAATGATAATGTCCTTGGAACTGATACTAAGCTGCATACTTTATGGTTACAAAATCCGACCTTTGGATTTTTTTCTGATTTCTAATCCCATCTTCAAATTTAGAATTATATAATTTTTTGGAACACTTAGAAATTAATATGTAAATACATTTATTAACATTGTCATTGTAACATAAGTTAGTATACTTAAAAAACTCAGCTTAGATTAAAATGAACATTATTGGAAAAAAATCTATACTTGCCTACTAATAAATCAGACTTTAATTTTCAGAATCTAAAAGTTGGCTGAGCAAAATGTTTCAAGTCTTAAGTCTCTGAATTGGCTTTCTACCATTAACTATATTAGTTTGAACAACTGGACTCCATATAGTCCTAGTTTAATTTGTGGTTTAAAAATTGATGTCAATGAATTATAGAAATATAATTTTGTTGTGCTTGCACCATATGTGGCATAAGATAATAAATAAATGTTATCAATATTGTATTATATTAGGTTTTTATTTTAGTTTGCAGTGTACTTTATGAAAATAGTTTTAAAATGAAATGTTTAACTTTGATATTCAATATTATTTGTACTCAATAAATAATTTAGTGAACTAATTAGAGTCCTGTGATTTGCCTCTTTTTCTCCTCCTCCTTTCATTGTCAGTAGATGAGCTTCTAGAAGAAAACCTGTCTCATTTCTGCCAGTGAGATATTTGCATATTTTCAGAGCATAGGAAAATGCACCTAATGTTGTACATGCCTGTTCTTCATGTTATGACCCTATTAATTCCTATTTCCAACAATCATTTGTAATAATGGCCACTCAGGCACTCTCTTTGAAGGAGATTAGGTAAATTCAAGAAAAACATTATTATGATAACTATAAATTATTTTCAGGATGAGAAGTATCGCTGGAAGTGGAGGTCAGTAATGTTTGGAAGGCCATAAATTGACAATCTCGGCCTTAATCTGAAAACATTCCATCCCCCCAAAAGAAAACTATATATATAAAATAATAATAATAATAATAATAATAATAATAATAATAATAATAATAATAATAATAATAATAATA
Organism: Vipera ursinii; assembly: GCF_947247035.1. Taxonomy (NCBI): domain Eukaryota; kingdom Metazoa; phylum Chordata; class Lepidosauria; order Squamata; family Viperidae; genus Vipera; species Vipera ursinii. The sequence goes on from NC_139517.1 coordinate 76,699,087, forward strand.
ATAATATGAAGAAGAAGAAGAAGAAGAAGAAGAAGAAGAAGAAGAAGAAGAAGAAGAAGAAGAAGAAGAAGAAGAAGAAGAAGTTGGAAGGGACCTTCGAGGTCATCTAGTCCAACCCCCTGCTCTATACCATTTCAGACAAATGGCTGTCCAGTCTCTTCTTAAAAACTTCCAGTGTTGGAGCATTCACCACTTTTGGAGGCAGGTTGTTCCACTGGTTAGTTGTTCTGTCAGGAAGTTTCTCCTTAGTTCTAGGTTGCTTCTCTCCTTGATTAGTTTCCATCCGTTGCTTCTTGTCCTGCCTTTGGGTGCTTTGGAGAATAGCTTGACTCCCTCTTCTTTGTGGCAGCCCCTGAGATATTGGAACACTGCTATCATGTCACCCCTCACCCTTCTCTTCATTAAACTACACATACCCAATTCCAGCAACCATTCCCTATATGTTTTAGCCTCCAGTCCCCCAATCATCTTTGTTGCTCTTCTCTGTGCTCTTTCTAGAGTCTCAACATCTTTTTTACATCGTGGTGACCAAAACTGGATGCAGTATTCCAGGTGTGGCCTTACCAAGACATTGTAAAGTGGTATAAGTACTTCATGTGATCTTGATTCTATCCCTGTTAATGCAGCCTAGCACTGTGTTGGCTTTTTTGGCAGCTGCAGCACACTGCTGGCTCATATTTAAGTGATTGTCCACTAGGACTCCGAGATCTCTCTCACAGTTACTACTATTGAGCAAGGTACCACCTATACTATACCTGTGCATTTGATTTTTCCTGCCTAAATGTAGAACCTTACTTTTTCACAATTGAATTTCATTTTGTTAAATAGTGCCCAGTGTTCAAGTCTGTCCAGATCCTCTTGTATCTTAAGCCTATCTCCTGGAGTATTGGCTATTCCTGCCAGCTTGGTGTCGTCTGCAAATTTGATGAGTTCCCCATCTATCCCCTCATCCAAATCGTTGATGAAGATGTTGAAGAGCACTGGGCCCAGAACAGAGCCCTGGGGCACCCCACTACACACTTCCTTCCATGTAGATGCAGTTCACTTAGACTTAAGTAAGCAAATGTCCATTTATCCATGTACATAGTACAGTAGGGTAGGAAGAAAGATATTTTGTGGGTTATTAATGTATTTATTAACAATTTGGAGTGTGATGGTATCTTGATGACTCTGGAAAGTCTGTAATAAAAAGAAGCAGGACCAACTTAACTTTTAGGGACCTGTTCCAAAAAAACCCCAAATGTGGCCTCCAGATGTGTTCAACTGGTTAGATTCCCAAATCCACTGTAGCAGCAATGTTGAATTATCATGTGATGGCCATATATTTATTTATTTATTTACTCAATTTATATGCTGCCCATCTTGCCTGGAGTTGGTCAGAATATAAATTGACTCCATATCCTGCTACTTTTTCCCACATTTTGTTTCTTTAGAAGTTTAAAGTATGATGCTAGGGAAAAGCCAAGAAGGAAAATATCAAAAATGACATCTATATAATTAAGCAGGAATTTTTCCTTTTTTTTCCTCCCTGACATTTTGATGTCAAACTTCTGTTGCATCACACTGAGAATTTATTGAGGTAAAATGTTTAATGAATGCATTTAAATTAGGATGAATTCCAGTGTGCTTTTATTATGCGTAATCTGTTCTTTTCTAGCATCACCAAAAAGAAGATGAAAAGAACAAAGACTCCATAAAGATACAATGTATTTAGAATGAAAGAAGTCTGCTTTTTTAAGTGGATAGGCAACATGTATATTAAACCAAAAAGTCGGGGATGTAACTCGCAGGCTTTATAAATCTATCCTAAGGTAACCACTATTGCAATCTTCATTGCTGGAATAAAACAGCCTTTCCTAATCTATCACCTTTCAAATTTTGTACATTTCCACATAATTGAACATTCTGGAAGTTACAGTCTCAGTCCACCAGTAATCCATCACTATGTATCTGTCTAGTTCAGAGGTAGGCAACCTCGGCTCTTTTATGACTCATGGACTTCAACTCCCAGAATTCCTGAGCCAGCCAAGCTGGCTCAGGAATTCTGGGAGTTGAAGTCCATGAGTCATAAAAGAGCCAGGGTTGCCTACCCCTGATCTAGTTAAACACAGCTTTTTGAGCCTTCCCAAATATTTGTTCTTTTTCTGTCACTGCTTTTTCTGGTGATTATATGGCATTCAGGGCTGAAGGCCTCAAAATCAATTAAATCTCATACCTGTTCAAATCTCTCAAGTTATCAATCTCTTAGTTATCAAATAATCTTTCTGCTTCAAATAATCTTTATTTCTTCTGTTTTGGCATTTGTTGTGTAAAGCAGAGGTCCCCAACTTTTTGGGCACCAAGGACTGGTTCTATGGAGAAAGGTTTTTCTGTGGACTGGAGAGTCTGGTTTTGTGTGCTGCCTACATCTCATGGTTGGGGCTTTGCTTGTTTGTGTGGACCATTACTGGCATGCTGAGGCCCAGTACTGGTCCATGGACCGGGGGTTAGGGACCCCTGGTGTAAAGGAAGTGATTCTTCTAACCTTTGTTATACTTCAAATAAACTGTTTTGCAATAGTTATTTCTGGGTTCTAGAACAATGACTTGCAGACACAACCTATTTTGGTATTTGAAGCAAATGCTCAGTAGCTCTTTCTATGTTAAAGCTTACTCTGCATATTGTAAGAAAACATACAGTACGATACAATATTCCTTTTCATGATAAGTTCCTCTGGGAACTTCTCTCTCACCTGAATTCTGGTCAGGGAGAAGTTCCCTGAGGATTACAGAGGAATCAAATTACTGATTGAATGGAAAACTATTCGATTCAAGGAGATTAATTTAAAATTAAATTGCAGCTTTCAGCAGCAATCCCACAAACATTTACTTGGAAACTTGTTGCTATGAAGCAGCGAGACCTTTGCCAATGTTCTACATTCTTGCACAACAATAGGAAATTCAATCTGAGCCTGCATTTAGTACGTCTTGCAAATAATATTGTACTGATATGCTTAGAATTCACCAATAGACTAAGGGTGCCTTAAAACACATTGAAGATGAAATCTCTTCTACATATTTACCAAAATGAGGAAACTTTGAGTCAGCATTAGTAGTTGAAATTCCCACCTCATGTGTGGCACCGGGAAAGCATGGATTTGATACTTCTTCCTGAAATATTTCATAGATAGTGGCTTTTTGTATCCTCAATGATACCTACGCACATTTGTTTATGTGATCTAAATGTCTATCACAGACATGTCAAACACAAGGCCTGGGGGCCGGATCCAGCCCGCGAAATGGTTTCATGTGGCCTGCGAAGCCATCCTGGAAACAGTGAGGGAACGGCCCCCACTGCCTTGGCCCTGGCCCAGAGACCCTCCTTCTGCCAGAGACCCTCAGATCTGTCCCACTCCTGCCCAGGTCCCCATAGGCACCCTTGATGCCAACGATGTAGAGCTGGCCACGCCCACCCAGTAGGACATACACACTCTAGCCATGCCCACCCAGTAGGCCATGCCCACCCAGGCCACACCCACCCGGCCCCTTGAGGGCAACCGCAATGCCGATGCGGCCCTCAATAAAATTGAGTTTGACACCCCTGGACTATCACTATGCCATGTTATTTTAGAATTTTAAATTGGGGTGGAGGAAGGGTAGAGAGAATAAAGGGGAAAAGGGACATGGTTAAGTGAAAGAAATAAAAATGGGAGATACTGTAGTAAGTCAAATTTACTAGCTATATTTGACTAGCTTAGTATCAAAATCACTCAATGGCCAATGCTATCATTAAGTAAGGTCACTGCCAGAAGGTAGATGGTGGACAAAGGGAAACACTAAACTAATGGAGAACACACTTACCATGCATCCCTACTTTAGATTGTGAAAGATGTAATCCAATGATCTTAGGAAACATGCTCTACGTTAACCTTGAATGTTTTCTTTATGCTTCCTGATAAATATTGTCAATTCAAATTCTTGTCCTCCCTTCTAGCTATAGGAGAAATATTTTAGATAATATCATGACTACCAATGTTGCTTGGACTTTGCAGAGTTTGGCAGACAACAGGGATGAGGAATCTGCAAGGGAAAACCATCTGGTTAAAGACCATATAGTTTTTCTTTTTCAGAGAATGAACTTCTGGTAGAAGAATCCAACATCTCACTAGCCCTCTCCTCCAGGGAAAATGGAATGGGGAACACAGCAAAGCCAGGCTGTCTAAAGAAGTCTTCAGCTGCCAGCCATGATTTACCCAAGGTCCTGTTTCTTGCTGTTCTCTTCCACAGGATGTTCTCTTTACCTTGTCTGCTATATCTGCTGCTTTCTTCTCTTAAGATCCCTACTTTTATCTTCTGTAGCCCCAGAATTGTCAGACAACTGTTTATACCAAATAGTCAATATAATTTAGATAGTCCATAATTTTAAATATTATATTATATATTGCATTATATTATATTATATTTATAAGTATTTTATTAATATTGATGGTTGAATTCAAATTCACATATTTATTTATAAAGGTAAAGGTTCCCCCGCACATGCGTGCTAGTTGTTTCCAACTCTGTGCTCATCTCCGTTTCAAAGCCAAAGAGCCAGTGTTTGTCCAAGGACGTCTCTGTGGTCATGTGGCTGGCATGACTAGATGCCAAAGGTGCACGGAACGCTGTTACCTTCCCACCATAGTGGTCCCTATTTTTCTTCTTGCATTTTTACGTGCTTTTGAACTGCTAGGTTGGCAAAAGCTGGAACGAGTAACAGGCGCTCACTCTGCTACGCGGCACTCGGGATTCGACCCGCCAAACTGCCAATCTTCTGATCGACAAGCTCAGCATCCTAACCCACTGAGCCACCACTCAGCTTTATTGCTTTTAGAAATAACTAAGGCAGAAAATATATCCAATACTTTGTTCTCCCATTATTTTTCCTTTCTTGTTTAACTGATTCAATATCCATTATTTTCTTCTTGTTTCCCATTCTGAGCATATTATATTCACTTGTGCAGTGGCAGAGGGGTTCAGAAACAGTGATATCACATTCAATTTTTTATATGTAAAGTTGCCTTTCAATCACTGCCTCTGCAAATCTTATACCAAACAATGTTGCACTTCTTTATTTAGCATAAGATAAGACATATTATCTTCTATTACTTACACTCAGGTTCCTTGAATAAGGAAACAATATCTTCTACAGCAAATACACAGTTTATGGAAAACAAAATTATGGAAAGCAACATTCATCTTGAAAATGAACTACTTCGGCTCTTTATAAACATGCCAGAATATGCATAAAAGTGAAGAAGCTGTCTCTTAAAGTAATAATCAAAATATGCTGAGACATTTTGTGCCAATTGATGGATTTGTTTGTCTCTGGAAAAACTGATCTAATGCTATGCATATGAGAATTTTAAATTTGCAAACAGTATTTTAAAGCACAGTTCTACTTGTGCACAGTTTACCAACATTGTAACTTTGTGAAGTAGGCTAATGTTAAAAAAGATACTGTATTTTCCGGCGTATAAGACGACTGGGCGTATAAGACGACCCCCCAACTTTTGAGATGATTTTCAAGATTTTTCGTCTTATACGCCGGAAAATCAGCGAGCCTGGGAAGGCACGCCCTCCCCTCTCACTGTGGAGGAAGCAGGGCAGGCTGGCGTCTGGCGGGAGCTGGCAGGGCAGTCCTGCGCACACGCGCGCTCCCCAGCTGTTAAGGAGCACTCCTTAGCAGCCGGGGAGTGCGCGTGTGCAGGACTGCCCTGCCGGCTCCCGCCCGACGCTCTTCCCTCTTGAGGCAGCATCGCTCCCTGGCTCCTAAGGAGTCCTCGGGGATGCTGCCTCAAGAGGGAAGAGCATCGGGCGGGAGCCGGCAGGGCAGTCCTGCACACCTGCAGCCGGAGTGCGCGCGTGCGCAGGACTGCCCTGCCGGCTCCCGCCAGACGCCAGCCTGCCCTGCTTCCTCCACAGTGAGAGGGGAGGGCGTGCCTTCCTGGGCTCGCTGATTTTCCGGCGTATAAGACGACTGGGTGTATAAGACCACCCCCCAACTTTTGAGATGATTTTCATGGGTTAAAAAGTCATCTTATACGCCGGAAAATAAGGTAATTCCCATAATAGGAATTCTCTTGTCTCTGAGGGCTGGCTGCAAATATCCCATCCTGCAAACACTCTATGTTAAAACCTTTTTGGATTTTGGGATGGGTGTTTTTCAGCAGGATAATAATAATAATAATAACAATAATAACAATAATAATAATAATAATAATAATAATAATAATAATAATAATAATAATAATAAATTGGAAGGGACCTTGGAGGTCATCTAGTCCAACCCCCTGCTCAGGCAGGAAACCCTAAGCCATTTCGAACAAATGGCTGTCCAGTCTCTTCTTAAAAATTTCCAGTGTTGGAGCATTCACTGCTTCTAGAGGCAGGCTGTTCCACTGGTTAATTGTTCTGACAGGAAGTTTCTCCTTAGTTCTAGGTTGCTTCTCTCCTTGATTAGTTTCCATCCGTTGCTTCTTGTCCTGCCTTTGGGTGCTTTGGAGAATAGCTTGACTCCCTCCTCTTTGTGCAAGCCCCTGAGATATTGGAACACTGCTATCATGTCACCCCTCGTCCTTCTCTTCATTAAACTAGACATACCCAATTCCAGCAACCGTTCCCTATATGTTTTAGCCTCCAGTCCCCCAATCATCTTTGTTGCTCTTCTCTGTACTCTTTCTAGAGTCTCAACATCTTTTTTACATCATGGTGACCAAAACTGGATGCAGTATTCCAAGTGTGGCCTTGCCAAGACATAATCCTAAATTAGCAGTGTCATCACATTTGAGGCTGCAAAACAATACATTGTCAGAATATAGCTGGAAGGGACCTTGGAGATCTTCTAGTCCAGACCCCTGCTCAAGCAGGAGACCCTACCATTTCAGACAAGCGGCTTTCCAGTCTCTTCTTAACCTCTAGTGATAAAGCATCCACAATTTCTGAAGGCAAGCTATTCCCTTGGTTAATTGTCCTCATTATTAGGAAGTTTCTCCTTAATTCCAGGTTGCCTCTCTGTCTTGATTAGTTTCCATCCCTTGTTTCTTGTCTTGCCTTCTGGCGCACATTGCCCCACTCCTCTTTGTGGCAGCCCCTCAAATACTGAAATACTGCATAAGTATTTCAAATAAGTCCTTCTCTTCTCTAGACTGGCCATACATCTGAGCATATGAGAAGGTTGACATAGTATAGAGCAGAGCACTTCAGTGCCAGCTACATACACTGAAATAGCAATCTGGCCCTGCCTGTTGAGGATTTTGCAGGCCATCATAACAATAAACAGAAAAAAACCCTGAAAAACTACAGTAAATTAGAATATGCTGTGCAATACATAACTGGTTGCATTTCTTGCTCTCCTTAACCGTCAATTTTACTTCTGAGAAAGGAATAATAGCTTTTTTATTTATTGCAGTAAAATAAAGAACTAATTAAAAAGAGAAATGTCTATCAACATAAGTTCAAAGAAAGAAGTTTATTTTGGCAAAATAATGCAATAGTTCAAATAATTCTGCTTCATGAATAGAAGATTAAAATCTAAGAGTGTTTGTTATACTGTATTATATTAACTTAATGATGCAAAGTCCTATCAACAGAGTCAATATTGGGCCTTCAATACTCTTCCAGCTGAAGAGTATCAGTTTCAATTTTGCTGTTTACAATAACTGAACATTTTCTTTATCTCACATTAATTAAATTAACATTGGGAGGGAGGAAGGAAGGAAAGACAGTCCTTCTATGACCTTAAAAAGTATTTTACTGGTTGGAAATGAGCACATAATTTGAAATCCCCTTTTGTTATGATTTCTAGACTGGAAAACTTAAATTTGTTTATTTAGAAGTCTCACCTAACTCTGTGAGATTTACATCTCAGAAAATTGATACAGAGTTGAGCTGTAAACTTATTTATTTTTTGCAAACACGTCCTAATTTCTTTAAACTGCAAGAATTAAACCTGTAAAACTATTTCTAACTTCTGTAGTATAATGCCATAAATATGCAATAAATATATGATTCACTTAAGTGTGCTTCTACTAGAAAGATGGGTGCTACATTGTAAAAAATGAACATCAATGAAACTAGAGAAGGCATTTAATTTACAAAATTTAATTGTAATACACTATATCAGGGCTTTTCAACCGGTGGTACGGTTACCACCTGTGGTACTTTGTCACGTGGCAGGTGGTACACGACTGCTAGCCAAGTGTAGCAGCGGAGGGGAATGAACCTAAGTGAGTCAAGCCTGAGGGAGAGGCAGCTGCAGCTGCATGACTGTCTGGGCTCGGCAGAAGCCCCAGGAGCCAATAGGGCTCCATCTGATTGGCTCCATCTGATTGGCACTTCCAGAAGCAGCTCGGAGCTGGAGGTGAACTGAAGAAAAAAAAAGGGGGGGGAGAGAGGAGAGGCTATAAAAGAAGGTGGTTTGGGCAGGGGAAGGGGGGAAAAAAGACAACAGGAAAGGTTTAATCCCTTTAAACAAATGTAATTAGTTTTACCCCCTTTAATTGAGACTGTCTTTGGCTTTTAGAAAGTTTTCTTTGAAGGTAAGCAGGTTTAATTTAAAGCTAAAGCTTTTAGCATTGCCGGAGCCTTTCAGTCTTACGTTGCAACATTTTGACACCTCTGAGGCAGCTTAAAGAGAAAAAAACCCGGGAGTTTGTGTTTCTTGCTTTGCACTTGATTCCTGTGTCTTTAAAGATACAGGGAAGGGATTGGGGGGGGGGTTTGCATTCTTACTACACTGTGGAAGAGCTCAGAAGGGAGAGAGGAAGCAGGGCTGACCAGCTAGCTCAGGAGTCTACAAACTTAGCAACTTTAAGACCTGTGGACTTCAACTCCCAGAATTCCTCAACCAGCCATGAGGGCTAAGGAATTCTGGGAGTTCACAAGTCTTAAAAGTGTCACGTTTGAAGACCCCTGAACTAGCTGGTAGTGGCGCATATTAATAAACACGGATAAATTCATCATGCATTTGTCAGTGCAAAGGGAAAGTGATTCAGCAAAGGAACAGCCACCGAAGAAATTAAAACTGGTACTTTTTTCTTTTTTTCTACAGTTTGTAATTTATTAGACCAGGGGTAGGCAACCTCGGCTCTTTTATGACTCATGGACTTCAACTCCCAGAATTCCTAAGCCAGCATGTATTAGACCAGGGGCCTTCAAACTTGGCCCTTTTATGACTTGTGGACTTCAACTCCCATAATTCCTCAGCCAGGCATGCTGGCTGAGGAATTATGGGAGTTGAAGTCCACAAGTCATGAAAGGGCCAAGTTTGAAGACCCCTGTATTAAACTATAGAATAAAATACAAAAATACAAAACCAAATAGTAGGACACAATGGGGAAGAAAAAGGGAGAAAAAGTGAGGGGGAGAAGGGAAAAGAACAGACTTCCTCTGTTGCAGTAGAAGGAAGCATTAACATTGAATCTCAACTTTTTACTTTTCCATTATATTATAAACTAGCCATTTCTGTAACAACAAATGAATCTAATCAGTAAAACCCAAATTCACCCCCTCCTTTTTTTATTCATCAAGTTTTTGACACCTTGCTAAGCACCGGTGGTACTCAAATATTGTCATGTTCTAAAAGTGATACAATCTGTGAAAAGGTTGAAAGGCCCTGCACTATATTATTCAAGACTTGAATATAACAAATTTATGAGCAAATATTTTATGTGAATTAAAAATAATACCAATGCAGGAGAATATTTGTATCTCAGGGTTGAAATGAACGGTCCTTGGTGCTCTCTGAGTTTGCTAGACTATCACTGATGATGTTACCTAGTTAGGGGTAATGAAACATTTCCAAGAAACTAAGCACCAAAGACCCCTAAAAACAATACTGACAACATCTAGCTTCTCTGTAATTTTTCTTCAGGTGTTTTACAATAAAACAAAATGCTTGTGAAATGACAGAAGAGGCAGAATATTAAAATCACAAATATTGCTATTATGACCATAATGGAATCTTACAGATGCTGAGGAGTCCATAATGCTCCCTGAGCCTGGTTGCTTACTTGCAGACTTTTTGTTACATCCAGGAACCCTCATTTCTACCCCTAGCTATAAATATTCTCCTTTATGGATCCTACAGATTCTTTTAGAAAATTCAGAATTCAGATCATGAATACAGTTATTTTAATACTGCCAATAAAATATGCAATCAAACAGAAATGCTGCCAAATGCAACAGGCAACACATGCCTATCCAATACTCTATAATATCTCATGGAATTGCACAAATGCACACACACACAGATCCTACATTATTTCTTGCATTGCAGTATTTTTTGGGTATACGACCAGCTGGTTTAGATATGGAAGGAGGTAGAATATCAGAGAATAAATTATTTTACATTACCTTTCCCAAAATAGAAGAACACAGAGATAAAAAGAGGTACTTGAGATAAATAACAGAGATAAAACCAGATGAATTTTTCAACATAATTACTATAAAAAGCTCAAAAATAGAGATCAAATTGTCATTATCATTTAAAGTTGAGGACATTCCGAATATAAACAACAACATATCTGGTTGACTAGTAATTTCCATTTTTTTGCTCTGATACAAATTACAAACATCCTGAGTTTTAGCTAGTTCACTATGGCTGTATATTTTCTAATAAACTCAACAGAAATAAAAGCTGAACATGATAAATATAACAAAATAAACCTAAAACACACACACACAAAATAACATAACATAACATTTTATATATATGTGGGGGGGTGTCTTTTCCTCCAGGTAACAGAAGTATAACATTAAATCTTTGTAACTGTTTACTTACTAAGCACTTGGCAATAGAGGGCCTGTAAACTTCTCTTCATGGTATCATCTGCTCTTGGTTGTCTTGCAATCTATTCATGTTTCTGTCTAAGGGACAGAGAAATATATGTACGATTAACTTAAAAACAATAACAAAAAACAATGCCAGTTTATTTTCTTCTCAAACTCTGCATAGTAATTCAAAGTGGCTCAGAAGAAATACAACTAGGGAAATGTTAAAAATGGAACTGTTCTTACACATTGGTAGCCAGGGCGCTGGTTCTAAAAAAACCCCACAATATGCCAATTGATTGGTGAATCCAATGGTGGGATTCAAATATGTGAACAACTGGTTCTCTGTGTGGATGTCACTCCCCGAAGTCCATTCTGGGCCTGGGCAACAAAAAATTAGCTACCAGTTCTGCCAACTGGTGCAAACTGGCTGAATTCCACCACTAGGTGAATCCCAAGTAGGGGATATAGCAGACAGGAGAATGATTCTGCTCCTGGACTGCTGTATTCTATAGTTCACTACAATATGTTTGTAAACTGCAAAAATGAGTCCACATATCTGCAGTTTGGGGTATTTTATTCATGTGTAAAATGGCAGATGGCTTCGGCGCATTTTTTTATTTCACGGTCTATAAGCATGATTTCATATTACTCACAATGGTTTGACTGGACTATAACCTGCTGTAAATAATACAACCCACCTGTATTAGTATTTCATTAAAATATTTCTAAACATTACATCAGAGGTTCTCAATTTTTTTTAGCAGGGGATTCAAATCAGTGATACTAGACAATTCATAAAATGGCAGTTATGCAGTAAGAGCCAGAGAACAAAACAATTATTACTGAAACAGAATTTGTTTTATGAAGGAAGCATTAGGTAAGCAAATTCAATATTACTATTAAAATATACAATCTTCACCTATTTTTGTTTCTTCCAATACACCTTCAGGATGTTTTGACTGTAACTCATCATCCTTTCACTAAAGGCGAGATGAGGAGAAAGACAAGTTATATCTTGTAGTTCTCAAGGTAGTTCTCAACTTATGACCAGAATTCAGCCCAAAATTTATGTTGTCAAGTCAAATTTTAAATTTGGGCATTATATTTGTTTTTTAACTTTTATATTCTGTTTTTTATATTTATTGCCCTGTACACCGCCCTGAGTCCTTCGGGAGAAGGGCGGTATAAAAATATAATAAATAAAATAAATAAATAAAATAATAAATATTTGTTACGTGAATTTTGCCCCATTTTACAGCCTTTCTTGCTACAGTTGTTAAATGAATCACTGCAGTTATTAAATTAGTAACACAGTTGTTAAGTGAATCTGGCTTGAGCATTGACTTTGCTTGTCAGAAGTTCACAAGCAGGTGACCACATGAACCTGGAACATTGCAATTGTCATAAATATATATGAGTCCAGTGCCAAGCATCTGAATTTTGATCACATGACCATGAGGATGCCATAATGGTCATAAAAGTGAAAAACAGTCATAAGTCACTTTTTCCAGAGCCACTTTAACTTTGAACAGTCACTAAACTACCTGTACAGCAATCCTGGTGCATGAACATCCACATAGGAATAAAGGGGGCAGATGACAAATTGTGTTGCAACTTGGTGACACAAACCCTGCCCCTCTTCTACATGTGATGCAACATTACACTCAAGTATTTAAGCAGTGTAGCATATGTTATGATGTCACAAAGCAGGACTCATCACTTTGATACCTGTAGGATTCTACTTTACAGGAACCTAGATCCATAATTGAAAAAGACTGCAATACGTATCAGGAAAAGTTTTTTTAAAAAATGTATTTGAGCTCTCTTACTCAGAATTCTACCTACTCCTTTTCTACCTTTTATTTCACCCTTGTTAAATATCACGCACCTAATTTAACTGATTGACTGGCGTGAGATAGAAGATAAATACCTGCTGATAGGAAATTGTTGTGTTTAGGTTTTCTACACGGTCCACTTTCCTTTAAAAACAACTGCTTTTTAAACCCAAAGAAACTTGAAAAAACATATTTTGCAGAGAGGGTAAAGAGATATGGGTTTTGACAGCAACTGGGACTGTAAGGATTGTTGTCACTGGGCGATGAGGCTATGTGACAGCACACTTCACAACTGCATCATTTAGCGACGGACGTTCCAAGCCCAATTGCTGTCATAACCCGTGGATCCATCTGTGTACTAAATCAAAGCACCAGAACCACAGAGCTACACAGCCTTTTGATTCACACTGAAAAATCAATCCTTAAGAACAATCTCACCATTTGATACATTAGAGATCCTGGGGGGGGAATGTCCTCTGCCACCTTGCAACCAATATTCGCTAGCTATTTGAATGCCTCCAACTATAATTTTTTCCCTTAACTGTTAAAAAAATGAATAAGACATCTGTGAAACAGGCGAAACAAGTACACAAAACTCTTCCCCTGATTAAATGCCAAAGAATTTATGAAACTAGAAGTACTGTATTTGATTTGTAGAGACAAGTCTCTCAGGACTGCCACTTTTATTAGCTTCATTTGCCAGCAGAAGACGTGAGACGTTCCCTTCTGTTACCACTTTACAGCTATTTATACACATAATTATAAACTCCTGCTTGAGTATGCCTTCTTGCTTAGTTCCCGCTCTCAATTTTATTTTAAAAGAGGTTGCAAGCTGAATATTTCCTATAGGTTAAATAAATTTCACTTCAGTGAAATAATATTTTGTGGGTGATTATAAAAATTACCTGGAGACCAATATAAAAATGAGTTGCTTTTATATAAAGGTGGTAATCTTACACATATTTACTTCAAAGTAAGTTCTATTCTAAGTACGAAATACAAAGCTGTACTTCATACATATTATCTTGCCTTGCAGGGATCCAAGCAAGCATACCAGGAAGGGTAGCCTCAATTTACCCAAAAGGCATGTTGCAACTTTTTTTGAAAATATATTTGTTTTGCTGTTTTTTTCTTTTATGTAAATTTGTATTGCCTATAAATTATTTGATTATTTAAAATATTTATATAGCCATCTACCTTACACTGAAATCTGGGAAATTTCCAATTAGCAGTTGAAAGAATATCAATAATAAAACACAAATATTTTAAAACAATAAGACTTAAAATCAGCCATCAAAATTAAAACTCTGACATACAGTCCCTCATAAACTCTCTTACCCATCTCACCCTATCCCAGCATGTGGGGGGAAATCCAGGTCTTCAGTGCTTTTTGGAAGGCTAGGAGAGTAGAGGCTTGCCAAACCTCAGGAGAAGGGTGTTCCACAGATCAGGGGCTACTGTGGAAAAATCAGGCTTCCTAGATCCTTTAATGTGACAATGTTTAAGGGAAGGAATTGGAGTGTGCACATCCTATCCGATCAGGTGTGTGTGTGGGGAAATGTCCTTAGGGAGAGGTGGGCCCACAGAAAACCTGGCCCTTGCCATATAGGTCTTTAAAGGTTATAACCAGTACCTTGAATTGCACCCGGAAGGAAACTGGGAGTCAGTGCAGCTCACACAACAGAGATATTACCTGGGTAAACATAGTGAGACCCATCACGCTGTGTGCTTCCAGGTGGCCTTCAAAGGTAGCCCTGTGTGGAGGTTATTGCAGTAATCCAAACAGGAAGTGATCAAGGTATGAGAGAGACCGCACTTGGCAGATGTGATGAATCTGTGCAAAGGCTTCCCTAGCCACTCCTCCTCAAGCAGGAACTGCAAGTCTAGGACTCCCAAACTGCACACTTACTCAGTCCAGAAGTGTGCCACCCTGCCCAGAGTCAAAGATGGAATATCAACTGGGCTGGGAGGCTAAAAATCCAGAACCACTCCATTTTGTCAAAACTAGTTCTTCCCCATCCAGACCTTTACACAAGAGCATGTGCTTTTCTCTGGAGAATCGAAACAAGAACTGTGTAATTTTATTCAATCCCTCCTCCTATGCAGCGTTCATCAATTCTGAATAAGAGCAGATATTTCTGTGTCCCCGTACAGTAACATAATTTATGCACAACAGTTAGTCATCATACATGGAAGGCAAGGGACAGCTAAAATTCTTAGAGTCCATATGTATATAATATAAGCCTTTTTTTCTTAAATGGTTTCTAAATATTACACATTCAATGTAGTGCAAAATGTATTTGCTGGGTGAAAAATAAGCCCAATTCTGTGAAGATATAACAACAACAACAACAACAACAACAACAAAATAAAAATAAAAAGTTGGAAGGGACTTTAGAAGTCATCTAGTCTAACCCCCTGCTCAGGAAGGGAACTCTATACCATTTCAGACAAATGGCTGTCCAGTCTCTTCTTAAAAACTTCCAGTGTTGGAGCATTCACAGCTTTTAGAGGCACGTTGTTCCACTGATTAACTGTTCTAACTTTCAGAAAATTTCTCCTTAGTTCTAGGTTGCTTCTATCTTTGGTTAGTTTCCATCCGTTGCTTCCTGTCTTGCCTTCAGGTACTTTGGAGAACAGCTTGACTCCCTCTTCTTTGTGGCAGCCCCTGAGATATTGGAACACTGCTATCATGTCACCCCTCGTCCTTCTCTTCATTAGACATACCCAATTCCAGCAATGATACCTTATACATTTTAGCCTCCAGTTCCCTAATCAACTTTGTTGCTCTTCTCTGTACTCGAGTGTCAACATCTTTTTTACATTGTGGTGACCAAAATTGGATGCAGTATTCTAAGTGTGGCCTTACCAAGGTATTATAAAGTGGTATTAACACTTCACATGATCTTGATTCTATCCCTCTGTTAATGCAGCCTAGCATTATATTGGCTCTTTTGGCAGCTGCAGCACACTGCTGGCTCATATTTAAGTGATTATCCACTAGGACTCCGAGATCCCTCTCACAGTTACTACTATTGAGCAAGGTATCACCTATACTGTACCTTGCCTAAATGTAGAACCTTACTTTTTTCACCACTGAATTTCATTTTGTTAGATAGCACCCAATGTTCAAGTCTGTCAAGATCCTTCTATACACTCCTACCTTCTGGAGTGTTGGCTATTCCTGACAGCTTGGTGTCGTTTGCAAATTTAATGAGTTCTCCATCTATCCCCTCATTTCAAATTGTTGATGAAGATGTTGAAGAGCACTGGGCCCAGAACAAAGCCTGGGACACCCCACTACACACTTCCCTCCATGTAGATGCAGGACCACATGTTGGGTACAGCCGGTCAGCCAGCTACGAATCCATCTGGTGGTGATGCTATCTAACCCACATTTTTCTATCTTATCAAGTACTAGGTTGTAGTCTACTATATTAAAAAATGTGTCACACTAATTTATTCTAACTGGTTAACTAATATACTAAAGCTTTAGACATGAGATGCTTGATAATCAATAGGTTTCTGGAAGACTACGGCAATAAATTTTACTGAAGACGTTTATTCCTGCCACAGACGTGAAAAACCACCATAACAGCAAATTACCTATCCTGTTATCAGGCTCTTGTATCCAAATAACAAAACAATTAACACATGCCAATTATATCAAATTCAATTCCAAAATAATAGAATTATAACATCTATTTTATACACATATAGAGCACCAAATGGATAACGTCAAAATCAGACAGACTGCATTTTATGCCAACAATGCTGGAAAGATTCAGTTGCATCTGTTAAGACACTTCCTGGTGCTGACTGTATCTCATACCATCAACTATTAATGGCTAAACTGAAGAACAAATTTGCAAACTGGAAAAGGTAATATTCCCCCAAAATTCAATGGGAACGATACCTCACCTATGTATGCCATAGAAATTAGGAATAGGCTCAAGCCACTGAATTTATAAGGAAAGGACTCAAATGAATAGTGGCAAGAGATCCAAAGTAACATCATGGAAATTGCTGGAAAGTATGTATCACGCCAAAAACCAAAAAGAACATACAAGTGGCTATCTGATGATACCATCAAAATAGCTGATCAGAGAAGGGAACCAAACACAAAGGTAATAAAGATGAAGGTAAAAAGCTGAATGCAATTTTCCAACATGAAGCCAGGAAAGACAAAAATAGGCAGTGGGAAGAGGAGTGTCAACATCTGGAAGAAGCTAATAGGAAGGGACATACTAAAGTCATGTTTCCCCCCCCCGTAGTGGAAATGATACAATGTAGCTTTTTACCATGGCAAGGAATTGTTAAGACTGCAACAGGAGTGTACTAAGTAACATCTGTATTAAATGATCTGATGCTATTTATTGCAATTATTTATCTATTAGTGTATACCTGACTCTTGAATGGAAAATTCTAGCAGCCATAGGCACCATGATGAAAATAACAACTGATAATACCATCGTGCTGATTTTGATAGCACTCAAACAGATTTGGATAGTTTATTGACCTGATATGAAGCCCAATGAAATTTGGGTGCAAGAACAAAAATATGACATTTGTTCCTGATTTTCTTTCATGTGTTGTTGGCTTAGAAATGTTAATAATGGTCATTTAAATATAATTTAATTTTAACCTAACTTTTATGGTCAATAATTATTGCAGTTTAAAATAATGGTTTAAATTTACAATGCTTTACATAGCTTGGCACCAAGATCATCTCCATATCAAGTATTGGATATCACTCTGCTTTCCAAGGTAAATTTGCTTACCAAATAAATTTGCTTTCTACCCAACAATTCACAATCAAAACTATGACACTGATCTAATGTAGGAAAAAGTGCATGAGAAATGTATTCCCCTGAACGTTATTTCTCATTTCAGTCCCAAATATTATTTCTTAACTTCCTCGCTTCAGAAGCCTGAGTTCTGACACACCCCTAACAACATGTGCAGCTTTCAGATGTCACCCAGTTTTTGTTTTTATAAACCATTGTCAGCAAAATCAATTATGAGAGATGTAGAAATTGCCACCGAACAATATATCTAGAGAAGAACACACTGCCCACCTCTATGATAAAGAACTATCCTTTGTTCTAATATACCGTATTAGTGAGATTTGGGGATATTTTTTGTTTAATGCTATGCCTAAAATATTCCTAGACTATTAATTTCTTAACATTTTTTTAAAGTTTACCTTAAAACCTCTCTTTATTCATAGCTTCTGCATCTATATATAATAGTATAGTCAGTGATGAATAGAGTCATGAAATCTCCATGCATAGCCAAGTTACTGTCTTCCAGCATGAGTGATTTTCACCCACCATCCTACACTGTACTCCATCTAAATTAAAAAAGCCATACTGATGAATAATAAACAAAAACATTGAAAAGAACTGATAGGTCCCCAAATACTGGGTGTTCATTATGTCTACAGAAAGAAAAACACCCACAATGGATTGAAGCAAAACAAAAACAAACATTCCCTTTATTTAGCAAACTAAATGCCACATGAAGGCTTTTTATCTTGACTTTGAGGAATGTGTACATTTGCACATGCATACACATGTATATATGTGAAAGAAGAGCAATATTTGAAGTACACATGACTGACAACCATACATAAACTCAATACCAATCACATTATCTTTTTAATTAACTGCAAGACACTGGCAAGAGAAGGTTGATCACAAATATGCCAACATTGCAATTCAAGGAAAAGCAGATTTCAACCTTCCTTCTCAGCTATGATCCCAATTTAAAATGTTTCCCACAAGAGTAACTGGCATTAGAATAAACAAACTTCTTGGCAATGGTACCGTTAATATTTGACTTTTGGAAGACCAGGGAAGCAAAACCTGGATCCCCTAAACCTATGTAATATGATGGTTAAAATGCTGGTCTGGGACTAGTGAGTTTAAGTTCCTACGGAATCATGGAGTTGAATTACTTTCTCTCACATTATAGAACCTTGTAGTGACCTGCTGAGAAATATGATGTAATATTAATTTACATTTACCTATAACAGTTCAATAATAACACAATACATATCACTCAGTAGCAGAAAATATGTCAGTAATGTCAAAACTGACTCTACATTTGAAAATTACAGATGTAATCCTACAGTGGCAAAGTTAAAGCTTCTATAGAGATAGGTAATTTTTTTGAATTTTTTTGAATTTGCAGGAATTTAGTTTTGCTAGAATCCAAGAACTGCACCATGCATGGATACCCTTAGCAATATTTCCATTTCCTCAATTAAATTAGTGACCATTATGTTTAAGACAGCTGACTCTCTTGTACTTTCCTCCTCTCCCTAAGGAATCTTCCATGGGGGCTAAAATAGAAGACATGAGAGTTCTCTTCCCCAATTTCCCCTCTATTCTAACTGCAAGGATTGCAGGCAAGACATATACATTAGTGACTATATTGTTGTTGTTAGCTGCGAAGTCGTGTCCGACCCATCGCGACCCTATGGACAACGTTCCTCCAGGCCTTCCTGTCCTCTACCATCTTCTGGAGTCCATTTAAGCTCAAGTGACTATATATATGCCACAAATTAACCTTTGCCTCAATATCAGCCAGAAGCGGGAAGGAAATAAAAGTAAACTCAAAAATAAAAGTTCTTTTAGTTTGGATGTTTGCAATCAACATATCTAGAAAAATAAAATACTTAATTAAATATCTATGTACATGACACTTGTATTATGGCTAACTCTTATGTGAGAGGTCATTTATTTATCTTAAATTTGGGTCTCAGTGTAAAATGTCAAATTAAGCAAAGGGAAATAAGGGTTCATAAATTCCTCACAAAATAGTTTTTTTAATATAATTTGTATATGATGATAAATAAAAGAGAAAGAAAAAAAGTATTTCTTCAGAACTTGGATTTACAAATCAAGAGAACGTGCAGTCCAATAAAAATGGAAAAATAGTTCTGATCCATTGTCAGATTATAAGCGTTTAGCCTATTTTTCTTTATTATTTCAAAAACTATATTTCATTTTGAAAATAAATCCTTGTTGATGAGTTGGGAGAATTGCCAAGGAAACGTAAATGTCACTGGGCAGCTTGTTTCCATGGTTCGGTTTCAATTCATATATATCTACTCTCTATACAACTTTGAATGATATGGTACAATCTTCTCTATGTCAATAAAAGAAATTAGCCTTGAATATTTGAAAGGGAAATATTTCCCCGAAAATAAGAGTGGGTCTTATATTTATTTTTGGTCCAAAAGACCCATTAGGGCTTAATTTTCGGGGGATGTCTTATGGGAGGCGGTGAGTGCATGGAGGCAGTAGGTGTCCAGCAGCAGCCACAGCAGCAGCCTACCGGCCCCTTGGCCAGTGCACTCTGGGGCTGCAAAGCGCACACAGTGCAGGTGAGTGGGAGCACTGCTTATTGCTGGGCCGGCCACTGCTGAACATGCCTCATGGCCGCCTGCCCACTCCATTCCACTGTCTGGTTGTTTGTGGCTGCAATGGCTTACAGCAGACACGTCAAACACAAGGCCCGGGGGCCAGATCCGGCCCGCGAAGTGGTTTCATGTGGCCCCCAAAGCCATCCTGGAAACAGTGAGGGAACGGTCCCCACTGCCTTGGCCCTGGCCCAGAGACCCTCCTTCTGCCAGAGACCCCCAGATCTGTCCCACTCCTGCCCAGGCCCCCATAGGCACCCTTGATGCCAATGATGTAGAGCTGGCCATGCCCACCCAGTAGGCAACACGCACTCTGGCTGCACCCACCCAGTAGGCCGTGCCCACCCTGGCCATACCTACCCGGCCCCCCAAGGGCAATGCTGATGTGGCCCTCAATGAAATTGAGTTTGACACCCCTGGCTTACAGGGCTTCCCAGGGCAGATGCTTGGGAGGTGAGGGCAGTGCCAGTGGAGCACGCCCTTCAGGTGAGGAGAGCGGTGCGGACAGGTGGGAGCAGCCAAAGTACTGGGTGATGTGTGCCTCCCCTGCCACCTCCCTCCACCTACCAAAGCCACAGAGGGCCGGGGAGGCCCACGCGCCCTGTCCTTCAGCTGTTCCTGCCTGTCCACGCTGTGAACCTCTTTGCTTGAAGAGCGCATTCCACTGGCACTAACCCTAACCTCCCAAGAGTCTGCTCTGGCCGTGGGCAAGCAGATTTTTTTTTGGGGGGGGGCAGTTAACTAGGGCTTATTTTTAGGGTAGGGCTTATATTAGTCACAAACATAAAATCATGCTAGGCTTATTTTCTGGTTGGGTCTTATTTCCGGGGAAACATGGTATGTTAGCAAAAACATCAGCTGTATGAAAACATTAATCTTTCACATGAGAAACTTGTTTTGTGAAAAAATCTGTAATTGCCACATTACTCATTCTGTTAACTGTTAACATCATAGGTCATTACATATTCCGTAGCTAATGTTGTACAATTTTAAAATAAAAATCTTTACTCTGAAGGCTTTTTATTTTTAATGATTAGTTTCTTATTTAGTTCTGCTCTATTTCCAAACATCAGCTAATGAATACTGGTAGAATTTTCTCCTGCTTTAATGTCTTGCCCTCTGCAATACTACAGGGAAAATATAACAGTATTCTTCATCCACAACAACCTTACTCTTGTGATTTGGAAGAACTTGAGACTCTATCCAAACCCGGCACAACACATGACTTGCCAAGCAGCTTTGTTGGTTGTCTGAAAAATAACCAATACCTCACTGTCAAATGTCAGTGCCACCAGGATGTATCTATGGCTGCCGCCTAGGATTTTGCAGTCACTTCCACCCTGAAAAATATGCTGCTAAGTGTCTTCAGTGATTCCAGGACTCATGAACATTGCTAGCTCCATTGTTGCCACCACACTAGTAGTCACTAGAAGAGTTGAACAGCACTCTAGCAGCTTGTAGTCTACTGTCATCAATTTGGCTTTTTAACATAATTTTTTCTCTTATAAGGAATGGTTTTATTTGCCCTATATTACGTGGCTGGAACCTAAGCATCTCCAGAATAGATGCAAAATTTCTTATACTTGCTGTTGCTTTATGCAGAAAACTCATGTCTTAATTTGGGGATATTATTTGGGATCTTTAACTATATTAAAGTGTGTTTTTAATGACACTTATTTTTTTGTCACATGTGACCTCAATAATCACAGTAAAGTTGTATTAAATAAAATATACATAAACACAGTATCTTTGCAAATAGAATTAATTTGTTAATTTAAACATCTACTTACATTCAGCTCATCTTCATTTTTTTTAAAGAGGCTTAAATATCTGACAATTTTTTAAACTCTTAACTATTTTTTAGAGATTTTATAAACTTATTTCTTAATCCTCCCTTTCTTAGCACCCAACAAAAAGGGAAAAATACAGAGACAAAATAGAAAAGCACAATTTGCTCAGGAATTAAAACACTTGACATTTGCTCTATCAATCATATGATAAATGCATAGTCTCTCACAATTCAATTAAGTTTACATAATGCAATAATATCAAAAACACTAGGGATAAAAGGTACTACCTCAAATGAGTGGAAATCCACCATAATTCATGCCACATTACTCATTTATGACCAAAAAAGGATTCAACAGCTATGCATATCATTTTACATGGATTAACCAAGATCCAAGGGATACAATCAAATATTTAAATCAATTATATGCTATATATTTCCTAAAAAGCGGTCCTCTGATCGCATTTCATTAGAGGAAAAAAGAAATTGTCTGATTTTGTTCATTAAAAGAGTAAATATTTATGTTTGAGAACAAATCATTTTTTATTTCTGAATGTACATGTTTGATGCAGTGATTCTGTTTAGAGATTAACACCGGGATTAAAATATTCATCCATATTTAAGTGTTAAAAGTTACTGCAACAAAATCCTTGAAAGGGGACAATTACTTGAAAAATAACTGAAGTATATTTAATGGTTTTGCTAAGTCAATTGCAACAAATGCATTAATTCTAAGTGAGCCTCTTCCTTTGGGGAATAATTGCTAAATCACTGTGTAATGTAATTATCTAAAAAAGCAAAAAGAAAGAAATCATCCTTTACAGTGGATACTGTAATCATGTAGAGAGATAATGACTTTAAAATATTTTTTTTATTTTTTTTTATTTTAATCCCATTTATATCCCGCCCTTCTCCGAAGACTCAGGGCGGCTTACAATTTAAGCACAAACCAACGTGCTTAGCAATAAATAAACCTTCTAATTCTTTTAAATAAATCTGTTTGAATTTTTCTATTGTCATTCAACTAATGATAAATTATTTTAATGTTCAGTACAACTGTGATTCTATTCATTTTGGCTAATATGAGATGCCACGTCTTATTTAATAGGCAACTGCCATTTTTTTTTTATTAAAAAGTTTTATAAAAGTTACAATATAATCCCCAAAACCAACCCACCCAAAACCACCCCCCTCTCCCTCCCCCACTTCCCAGAGCTGAGTACAGGGTTACAAATATAATAATCATAATCTAACTAACATTAACCAACTATATAGATAACCAAGTTCATAATGCGCTTTAACCTTCCTTTAACATAAATACAAACAAAATAAAAGTAGACATAATAATAATAAAAACATAAACAAATTAATATCCAAGTTATTAAACAATACTAATACTAAAAATAATAATAATACCATATAATTAAAATTAATAAAAAATCCACTATAATAAACTACTAGTAATAATAACAATCTAAAATTTATTCATAGGCTAGATGGAATTTTTTAGTCCCATATTTATTCTGAATATAATCTATCCATCTTCCCCAGACCGAAATGTATCTTTCTTGTGAATGATCCTTCAGATAAGCAGAAATCTTAGCCATTTCTGCTAAATTTGACACTTTAAACATCCATTCTTCTATAGTAGGCAAACTATCCTTCTTCCAATATTGCCCTACCAATAACCTTGCAGCTGTTATCAAATTCAACATCAAGTTAGTTTCTTTAGTACCACAATCTGTAACAACACCCAATAAAAATAGTTGTGGAGTAAACTTTATCTTTTTCTTAAAAATCTTTTGAATATTCCACCAAATTTTAATCCAAAAAGCTTTTATATTTCTACAAGTCCACCACATATGAAAATAAGTAGCATCCAAACTGCCACATCTCCAACATTTGGACTGTAAATTAGGATACATACAAGACAACTTTTTAGGATCCAAATGCCATCTATAAAACATTTTATAAAAATTTTATCTTAAATTTTGGGCCTGGGTAAATTTTACATTTCTAACCCAAATTACCTGCCATATATCCAATGGGATCGGTTCTTGAATATTTTGAGCCCACTTTACCATACAATCTTTAACTAATTCCATTTCCGAATCCAATTCTATTAAAGCATTGTTAATTCTCTTTATATGCACTCGATTTTGATCTTTAATCTGTTTTACCAAATTTTCATCCGTTAATGTAATGCCAACCTTCTGATCTAACTTCCACCTAGCTTGCAATTGAGTATACTGGAACCAGGACTGTACAATATTTTCTTGTTTTAACTCACCTAACGACTTTAATTGCCAATCGTTCCCTACCAATCTAAGTAATTCCTTATAAGAGATCATATCCAAACTCACACCCATAGATACATCCTCTATCGCGTGTCCAGGAATCCCCCAAATTGGTATTTTATAATTTAACTTATAATAATACTTTTTCTAGACACGCAATAAAGCACTTCTTAAAATATGAGATTTAAAAGCCTTGTCAACTTTTTTATCATAAATTAAATATGCATGCCACCCATATAATAATTCCCATCCCTCAAGATAAAATATTCTTTTATTTGTTAAATTAAGCCAATCACTAACCAGTGTTAAAACCACCGCATCATAGTATAATTTCAAATTAAGCACCTTAAGTCCTCCTCTTTCCCGTGCGTCGTGCAAAATCTTAAGTTTAACTCTTGGTTTTTTCCCCACCCAGATAAATTTATTAATACCCTTCTGCCATTCATCCAGATTAGCATCCTTTTTCAATATAGGTACTGTACTGAGCCTTGGTGGAGCAGTGGGCTAATGCCTCCTTAAGTAACACCAACTGCCTGCAATTAGTGCAGGTTCGCATTCCACCAGGCTCAAGGTTGACTCAGCCTTCCATCCTTCCGAGGTAGGTAAAATGAGGACCCAGATTGTTGGGGGCAATAAGCTGACTTTGTAATAATGCCAATTGGGGTGTGTATGAAAGCCCTAATAAGCAGGCATATACATAGAATGAAGGCTACTGCTAAGCTTGTAAGCCGCCCTGAGTCTTTGGAGAAGGGCGGGATATAAATGGAATTAGAATAAAATAAATAAAATAAAAAATCATTTGAAACAAAAAGAGAAACTTTGGTAAAACATTCATTTTAACAGCTGCAATAGCTACTGCCATTTTTAAGTCTTAAAGATCTGGAAGGCAAGTTCAGAGAATGTAAAAGAGCCACATCTGCTACATAGTCCTTGTGTCATGGTTCTGACAAATGAAATTCTTCAAAGAACTTCAAGGCATTGTTTACCTTTAATTTATTTGAGTAGCATAGCTTCGGCACATACATGGTGAAGCTAAAATCTGATTTCCCCTCCCCTAAACACATGGCATCAAAGCATAATTCCCTCCTCCAACTGTCAGTCATAAATCACATTCTCCAGTTAGTTTGAAATGCAAAGCTTCCCTCCAGTTGTCTACCCGCCATTCCTTATCATCTCTTATTTCAAACAACCTTGAAAAATGCTGTACTGTGATGTTGTTATGTCTAACTAATCCTCATACACATTCTTTTCCCTCCCCCCAGCATCATCTAATTCTAACTCTTGGTCTTATATTGTCTAGGGGATGGCTCCTCATACATCACTTCTCAGGTTTCTAAATTTCTTTTAAGAGCTGTAACTATTAGAGGAGAACATTGTAATTCCCTTCAACCAAGGCTTCTGGTGTCCAATTGTCTATGATTTTACTTTCCCCATGTTTTTCTTTTGTTGCACTTGTACTTTGGTCTGTGACCGCAAATATTTGTTTTATTTTACTATTTATTTATTTTACTATTGTTATATTTTAATTGGGCATGGTTTAATTTTCTTTTAATTTTTGTATACCTATTTATATATGCCCTGTGAACCGCCCTGAGTCCCTAGGGAGAAGGGCGGTATAGAAATCCAATAAATGAAATGAAATGAATGAAAAGGAAAATGTGTATATTTGCCAGACTCCTACTAGAAAATGCAAAAAAGTAGCACAATAGAGACTGAATACAGGATACTAAGAGATAGATCACCAAGTAGCTAGATCATGATCACGTGACCAGAGGACTGGTCATAAGTGCCCCACATTCAGCCCTATCATAACTTTGAACAATCATTGAACAAGGTCGTAACTCAAGAGTTTTTGTATCTGAGAGATTGGTTAAGGTTGCTTAAGGCTCTTCCTCTAAAATAAATGAAGACATAGTAGGTTATGCCAAGTAGGTTTCTGCACCCATAGCAATTTCTGGTACTTGAGATTCATCTGCCCCTCACATTGACAGGGTTTAAAAGAACACTGAAAGCTTAGTTCTTCCCCAAGGTTTTTCATTAGTATTACATATTGTGTATTTTATTCTTCTGAATGATTTTCCCCCCACATATTTGGAGTTTCTCATATGTATTATTTCTATATGTTATAACTGTTTTACTTACATCATCAAGAGTAACTTTGGAATTCATATATAATAGAATCACGTATAGCAGGCTGCAGTCACTGCTCCAGCCTCTTTTTGCAGGATTAAGAGTTTCTCAACATATGGCAACAGCTTTTTGGCAGCTTTAAAACAACAACAAAATGAGATTTAAAAAATGACAGTGTTTCTGTCATGAATTCCCCTCTACTTATGTATTTAGTTGAGGTACTATATCATTTAATCATCGTATGACTCAAGATTGCATATAAGAAAACTTAAAACTCAAATATAACAATAAAGGGGGGAAAAAGATTGCAGAGTGTCCAAGGAATACAAAAATTAAATCTCTAGTGAGTGTGAGTTTTCTGAGTGTTAGTGGATTCACAAAATCCAACTGCGCAACACCTGCTAGAAGATCAGGTCTTTATGACCTTCCTAAAGGATACCAGGGTTGAGCTCATTCAGGCTTCAGAAGGAATGATATTCCAGAGAGAAGGAAGTGCCAGAGAAGGCATGGTTACAATACCGCATTAAATGAGGAGTCATTTCACCAAAACCAGCTTTCTATATGTAAAGAAAAAAAAGGGTTTGACTATTTTGGGTACGAATGGTTGAGGGTTGATAGAAAAAAAATGCATATGTGTGTGTAGAAAAACTTTTTTCCATTGAACCATTATTTCTTTCTCATATCAAAAGAAAGAATAATGTGATGCAACTGTAAAGAAAGGTAATCACTGAGAAAGTCTAATTCCAACCTATTAATTAAAATAGGTGATCTGTACATCACAGTTTAAAGATCTTGGCAAAGATAATGTCCATTAGAGAAATTATTTCTTACGGTAGCCTTCTGCCAAAACAAAAGAAATGTCAATGGGGCAAAGAAAGAATGTCAAGACACATCCCATTATTTTCTCTCCACTTTTTAAAAATTGTCATATGTAGTTGACAATCAGCTGGACTGGACTGGGAAAACTTACTTAATTAGTATGTTCAATACCATAATTGCTCTTAGGCAGTTGATTACACCTTACTGCATTCATACTGTATTCACACATTTTCTGTATAGTATTAAGTAGACATGTGAAAAACAAAGACCACACTGACAATGTGTAATGAGAGAAACATTCTTCTCAATGGCCCCTCTTTATAAACAGTACTGATTAAAATGGACAACTAAGGTAATCTTTATTACTGGCAGAATGAGGCAAATGCTTTGGTGGGGGAAAACAACATGAGATATTGTAAGATAGGAATTTCTATGTCTTGGAGCCTGCTTTATGCTCCAAACATATTCCATCACCAATGTTGAAAATAAATCCAATTCCAGTCTAACTGGTTCTTCTAATGGAATGACAGAGAGTATCTTGTCCAGACAGCATTTTTTTTAAACTGATACCTGTGGTGTCAAGTATGAAACTAATAAAAAATCTTCACTATGTGTAAGTGCAGGAGGAAAATGAAAATAATTTCACATTAAAGTAACACTCATATACCGTGGCAATAATTCAGATAAGAATATTCTGTGCTTATATAGGTGATATACGGTATATACTTGTTCAACAACCATTCAAAGTTACAATGGTGCAGAAAGAGCAGTACTCACAAGTGACCCTTGAGGTTTGGCTGTGGAGCAATTCCATAGTCATTTTATTGTGGTTCAGGTGCTTGATAACTGGATTGCACTTATGATAGTTGCAACATCCCAGGGTCACAATTGCCATTTGTGACTTTTCCTGCTAACTTCTCACAAAGTCAGTAGGAAAGTGAGTAGGGAAGGTTACAAGTATCTCCCATCATTTTTTTTCTCCTGAGAAGCCCCATACAGAGTATAGAATCCTAGAGATTCCAGAGATTGGGCATAAGCTGCATGAGAATCGAGGGAGGCTGCAGAGGCCTGCTGAAGATCGCATGGGAGTTAGGGGAGGCCTGGAAGGGCCAGTGGAGTTGCACAGATGCTGTAGGCAAGAGTGATTTACCAGAGCAACTTGCGACCTTCCCTGAAGACTTTGTTTGTGAGAAGCTAGCAAAAAAGGTTGTAAATGGCATTCATGTAACCATGGCTCCCTGAGACATCGTGAGCCAAGCACAAGGCAACCTGGATCACATCACATGACCGGGGGTGGTGGTACTGCGATGGCCAGAATCTTAGCTTTTAAGATCTCCCTGTGAGCAAGTTTAATACACAGTTCAATGCTCAACACCTTTGAAAGCAAGCCCTTTCTTATGTACAGCTTGAAGAAAAATAAATCACTTTCTTCCTGGATTGAAGACAAATTGATTCAATGGACTAGGCATCATAACAATAATAATAGTTGGAAGGGACCTTGGAGATATTCTAGTCCAAACCCCCTGCTCAGGCAGGAAACCCTATACCATTTCAGACAAGTGGCTGTCCAGTTTCTTCTTTAAAACTTCCAGTGTTGGAGCATCAACACCTTCTGGAGGCAGGTTATTCCACTAATTAATTGTTCTAACTGTCAGGAAATTTCTCCTTACTTCTAGGTTGCTTCTCTCTTTGATTAGTTTTCATCAGGGCTTTTTTTGTCATAAAACGCTCAGAACGGAGTTCCGGCACCTTTTTTGGAAGGAACCTTGTAGGGTAGGCAAGGCAGGTTGTATGACATATGTGAGTTCTGTCTGGCACCTTTTGCTTTTACAAAAAAAGCACTGGTTTTCATGCATTGCTTCTTGTCCTGCATTCAGGTGCTTTGGAGAATAGTTTGACTCCCTCTTCTTTGTGGCAACCCCTGAGATATTGAAACACTGCTATCATGTCACCCCTCACCCTTCTCTTCATTAAACTAGACATACCCAATTCCAGCAACTGTTTCTTATATGTTTTAGCCTCCAGTCCCCTAATCATCTTTGTTGCTCTTCTCTGCACTCTTTCTAGAGTCTCAACATCTTTTTTACATTGTGGTGACCAAAACTGGATGCAGTATTCCAAGTGTGGCCTTACCACACATTGTAAAGTGGTATTAACACTTCAAGTGATCTTGATTCTATCCCTTTGTTAATGCAGCCTAGCACTGCGTTGGCTCATATTTAAGTGATTGTCCACTAGGACTCCGAGATTCCTCTCACAGTTACTACTATTGAGCAAGGTACCACCTATATTGTACCTGTACATTTGGTTTTTCTTGCCTAAATGCAGAACCTTACTTTTTTCACCACTGAATTTCATTTTGTTAGATAGTGCCCAATGTTCAAATCTGTCCATAGGTAATCCTCACATTATAATAGTAATTGAGACCAGAATGTTCATCCCCCATCTAAATCATAACACTGCATCATTTAATAATGGCAATCCTGACAATTCTCAGTGCCATTGTTAGCCGAATTCGAAGTCATTCCTGGCTTGATGCCTCCCAGTCTCAAGCTTCAGCTAAGGTAAGGGACTGTCTCTTCAACTCCCCCACTTGCCTTTCTCTCCCCATTTCTGCCCTTTAGGCTGCCCGGACAGTGACATTCTTCAGTGGCAGGGACAGCACTGTGTCAGAAATAAAGGCTTAAAGATCTCAGAAGTCTAGCCAGGTCCACAGGCCTCTACTTCAGTCCCAGCTCCACTGGCACCACTACCAAGGAGTGCTGTATCAAGCCTCAGACTTCAGTCAGCAACCTCAGTGCCACAGCGCAAAGCTCCTGACACCATCTTCCTCCCGCTGTTGACAAGTCGTGCCCAAGATTGGTTCTAAAGAGGCAGCTCTTGGTTGTACCAAGTCTTCTTCCAAAGGCCATTTGTACAGTTCTTCAAAGAGCATACACCATTCTCACAATGCTTTGACGGCCTTCTGATTCTGCCCACTGCTAGGAATTCGATCCTGACCGGCTCAAGGTTGATTCAACCTTCCATCCTTCTGAGGTCAGTAAAATGAGGACCCAGATTGTTGGAGGCAATATGCTGATTCTAAAAAACACCTAGAGTGCTGTAAAGCACTATGAAATGGTATATAACTCTAAGAACTATTGCTAAGAAGGCTCAGACAGAAGAGAAATAACACAACACAGGTGCTGGCAATTTTGCTAGACAGCCTTCTCTTCTACACTTGACTTGCACTAACTCAGATCAACCTTGTCTATAGCTGCCTCATTTTTTTGGGAATGCACTGCTTGCCAACTGAGCTATCTAAGTCCTTTGTGGGCCTTTAAAAAGGACCTTGTTAAAGGCTGATGGATTTTTTGCCACAGATCACTGTGAAGATTCAATAGTTGATGGTATAAATTAAATAAAAATTATTGATGCGATACACTAATAAACATAAGCAACAATATTAAAATTTATCACACCATATCCATCTACCACCCATCATCCTCAAGAGTGGTTTGGGGCCTAGTAGGAAATGTTGTTGATTTTGCTCTCCAAACTAAATCTAGGAAGCCACTGTGACTTGCAAATATATTATTTTAGAACACTGTAGAAAAATTAAAATTACCTTTACTCTTGCTCTTGTTTATAATAAAGTGAATTCACTTATATCATTTATATAAATTCCACCCCACAGAGATTACTGTGGAGTGGAGCTCCTAACAACAAAATACTAAGAGCTATGTAAAAGAAATAAAAAAACATGTACTAATAGGTCATACCAGATATTTTCAGAAATGATTAGGTTCGCTGGTCACTGCATTATTCTTGAGCTAACAACTGTCACTTATGTGCTTCTTATTCAGAGGCATGGAGTGCAAAGCACTCATTTCTTTCTTTGGCACTGCAAGCAGAGAATGACTAAATTCCAAAACCATAAATTTGCAAGGAAATTCAAAAATAATTTGAATCCCTGACAATTGCTTCGCTGAGACAACCAGAAAAAATGGCAACAAAACCTCACAAGAGACCTTTTGCTTCATTTGGATTTACAACTATTCATTCAGAATGCTCCACAGCTGAGCTGCAATATTGGAGCATATATTAATTTACTACAATTCTGATATGCAATGAAAAGATTAGAGTAATGCATATCCAAAGGGAATTCCCACTAATATGTTTCACAGGAATCCATAGAAACCAGACTATGGCTGCTGTGATTCCTTAGCAACAGAGCTAGTTTTCTATAGAAAGCTCAGCTGCAATTCAAGACAGAGGGTGCACTTCAGAAATTAATTAGGCTAATAATTTTGAATAACCAATCATAACAAGGATAAATATAAAATTATTAGCTGCATCTTAACTTCCTTCCCCTCTTTATGGAATTGTTGAAAAGTTGAAATAGAAATTACAGCAAAAACTGTAACAACAACATCATTTTACAACTTTCTGTTGGAAAGATGGTAAAAAAGTGCAGAGTAAATTGTAATTTTTAGATAATGGAGTGTGAAAATGGAGAAAAGGAATCCAGTTTCCTAGAGAAGACGAAAACAACAACTCACCACCCTTCATGGATATCCTGATGAGCAGAGATAATGATGGTAAACTAGAAATACATGTGTACAAATAAAAGCAACTAGAATATAAATTGAGAGCAAACCCTACTCCTTATTAGCACTGATGATGTTACCTAGTTTGGGTAGTGAAATAATGCAAGGAAATAAGCAAGGTCAGAGAGCACTAAGGACCTCTCATTTCAATCCTAAATTACAAATCTTCTCCTTTATTGGTATTATATTACCTCTATACTATCAGACAAAATTCACCAAAGCTAATATAATAAGAATAAAACAATTTTCCTGCTGATTTTCTGTTGACTACAGATAGTCCTTGACTTACAACAGTTCATTTAGTGACCATTCAAAGTTTCAAGGGCACTGAAAAAAATGACTTCTGACCATTTTCCTACTTATGACTGTTGCAGCATCCTCCATGTCATGTGATTTACATTCGGATACTTGACAACTAACTGACATTTATGACAGTTACAATGTCCTGGAGTCATGTGATCCCTTTTTGCAATGTTCTGACAAGTAAAGTGAATGTGAAAACCAGATTCCCTTAACAACCATGTTACTAATTTAAGAACTCCAGTGATTCACTTAACAAATGTGGCAAGAAAAGTCATAAAATGGGGCAAAATTTCACTTAATAAATTTCTCACTTAGCAACCTAAATTTTGGGCTCCATTGTGGTTGTAAGTTGAGGACTACATTGTAATTTCCTGCTGCTTATTTATTTATCATGTTTGAGACACAGTGAGTTGCAGTGGCTCGGTGGCAGCACTAGCATGAGTTCCGCCCTGGTGGCCAGCAGGCCATGGCCCCATAATGGGGGACCCCTGCTCTAAGTGATTTACAAAGTCAGCATATTGCCCCAACAGTCTGGGTCCTCATTTTATGGATGTTGGAAGGATGGAAGACTAAGTCAATCTTCAGCCAGTGAGATTCAAACTGCCGAACTGCTGGCAGTTGGCAATCAGCATTCTAACATTCTAACGTATTGCATTCTAACCACTGCTCCACCATGGCTCTCCATAAGCAGATGCATGCATAAGCAGACATACATAAAACACTTACTAAGATCAAAGAAATAGTTTTATATGTGATGAAACTGGTTAGTTTTTATTTAAAAAAACCACTGAAGATACTAACTTCATGTTAATTTATGTCTTACTAAGACTCTTCTTTAGAATGCCAAAGTTTACCTTAATATAGAGGCAAGCAACTGATTTGGTTCTATGGAATCAATTGGAATTTTAACCACATATTGTAGGTACCCTTAAAAAGCAGGGGGGCAGGAGCCTGATAGGTTCCCTTAGGGCACTGATACTTGGGATTCTATTTTGTCAATAATTGACTGACTGAAAATAAGAAATGAAAAACTGCAGTTCATCTCCCCTCTCTTGAGCCTACGCTTCTAATTATTAAGCATTATTTCTTTGACAAGTGGTACCACCATCGCTCAGGGCATCATAATAAAGCAGACTGCTATTAATTCAGTCAGTAAAGCAACAGTAGAAATTATAGAAGCAAGCAAAAAAGCCAATCAATAGCCATAAAATTAACTTTCTCTGATTTGTCAGGAAAAAACCAGAGAGCTATCAGTTAAGATGCAAGATGTTGCTTATTACTAGACTGAACAGTTTAGGACAGACATGTCAAACACAAGGCCCGGGGGCCAGATCCGGCCCGCAAAGTGGTTTCATGCGGCCCGCGAAGCCATCCTGGAAACAGTGAGGGAACGGCCCCCACTGCCTTGGCCCTGGCCCAGAGACCCTCCTTTGCCAGAGACCCTCAGATCTGTCCCATTCCTGCCCAGGCCCCCATAGGCACCCTTGATGTGAACGATGTAGAGCTGGCCACGCCTACCCAGTAGGCCATATGCACTCTAGCCACGCCCGCCCAGTAGGCCACGCCCACCCTGGTCATACCCACCCGGCCCCTTGAGGAGAACCGCAATGCTGATGCGGCCCTCAATGAAATTGAGTTTGACACCCCTGGTTTAGGAGATGAAGAACTCAAACACAAGCTTTGATCTATTTGTACTGGTAATTGCGGCATCTTATTTTATATTCCTAAATGGAATTAATTGTGGCCAGACAGCCTTTTGTTATCTGCTAAATGCATTAACAACCAAAGGTTATCTCTGGCAACTGAATATATGAATAAACTAAAAACGCTACAAGTGAAAATACTTTCTGGACTGTAAAACCAAGACTGAAAGTCAGTGGATGAATGGTGAGAGAAACTCACAGTTTTCTGGTTTTTAGCCTGAGGCTATAACAGCTACCTTTTTCAAAACCTTTTCAGGCAAAGCTCAGATACTCCACCCCACGATTTGCATTAAACTGGTAAGAGAAAGGATAGTGTAGCTGCATGCAGCAAGAATGCAGTACTATAAAACAAATACTGCATCTTCCAAACTTGGCGTGGACCCAGATTTTTATTTCCAAAAGCCCTAAGAATTATTAATGGTAATTCCAGTATGTTATGTCTATTCAAAACATACTGGAACTCTCATTAACAAATGTTCTATTATTTAAAAAATGAAATATCACAATACAGTACTCAAATGAGTAATAATTTGAGTACAAATATCTATTAGTGATTAAACAACTTTTTAAAAACAAACATATACAATTTATCATTTATTAAAAGGTAAAGGTAAAGGTTCTCCTGCACATGTGTGCTAGTTGTTTCCAACTCTAGGGGCCGGTGCTCATCTCCGTTTCAAAGCCAAAGAGCCAGCGCTTGTCCAAGGATGTCTCCGTGGTCATGTGGCCGGCATGACTAGATGCCAAAGGCGCCTGGAACGCTGTTACCTTCCCACCATAGTGGCCCCTATTTTTCTACTTGCATTTAACTGCTAGGTTGGCAGAAGCTGGGACAAGTAACAGGCGCTCACTCTGCTATGCGGCACTCAGGATTCGACCCACCAAACTGCCGACCTTCTGATCGACAAGCTCAGCGTCCTAACCCACTGAGCCACCGCGTCCCTTTTTATCATTTATTACCACTGCTAAAAAATTTCTTTTGAGATTAGTGGTACTCTCTGTCAGAGAGAAAAAAATAGGTATTCTTTGCTGAAAGAATAAACATTTTTTCACAAAATATTGCTTTGAAAATATTTTATGCCATGACTTTATTTTTTATCTTCTGTACGTTTTAGCTTCAAGATAAAAAATAGGGATTCATATCTATATGTGAAGACTCTTCAGGTTCATCTTGATTCATGAAGGCGACATGGACACATTCGTATTGTTTTCTGTAAGCCAGGACTCTACAACACCTTCTATGCCAAAATACCTCAAATAAATTTAAAGGATCAGTAGTTAAAGGAAAGGGGGAAAAACAGGAATAATTTAAAGCATGATGGCATTTTATACTGGAGGTGGCTAGTGGACTAAGGCAGAATATCCCATCATCTTACCACTAATATATGGTTGCTAATTTTATCTGATTTCTGTTAATTTTAATGTTTTTAATGTTTTATATTTCTCCTTTTATTTTATTGTAAGATGCCAAGAGTTGCATTGGATAATGAAATGGGCAACATATAAATTTAATAAATACACAAATAAATAATCAGTTTGTCAAGGCTGCAAAAGTTTCTATGTAGAAGAGACAGGCAGAAGATTGGCAACACATTTGTGAGCTTCAACTGAGGGTCAGAGGACATGGTGAAAATCTAAGGGAACACATGCTGCCTGCATCAACTTCCCATCGTCCTGTGCGCTCCCACAGGGAGGGCCTTCTCAGGGTGCCACCGGTTAAGGAGTGCCGGCAGGTGATACCCAAAGGGAGGGCATTCTCTGTGGGCACGCCTGCCCTTTGGAATGATTTACCTGTGGAACTTCGGACCGTCCCCGATCTGCGTTCATTTCGCCGGGACCTGAAAACCTGGTTTTTCGGTCTATCAGGCCTGGACTGGAGGGGTTTTAGCTTTTTATATATTGTTTTAATTGTTGGGCTTAATTAATTTAATTTATTTTAATTTTATATTATCTTTATATTGTATTTTACGCTGCCCTGTAAACCACCCTGAGTCCTTCGGGAATAGGGTGGTATAAAAATCTAATAAAATAAAATAAAATAAATAAATAAAAAATTCCTTAATCTCTTAAGATGTAGATAAATTTTACTCCAATTTCAAGTGGCAAACTGTTAACATTCTAAACTAAGACAAATCCTCAAAACCTAGGGAATCAGACAAACTAGCCATCAGCAGACATATTAAATAAACCATCTCTATATCCCATTTAAAAGATACCACCAAGAAAGTCAAGAAGGGGGGAAAAAATAGCCAAGAGCATATCCTTCCTAGCAGCCAATAACCAAATAATGTACTTAAAATACATCACAGGTAAAAGAATCAAGGCAGAAATATTACCCTAACTGAAGAACCATCAAAGAAAAAAAACACATACTCCAACCAAGAATAGCAGGGCAAACTATTATATATAAATAACCAGCAAATTCCACTCTCCTATCTTCTGATTATGTTACCTACTTTGGTAATGAAACTTCTGTTGGAAATCAACCATGCTCAGATAGCACCAGGAACCTAGAACCTGAACGGCAGAGATTATAATATGATCTATTTTATACAAATGTATGAGTGGATTAATACATTAATAATTTCATATTATAGTTTGTTAAATTTTCAAACTGACCTCTGTACTGTTCTTAGACTGATATGTGTGTGTCTTGATTCATATTTTTCATTACTGCTCCCCTGCCTCGCTTTGATGATTATTTGAAGCAATAACTTTTCTTCTTCACTTTTTATGTTTCCATCATCAACTGTCATAGACTGAACAAAAAAAGAAATTCATCTCAATTTGCAAAACATTAATCATAAATGCAAATAAGACATGCTTTCTATCATTTGTACTTAGAATAGACATCTCAGAATATAAAAGTCATTAAAAGAAAGGCTTCATTAAAATTTATTAAAAAGAAAACATTTCAACAGCTCTTCAAAAATAGTGATTGAAGGAACAAGAAATTGAAGGAAATGAATTCAGCTAAGTATTGAAGGATGGTTTGCCCTTTTGCGCGTGCTCTCTCTCTCTCTGTGTTGTTGTTCCTGTTGTTGTTGTTTTGGAAGGGGGAGGAAGGGTATGTGTTCTCTAAATATCTCTCCAATGGGGAAACCATCTCTTGGAACCCTACATGGCACCTAGAAAAGATTTAACAGGAGTGATTTTAGGTTATACCAAGGACTTTTAGCTTTCCCCCCAATATCCTTGGTGTTTTCTGACTACTTTTTATCCTCAGCATTTGCCCTTTCTCTGCTTTCCTATCTGTATTTGGACAATCATGAGTTAGTGATCCCTACAGCTTTGCCAAATGATCCAGCCCTAGAAGCTCCACTCTAGAAGACAAGCTATTGTTCTAATTGGGAATTATTATTATTATTATTATTATTATTATTATTATTATTATTATTATTATTATTATATTTTATTATTTTTATTATTGTTGTTTGTTGTTGTTGTTGTTGTTGTTGTTTATGTTTATTATTATTATTATTATTATTATTATTATTATTATTATTATTATTATTATTATTATTAATTCGGTTTATATACCGCCCTACTCCCAAAGGACTCAGGGCGGTTTACAAGGCAAAATTTAAAAACAATACAATATAAAATTAAAATTAAATTAAATTAAGTCTAGCCGCAAAAATTAAAATCACAATTTAAAAACATTAAACCCCTCAGTCCAGAACAGATAGCTCAAAGAGCCAGGTTTTTAGGTCCCAGAATCATAACTGATTCCACCATGAAAGATATCCATGATGGTATGGATATTAGAATAATTAGAAACTGAAGAACCAGGAAAGACTTAATACAAAATACAGATGGTCCTCATTTAATGATTTATCATTTTGAAGTTGAAGTTACAATGGCCACAAAACCTGTGCTTTATGGTCCATGATCATGTAACCAGCATGTCAGGCAAATTGGCTTTATGACTCAATGTACAGTTCTGCAGTTTCATATGATTTGCAATTATTTGTGCTGATTCCAGCAAAAAAGACCCATTCAAATGAACGGGTTCACTTAATGACCACTGTGTTCGCTTAATGACTGTTATGAAAAAGGCTATAAAATTATTTATAACTGTAATAATTTATGAATGAAATTCTGCACTCAATTACCAAATGTAAATTGAAGACTACCTGTATTTTATGACAGTCGTAGTTCAAAAATGAAAGCAAAAAATGTATGAGCAAATAAAAAGCACAATAAAAGTCAATTATAAAGCGGTGTGGTCAGGATTTGACATATTTTACAAATAGTAAAAAAAACAACAACCAGCCACATTAAGAGAAATAAGTTCGTGTTGATTGGATAACAACTATATATAAAATCATCCAAGTAGCCT
Source organism: Vipera ursinii (assembly GCF_947247035.1). Lineage (NCBI taxonomy): Eukaryota > Metazoa > Chordata > Lepidosauria > Squamata > Viperidae > Vipera > Vipera ursinii. The sequence goes on from NC_139517.1 coordinate 76,737,116, forward strand.
AGAAAACTATTTAAATGTAGTAATCAGGCATTTTTGTATAAAAGAATATGGTTAGTATTGCAGGAATTCTTTTACTCATAGGGTCAAAATTTTCGTTCAAATGGTGCATCACAGTGTCCTCTTGAGAACAGCTGGTAGGAAGGCTAAAGGAAATAAAATCCTGAAGAATAGAAAAGAACAGATTCATTTCCTCCTTTGTGCATACTCTATGCAAAGGCAAATTATCAATAAACAAAAATATATTCAATAAATCTTATTGAATATAATGGCTTTTCATTTTTAGTTGTGAAAAGTTTTTTTAGCATCTAAATGTACGTTTAATGCACATTCCGTAATAATAGTTGTTACAATAACTTTGAGGATACAAGACAGATTTTCTTTCTATCATCATTATGTACTTATAACACAACAAGGGGAGCTCCCCCTATGATGCTTAATGTGTGACGGGAGACAAATTATGGAATGCAGACAATAGTTTAGAACACACAGCTGGTGTGTTCTTTAGAGATATTAAACTTCAATTCCCCTAATTCCTAGCTGTTTAGAAATGGCAAGGAAATAGTGTTTGCTTCTTCACAATGCTGGCAGAGATTTATTTTTTTTTACAATTCTACTAGAACATTAGCAACATCACTGAAATATATTGGTAGCTTGAGGATGGTATGTTCTTGTAAGTCTCCCCCTGGCAATGTTGCATGCTTCTATTTTCCAAGTGAGTTCAGCAGGAATTGACTATTTATTATTACACTGTTGTTAAGAAGCAACCAATAAAAAAAATCAGTTGGTTCAAACAATTGGTTAATTAGTTTAAGCAATGGAGATAATCAAAAGCTATATTCAACCACTGACAATATGCTCCTTCTTGCTTATCTTCCTCTTTCTTTTCTTGCTAGGGAGGAAGTTGAAAAGGACAAAAAACCATGAAGAAATATGGACTGGAAAGAAGAGGACAAACAGAAGTAAAAAAAAAAACATGGTATTTTGTTGCACGATCCCCAAGAATGCATTACCACTGCTGCTATACTTGTTTTGTGGCCCAGAGAATTCTATTTTATGCCCTTACATTCTGCAAGAGCTGAGTTTCAGTGCCAGGATGAAAAATGAATGATATAACGTGGCTAAAAATTAATATTTTTGCTGTTTTTATGCCATACATACTCAGCTTTGGTCAACAAGAATTTGACAGCATTATTAAAAATTGCAGGTGGCTGTTGAAACTAAGCCTTAAATGTCTCAAGGCAATGCTTATAATTTTGAATCTGGGGCTAAATGAGCTTCTCCGTGAGATGGTTTCCTCTCTCAGCAATTAAACTGGCAGCAGGTTTGATGTAACAAACAACAGGACTGGGAAATCTTCAAACAATTTGTGCTTAATTTAAGAACTGAGGCTCAACACATCTGAGTTCCTTAATTTTAGATCCATACAGTAGAAGGAAATGCTTCAAAGAGGCAAGCAAATATTCATTTGAGAACGAAGAGTAGACTGGTGTTTGGCACCTGATATCATCACTCTTGATGAATGATTGAGCGTTGCCTGCTCTGCAAAGCAGCAGCAGCAGCTTGATAGACCTTAGAGACAGAAACTGTAGCAATTCTCAATATTCTGAAATCCCATATCAAAGTTTAATTTTGAGTTTCTCAAAAAAGCACACATTTTCCAATGAATATTAGTCACAGTAGAGAGCCACCACAATACAATATAACCTTCCCTCAAATGATTCCCTCTGGAACCAGCTGCCGGTGGAGCTGAGAACTGCCCCCGACCTCCGATCATTCCGCCGGGGCCTGAAGACCTGGCTCTTTGAGCTCTCGGGCCCAGGCTGAGGAGAAATTTTTAATTGGGGTTTTTTAATGTGTACAGGGTCAATTTAATATTTTTTAATTTGGTTTTTAACTTTTGTATGTTGGATTTTTTAATTCCCTGTAAACCGCCCTGAGTCCTCAGGGAAAGGGCGGTATATAAATGTAACTAAATAAAATAAACTAAATAAATAAATGTGTTAATCACCATACTGGGGAAAGATTTGAAGCAACTGTTGTGGTGGAACTGGCTGAGAGATGCTAGCCGGAAGTAGAGTGATAGTTTTCTATAATTTAGTCATTTATTCATTCTTAAATGAAATCTGCCTCGTTTTCTACTTGATATTCAGGAACATTGATTTGTGTTTTTTTTAATGATCCTACATGACAATTCATCTCTTTTAAACATTTTTTCTCACAAGCATGCAATTTTGTATGAAGTTCCCTATAGAACATCATTTTATATACAGTTTACTTTACAGTATGAAGTCAGAAACTTTAAAGTAATTTAGCACAGTCTGCTGTTCAGTACAAAGATGACCAACCAGCTTTTCAAGACCTGTAGCAAAAGAGATTGCAACACTTTGTGTGGCAGCTTGTTCCAGTGACTAAAAACCTGAACTCAGGAAGTATTTCTTGATGCCTACCCTGAATTTATTTATTTATTTATTAATGGGACTTATACCCCGCCCTATCTCCCAAAGGACTCAGGGCGGCTAACAACAATAACATACAATAAATACAGAAATTAAGATAAAATTAAAATTAAAGGCCTCTGTACAATAAATTAAAATTTAAAATAAAAATAAAATAAAAATTAGAGTTAAAAATTGTAAACATAATTAAAATCCCTGTCAGTCCAGGTCAGCCAGGTGGAAAAGGAGTGTTTTGAGGCCGCGGCGAAAGGACTGGAGATCTTGGGCCATCTGAAGCTCAGGGGGGAGCTGGTTCCACAGGGCTGGCGCTCCCACAGAGAAGGCCCTTCCCCTGGGGGGTCGCCAGCCGACATTGTCTAGCCGATGGTACCCTGAGGAGGCCTTCTCTGTGTGAGCGTACTGGGCGATGGAAATTCGTTCCCGGCAGCAGATGATCCTGCAAGTATCCCGGGCCTAAGCCATGCAGGGCTTTAAAGGTAAGTACTAGCACCTTAAATCTCACCCGGAGGGCAACCGGTAAACAATGCAGCTCACGCAGGAGGGGTGTAATATGGGAGTATCGGGGTGCTCCCATCACTACCTGTGCAGCCGTTATGAATGTTATTCCTAGTAGGTTTAAACCAGGGCTTTTCAACCAGTGGTACGGGTACCACCTGTGGTACATTGGCACCTGGAAGGTGGTACGTGACCATCATAGAAAAATGGTAGCGGGGGAGGGAAATGAGCTGAACCGGTGGCAGCACCTCACAAGCCTGAGCGAGAAATGGCTGGAGCTGTAGGGCTGTCAGGGCTCAGTGGAAGCGCCAGGATCAGTGCCAGGCTCCAGCTGGAGCTTGGCACTGATCCTGGCACTTCTGAGCCCAGAAGAAGCGCCAATCAGCTGGAATGTTGCAGCATCTCCAGGGTCTTGTGATTTACATTCAGATGCTTGGCAACTGATTCATATTTATGACGGTCACAGTGTCCCAGGGTCATGTTTAAGTAACCAAAACCTGCTGCAACCACCCAGCAGATCGGGGGAATAAAAACCAAACACCCCACCCCACCCCCACTGCCAATCCTCAACAGAAATGCTCACAACAATGAAAACCTCGGACAGGAGGAAGAGCGCTGCTGGGGGGGCAGGCAGGTGTCTTGCTCGGCTGTGGCTTGGGAGGGCACTTTTTTCATTGCCATTGTAACTTCGAACAGTCATTAAGTGAACTGTTGTAAGTCGAGGACTAACTGTACTTCATCATTTTTTTCCTTTTTTTGGTCATCAAATTTATGACACCTTGCTAGGTGACTGGTGGTATTCGGATGTTGCCATATCCTAAAAGTGGTACGATGGGTGAAAAGGTTGAAAAGCCCTGTGTTAGATGATACAATCTTTGGTGTAACAAAATAAGGGAATTTTGGGTTCTGAATACTATTTGGGATGTCAAAGATTAAACTTGGATACTACAATTAACATCAAAATTAGATAAAATCTAATAACAGGATATATACATACTTCATTAAAATTGGACGGACAAAATCTTTTTTAATTGACCATGCTATTCTTATAAATCTGTTATTTTAAATATGTTGTATTGAATGTTGAAGGAAATCGAGAAGGATGCTATGATAATGTAACCCCAACTACCCAGGTACCATGATGCTTTCTAGATATATAGGTTGTAAATTGAAAAACTAATAAAAATGTGGTGTGTTTTTTTTAAAAGAACAACTTTGTAGTCCTCTCATGGAGAAAAAATAGAAATATTAACAAACATGCTGGTGTTTGCAATGGGTTCACATAAGCGATATCATTGTAATAATACCAAGTAGATAGTATCTTATTTTAAGAATAATCAAGGTTCTAATCTTTGTGTAAACAATACATTCAGGAAATAAAATAATTGTCTTCTGTCCTCATCTGCAAACTCTATGGATTGTTATGGATTGTTGGAACCATCTGGAAATGCCTTTTATTTCCAAGTCAAATTTGAATGAAATTAATATGCTTAACTTTCCAGTTTAAAACAGCAGACAATGGAAGACATGACGAAAGTCAAAAATATGATACAAAAAGAGAAGCAAGTTTATATCTTGCCACATAAAGGTCCAAGAATATGACTCCCCACAGTTGCTATTCTTCTTTGAAGGAGGTATTTTTAGAGGTGGAACATCATGACTCCATTTCCAATCCTAATCATTAACACCTCTCTATACAAACACACAATTCCTATTTAAACTAAGCATGTCATTGTAGGAGAGCCTATGTTAGTCTGCAATAGAATAAATCAAAACAACTTCTTTAAAGAAGTAAACTCTAGCTCAAAAATAGTCTGTGTCATTTTATAAAATGGGTTTGTTGGAAAAGAGACTACGAGACTCCTTTTGGTTTTTAATAATTTCAGGGAAAGCCAACATTCTAGGAAGACTCAAAAGTTTGTCATGAGACAGAAGAAAAATCACATATTTCGCATCTATCCCATACATGGAAAATATCATACCTTACATAGAGGTTGTGCTTGAGATACAACTGGCCACTTAATGGCCAAAGTTGTGACAGAAGCCTCCAAAGCTACTTACAATCCTGTTTGGATGTTATGGCTGCTGCAGCACCTCCACAGTCATTCATCCTTATGACTAACCATAGAGACATCATAGCATCTCCCTGCCTCTGTTCCCCCACCCATCCTGTCCCAACAGGACCCCACATGCCCATCACCCATCTCATACTTACTTTTGAAGATCTCAGATCTCATGTTGGAAAAGATTGTCAGACCATATGTCTCTGGGTCACATGGCTGTCTTCTGGAAGCAGATATTATTTTCAATTTTTTGTAGATGTGCCAAAATGGCAGCTGGTTCCACAAGGTTGCTGCGTGACTCAGGGACAAGCTGGTTGATTTTGCTGGCTTAATATGATGTACATAGCTTTGCAGAAGGAATTGCAGGTGTGCCAAAAATGATGATATGATTTGGGAATGCTGTGCTGGTCAAAAGTGTAACTATCAGTCATAAGTCACCTTCCTCAGTGCTTTTTTTTACTTTGAGCAATAGCTAAATGAATGGTTGTAAGTCAAGGACTACCTGTATTTCATCAACATAATTTACTGAATAAGATGTTTCTTTCTATGACACATAATGATATTTTGACAATCTAAACTTTATTGACAAAATTCAGATTTTTTAGAATACAATTTAGCATCACAGACATTTTTACATCCGAACTTCTATTTTTTTTTACAATTTTTTTTAACAATTTCGTCACCAAGAAGCTACCAAAGGCAATGACCAATGTATGTACAATAACACATTTCATACAACTCAAACAAGAGAAGGGAGACAACAACCCTTTCTAAGGGTTGCTGAGGAATTATAATAGAACTGTGAAATAATTTTTGATGAAATAACTCTAATATCACATTTTAGTATAAGTACAGGAAATCCTCGACTTACATCCTCAGTTGAGGCCAACAATTCTGTTGCTAAGCAACACAGAATTAATTAAGTAAACTTTGCCCCATTTATGACCTTTCTTGCCACAGTTGTTAAGTGAATCATTGCAGTGGTTAAATTAGTAACATGGTTATTAAATGAATCTGGCTTCTCCACTGACTTTGTCAGAAGTTCACATGATCACATGACCCCAGAACACTCCAGTCGTTATAAAAACATGCCAGTTTCCAAGCATCCAAATTTGGATCACATGACCATGGGCAACAGCTGTAAATGTGAAAAGAAGTCATAAATCACCTTTTTTCAGAATGGTCACTAAATGAAGGACTACTTGTAATGCCATACAGGAAACCCATATTTTCTGTTCAACTTTCCAAATTTTCTATACTGAGTTTGTTTTAGCTGCCAAAAACCACCTCTTTTGCTGGTTTAATTTCTAAAACAGGGCTTTTTCACATTTTCACCCATTGTACCACTTTTAGGACAAGGCAATATCCGAGTACCACCAGTTGCCCAGCAAGGTGTCAAAAACTTTACCAAAAAAAAAAGAGGGAAAAAATGATAAAGTACAGGTAGTCCTCGACTTACAACAATTGCTTAGTGACTGTTTGAAGTTACAACAGCACTGAAAAAAGTGTCTTATGACCATTTTTCACACTTATGACTGTTACAGCATCCCCAGGGTCATGTGATTTACATTTGGATGCTTGGCAACTGATTCAAACATATGACGTTCTGTGTCCCAGGGTCATGTGATCAACGTTTGCAACTTTTTGACAAGCGAAGTCAATGACTGGGGGGGGGGCATGGCCAGCTCATCACTCAGATTGCAGGGTGCCTGTGTGTGTGTGGGGGGGTAAATCTGTGGGTCTCTAGTGGAAGAGGGTGGGACTAGCCTTCCTTCCCTCCCTCTCTCCCATTGTCCCTACATTTCTTCTTTCCTTTCTTCCTTCCCTCCCTCTTTGTCCCTTCCTTCCTTCCCTCCCTCTCCCACTGTCCCTCCCTTTCTTCTTTCCTTTCTTCCCTCCTTCCTTCCCTCTTTGTCCCTTCCCTCCTTCCCTCTCACTGTCCCTACCTTTCTTCTTTCCTTCCTTTCTTTCTTCCTTCCCTCCCTCTTTGTCCCTTTCTTTTGCAAGCAGGAAATCTTGCACAGGAATTGCAGCTGGGGATTTCTCCCCCACACATACACACACTTTTTCCCTGGCTTGCCCCCGCATCTGGGGTTTCCTTCCTGGCAGTCCGGGTCCTGCGAGATGCCAAGTGGGAACGAAGCAGCCCTCGAGTCTGCGCTGGAGAAAAGCTGCAAGCACCAGTGTCGCCTGGGCTCCTGCCCAGCTCGCTTGCGGGGAAGGCGGAGGCAACGGTTGTGTCAAGCCCCATGGGCCTGACACACAAAGGAGGGGGGAACCCCAGCACCGGGTCGCCACCTCCCTCCCAGCCTCACTGGCCAGGGCTGCCACCAGGAAACTGTCAACCCACCGGGAGCTATGGACTGGAACCTGTTGGCGGAGGTCGGGGCCATACAGAGTTGCCAGCTGATCAGCGGCCCTGGATGTGGCCTCCCAGGTGCACAAGGTTGACGCAGCAAGACTGGTGTCAAAGGCTCTCCACCCGTTCAAGGCGCCCCAGGTGAACACGGAACTCCACTGATGAAAAGGGGGGCGGGCCCCCAATGCTCCCCCAAGATGAAGGGAAGCAGCACGCCTGTGATGAGGAGACCAAAGTTGGGCAGGGACGGGAGGAAGGTTGATGTAAGTAAAGATCACCTTCAGGCAAGCATAGCTGAGACCGGCTTGAGCCAAGAGCCGCCGCCGGCCTCTCACCTTCCCGGCTGACAGGTGGGCTGGCTGGGCGGTCCAACCTATTGCAGCCTTCCCAGGACCCCAGCTGCAGGGACCTGCATCTCACTCCCCTGCTTTCCTGAACGCAGCATGCTGGGAGTGGGTATGCACACCATCCCGGGCGAAGCCCACTCTGTCTGGGGCCATGTGCCCAGGAGGCCACATCCGGTGCCACTGATCAGCTGGCGATTCCATACGGTGGCCCCGACCTCTGCCGACAGGCTCCAGTCCAGAGAGCTCCCGGTGGGTCGACAGCTTCCCAGCAGCCATCCCAGGCGGTGAGGAGGCTGGGAGGGAGGTAGCGGCCCAGCACTGGGGTTCACCCCCTCCTTTTGTGTTGGGCCCATGACACAACAGTTGCTGTTGTCTTCCCCACAAGCAAGTGAGATGGGAAGGAGCCTGCGCTTGCGGCTTTTCTGCAGCGCAGAACCAAGGGATGCTTCGTTCCCGCTTGGCCTCTTGCAGGATCCAGACTGCCTGCACTGGCAGGAAACACGGCGCTTCTTTTTCCGCAGCGGTGGAGCGCAAGTGTCTTTGCCTCTCTGCTTTGTTCTGCTGGAGAAATCCCTGCCTTTCAAGAGAGGCACGGGATGAGTATTCGGGGAGGGTGCGTGCCCTCTGGCTGCTTTGCTTTTCCCTCCATAAAGCTGGACACCTCGGGAAGAGGAGAGGGGAAAAAGTCTCAAGCCCCGGGAGGCAACGTGAGAGCCGTGAGAGGTATTGCAAGCTTGCGGGGGGGGGGAAGAAGATGGAAGAGAGTGAGGCCACAACAGAGAGAGAGATAAGGGGGAAAAGAAGGAGAGGGCGTTTGTGAGGTTGGCACTCAGGGCCGCGACACGAGCGGTCTCAAACACCTACCTGCCAAGGGAATAGATGGCTCTGTCCCCTTCAGGCTCACGCTTGCTTATGAAGTAAGAAGAGTGGGGGAAGTGCAACATGGATCCCGCATGAGAAGAAGTCAATCCGGTTGCTGCACAATGAGTCCCTGGGGAGGGCGGGGCCTCGCTCTGCACCTGCGCTCTTCGGATGCCCTTGGTAGGGTTCCTGCAGGCCGCCGCTAAGCAGCATGTTTTCTGCAAGCGAGCTGGGAAGGAGTAGAGTGGGGGGGAGGAAGGCAACACCACGTACCACCAGCCAGGTGCTCGCGTACCACTAGTGGTACACATACCACCAGTTGAAAAGCCCTGTTCTAAAACACCTTTAATACGTTAAACTCATAGGAGCTCCTAAAGCAACCAAGGTACCTAATCAAAAGATGCAACATAAAAAATAAATGCTTTCACTGAATGTATTGCCATTCAACTGCTTCCGGCAATTTATATTCTTTTCATAACTTTCAAAAGTGATTACCTGCATTGCAATAATACAAGTTGGAGATGATTAAGAAATTAACAACTGTCAGCAGATCTTTTCAAATTAGGAATTATTGCAATTAGCATACAAAATATAAGCGTACAAAGCCCTTCTAGCCATACCTGCCATCTGCTGTTCAAGCAGGAATTATCAATCCAGAAGAACCTTCATACAGCCACTCCTTATTTAGTGACTACCCCAATTTCTGACCAATGCATGCATTTACAGCCAATATCATGCACCTGAAAACAATGAAAGCCAAAGTAAAATAACTTAGCCATATGAGAGAACTGTATCTTAGATAGCAGCAATCAGTGTTCTTAGCAGTGTCTCTCTTAGTCACATATTCATTTAATGACTATTTTGCTTAATTACAAATTGGAAGTTACAGCTGGTACAAAAGGTGGTGGTCCAGGTAGTGATGGATGTCTCCTGATATACTCAAGTGCTTCAGGAATACAGTTATTGACAGTTGGCTTCTTGTGGGCAATTTACGGTGCTAGTTGTCATTTTTAAGGTCCTATGAGTCTCTAGAACAGGATATCTGAGAATTTGCCCTGCATAGTATTCTTCTGCTTGACCAACTGCCTAGAACCTTTGGGAGTGGCCAGTATACAAATAAAGTATCTAAATAATATTAATCTAGTTTACAATGTTATTCCCTTTACAATTATCTTCATCTTAGTGATGTCAGTTATATATTTATATTTTCAAATTTCTTCTTTTTAAAAGTTTTCATTTAATTTTGATAATTATTGTCCTTTTATTTGATAATGTTTAGCTGCTATTTAGTTTGGTTTTTGTTAGATTACTTTAAGAACAAAAATCATAACTATTATTAAGGAGGGTGGGAGAAGTGCTGAATAGCACATCTTGTTACTGATCCACACACCCACACTTAAGAAGATCTTGCCTCCTATTAAGAAATGCTCCCAAATTTATGACTTCCAAGATGATCTTAGAACTTTGTATTCTGCAGAGCATATGGGTATTGGATAGTCTTAATTAAGTTAGACAGCTGATAATGTACTGTAGCTGTTCTGTTCCTATACTGCAAACCATCTCAATTTTTTGGGGAATAGCCATCTCAAATTATTATCATCATCATTAATACTCACTGGTGGGAAGCCTATAAGCAAAATTAAGTAGGGCCAACTCCTCCTCCGCCACACTGTACAGTGATTGCCAGCAAAAAAGCTAATAATCCTGGTAGAGAAGTGAACTAATTGCTTGCAAGAGACTTCTGAAGACAGGCTGAGATTATACAAAATTAAGCCAAGGATCATCAGCAATTTATTCTCATCTGAGCAAAAAAATTATTGATCCACATTAGCAACAGTTTATGCTTAGATTCACCACTTACATATCAATCACAAAAAGTTCAAGTTTAAAATTAATTGCAATTAAATATTGCTTAACCCAACAAATAACAAAAATCTATAGAATAGGGACAAATAAGATTGTCACTTATTTACCATTTTGCAAAGAAGGAGCAGTAATAATAAACTGTTAACAAAGAAGAGAAAGGGAGGATAGACGATACCGAATGCAAGATAGAAGCAATTGCTCAGGTTGCTGTCCAGATGAGCAATTACAAGGACTCTATTATTTCTTATTTCTTTAAACTAAATAGGACTAAACAGCTCTTGAAGCAGAAGATGGCTTCAACAGAAGTTATCCTCTTACAGCCCTTCAAATAGAGGAGCACTACACAAACTCGAGACAAAAAGCATAGAGAAAAGAAAAGAAAAAGAAAAATATGGCTGGAGCATATATTTTATACCTCTTAAATCCTGGGTACAGTATATATTTTAATGCCAAAGATGGTCTCATTTTTTAAGACTAGTACACTGTTTTCTAAGGTTTCAAAAGCATTACAAAATCAAAGTACTGTATTAAAACTAAGAGTTTATTGTTTAAAAAGTGTTTTAAGCAATTCACCTAGAATTAACAATTTAAGTTTAACATAAATTAATACAATTTAATTGCTTTCCTTTTATAACTAAAATTAGTTTACCCTATACCAAAGAATAAGTGAGTTCATATGACACCAGATGCAATTATATAATGAAGCAACAGTCTATCCCCAACAGGAATGGTTTATTCAGCCATTCCTAATGAGAGAATACACAAAAAACAAGCCAGGAAAATGTATTGCATTTATTGGTGGACTAATGAATTTCAGCTAAGCATCACTAGCTGCCATTCAGCAGCCTGACTTGTGTAAATTAATCCTTTAAATGGCTTGGACAGGCAGCATATGCCTAGGAATCATAACCCACAACTATGAGACCTTGGAATATGCCATTCCAGCTGCTCCTGATAACAACATTGCAGAAGGAATGTGAGCGTGCCAAATGAAGCATTCTCAACAAGGCCTACAGAGGGGCTGGCAGTCTCTATGTTATTTTGCATCTTTGTTTCTCAGTGGTTGATACTCATGGAAACATGTGGTACTTTTTTTCCAAATTATGCCACAGAGATTGTATATATGTCTACATTTTCAACATCCTCACTCTTAATAATGCTTAATAAATTGAAAATGAGCAATATATTACATATCTAGATTGAGTTTATAAGAAATAACACTGATGTTCTTTGTTTCTTTCCTATGGTTTTGAGATTTTAAATATAAATCTCAGATAAATGTACTTTGTATAATTTGAAATATCTTAATATTTGCAGTTACCTTGAAGAATACCTGGAAAATATAAAAAGTGAGTGAGAAAATGTTAACAATATTCACATAATAGGTTTAATGTACAGTGAAACTTGTAATATCTAACTATTTCTTTCATCAGTGGATTAAAAAATGTGTTCTTGACAAAGAATCAATAACAATCATTAGAAAGTGAGCACTTTACAAAAGAATTGGGGAAAGTATATAAAAGATGCTTAACTGTAAAAAAAATCTGATGTATCAATTTTACAGAATTCAGTAATCACTTACATTAGCTAACTGTTAGTATCATTCATGCATAAGCTTTGCTCTGCTAAATGCAAGCCAAAGCAGCTGAATGTGTTCTTATATAGTAACCATAAAATAATGTTTACAAGCAAAAGGAAGGCAAAGAACATTTTAAAATAACGAAAAGTATTTCAAATACATCTTGTGTATTTGAAATCTTAGAAGTGCAACAAACATGGTACTGCAGAAGATTTCACTGGGTTGAGTATGGCATTTACTCAGTAAAGTATGAGTATCTTATATAAAAAGTAAATTTAAAATATAATGTTTTAAGTTAAGGCTTAACTAGAATATTAGGCATTCTGATTATTTTAACACTTTACACAATATCATTTCTTCAGATTACAGAAAAATTGAATATAGAATATGTTGTTGGGAACTTACGTATTTCAAATATCTGGCTGATGAAATATAAAACCATAATAAAACCACCATAATATTCTATGGAGACATAGGATTGCATTGGCATAGGCATTATAATTGGATATCTAGTTAAAAATAAAATAACAAAATAAAATAAAATAAAGTAAGTATAGTGGAAAAATAAAAGTAATAATACAGAAAAATATAAACAACAGAAATAAGTAAGACTAATCAATACGTATCTCACTTATGGTTCTTGCATTCTATATGGGCTTATTCAATGATCTGGTCCAGGTTCCTGGGGAAGAGCCGGGTTTTAGGTCATTTCAGAAGAACAGATGTTTCATGTTATTTACAGTAATTATGTTAAAATTAATTCAGAGTTTGAACGGTATCAAGTCCAGCAGTTTGAAGACATAAAGGGCTCTGCCCCCAGGTTCTGCCATTTTTTTCTCCTACAATAACCTTAAACAACTATGAAGTAGTATAGCACTATGATTCAGAAGCTTGCTTTCCTAGTTTTTAAAATAGATTAAGCAATTTCTTTAGATATTTTATTATACTGTGAATGAGTTTCAAGCAGTGGGTGCAGAAACAGCAAAAACAGCTGACTGCGTAATATAAGAAAAGGGAGGGTAATGATCCAAAACTAGGAAAAAAATAAGAATTAAAGCAATGTTCTGATCTTCCAATTTTTTCAGAATATATAATCCAAAACAGAATATTTCTCATAAATTACCTGATAAATTTATACCAAGGCTAACTTACCATCTATTACCTTTATAAAATAAAGTAGGGACTGGACCTATTTTTTTAGAAAATAATAATGCTATTGTTTAAATTTTCATCCACTCAAGAATTCTAATGATATGCCAGAAAGCTTTGCAATAAACCTGGTAGAAAAATCCCTCATATGCACAATGAGGGTATTGTATTGTATTGTATTGTATTGTATTGTATTGTATTGTATTGTATTGTATTGTATTGTATTTATTGGATTTTTATACCGCCCTTCTCCCGAAGGACTCAGGGCGGTGAACAGGGCATATAAATAGGGATACAAGAGTTAAAAAAAGATTAAATAAATTGCCCAATTAAAACAGTTAATATAAAAACCCATAAAAACCCAGACCTTTCCCCATCAGGCCAGGCCAGCTTGTTCGAATAAATGGGTCTTTAACCCGCGCCGGAAGGAGCGGAGATCTGGTGCCATCCGGAGCTCCACCGGCAGTTGGTATTATAATGCTTATAGATATTCTGTTAATAAATGATAAAAGGGGAACAGTCTTATGAGTCCCTAAAATATGCTACTTCAATCTTACTCTTCAGATGAAGGGAAAAGGACAGTAATATATCTGAAACTAAAGGTAAAAATTATTTTTAATACCAATAAAAATGGATTTACTTCCATTGTTTGAAGCCTCACCCATAAACACACATGGAATCACACATGGATTGTAGGTGGTCTCACTGTAATCAACAAAGTTACTAATATACATTCAGATGCAGCATACTTTCTTGGATTCCTGAAGGCATTTATAATCACGCTAGATTACAAGAACACTATGTTAACTTGCATTCTGGGACCTTTTGAGACTGTTATTTAAAAGCTACAATGAACTGTCATTCACAGGTTCCCTTTATTTAAATGTCATCATAATTTCTATAGTGCTCTTTATAAGATGCACATATTCAGAATCATTGGGAATTCTTGTGGAATTCTAGACAGTAACTTAAATATGCTCATTATAGTATCAGATAGGACATTAGTGCAATGCTGAACAGCTTTTTCCTGCCCTCTTATAGCACCATCCCACAAAGTACTTAATCCAGTCACTCACTAATCCAGTTAAATCTCCTTAATGGTAGTTCTAGCAGCACCCAATTACACAAATTGGGTCAAAAATCCCCATTTTAGGATTCCTGCAACAATTAAGCATATTATAGGAACAGAGCCTACTTTTAGGACCCCTGTCTTCTTGTGTTATTACTAGAGATGCTCAATACTTCACCTCAAGGTTATTGATTCATTTTATTTAATATATTTTTCCACTTCTTCAGGACGATAGCTTTCTCATGGCAACTTTAATACTAAGTCATATAACTTAGTAGCAAATAATACAAATAATGTAATATTTGTACACATAAATATTCATATTACAATAAAATACAATTTCAAATCATGTAATTTAACAGTGTTTTAATGAAAAGAAAAAATGTTTCTAAATCTCTGTTCAGAACAAATTTCACAGAGCAGAAGCTTACTACTCACTAGCAGATTTGTATATCTTAAATTATACATGCTTTCTACTTCTTAAGTGAAGTTTATACTGTTTCTTAATATTTCACACAAAATATTTATTTGTATACTTAGATCAAATAGGTTCATGTTGATGAGCCTAGAAATTTGATTTGGTTGAGTTCTTACTTTTACAATTCTTAGATGTTGCATTTTAAAATGCATTATTTGATAACATACACTGTTCCCAAATATTTCAGTGACAGATACATAACACAAAAGATTGTAAATAATAATACTATGAATCCAAAATACATATTATTGATATTTATCTATTTAATATTTAATAATGTGATTTCAAAATCATTTCTGGACAAGGTAAAGATGTGATTACTTTTAGTTTTATCCCTAGATTATGACAATTCACCATATTATCTTTACTGCTGGAAAAAATATACATGGTATAACTATATTATCAACATTTATAATATTTGTCCTAGTGTTTCAAAACACAAGGTTTTGCTGATAGTTCTTACAGTTGGGCTGGAAAGTGGAACAAGTGAAATGCACATCTATATGCTTGCATGTTGAGAAAGAGGACAAACCAATAGATATCAGCATTTATGTTATCTGAATAAATTTAAATGATAGGAGGAAACTGATGCCATGATATACAGAAATTAAGAAGGCTTTCAAGTTTTTTTAAAAAAAATATAATTAACTTTATTTTTTAAAGGAAAACAAATCAGTCTACTTCTCTATCCTTTAGGTGTTTTCCTTTCCCTTTTTTCTCACCCTAACTTCCTGCATTTTGATTCCATTATCTCACTGTGAGAGTATTTTTCATTATTGTATTTTCTTTGCTTGTACTGGATTTTTTTCTCTTTCAACTCAATTGACAAAAATATTGCATTATAATCTCTTGAGCTAATTCAGTTTAACTGTCTCCATAGCAATGACAGTGGTTTTGTTCAGTTTGGTTTTAATTTGGTCCATATGTCTCTCTCTTCTCTCAATATATTATATAATGTATAGGAATGAAAATTTATTGTGTCTCAGTTATGACAATGAACTGACAAAGAACATGGTAATACCACAAATCTAAAAATGTCTATTGATCAAAATCTTCTGTATTTCAAAGACTATACTTTAAATCAGTGCTTTAGGAAAACATTTGTCTCTCCCTTCTCCAGCATCAGATTCTAATAATATAACATTTTTATCCTCTTAGATTCAAAGCAGTTTCATATTACATATAATAGTTGAAAAAGGCTGGCATACTAATCAATAATATGAACAAAATGTAATTTTATTTTGGATACTGCAAAAGGCACTAAGCAGCAAAACTGTGAGATTGTATTGTAAAGGTTTAGGTTTTAATTTTTTTAAATTAGCAAGCTATTTTATCAACTAGTATTTACAGTAATATGGACTAAAATAACTAAGCTGTTATTCTATAGCTGTTACTTTCCAGGGGTGTCAAACTCAATTTCATTGAGGGCCGCATCAGCATTGCGGTTGCCCTCAAGGGGCCGAGTGGGTATGGCCAGGGTGGGTGTGGCCTACTGGGTGGGCGTGGCTAGAGTGCATATGGCCTACTGGGTGGGCATGGCCAGCTCTACATCATTCGCATCAAGGGTGCCTATGGGGGCCTGGGCAGGAGTGGGACAGATCTGAGGGTCTCTGGCAGAAGGAGGGTCTCTGGGCCATGGCCAAGGCAGTGGGGGGCCGTTCCCTCACTGTTTTCAGGATGGCTTCACAGGCCTCATGAAACCACTTCGCGGGCCGGATCCGGCCCCCGGGCCTTGTGTTTGACATGTCTGCTTTAAGCTAACAACCTAGCCATTTGAGTCTACAATACTGTAATAGCTTAAGAAAAAAACAGATTTAGGGAAATTATGAAAGGAGGAAAGCAAGGAAATAATTTTCGCATAAACCTTTAAGTCTTTTGGTAATCTAATATCTTGAAATAAGATATGGATAAGTATCCATCAGAGAGATAACAGACCAACATTTAAAAGTGCTTAATTAGAACATTTTTCTCTTCCTTTCAATTGTGTCTGACAAGTCCTGAGGTTTTCTTGCCAAAGGTTTTCAGAAGTGGTTAATGAGAACATAATTAATGGTATAAACTGTTTCATTTGAAAACAGTTTTTATCTTCATTTTTTAAAACATTATTTCTTTAAATTTATTGGCTGCCCAATTCTACTGGACTTCCCATTATTAACTTCCTCCTTTGTTTTTATGTACAGGGTTGGGTTCTTCTAATATATAACACCTACCCACTGCTACTCCTCCTTAGTAATAGGTTTCAGTTACCGGTATTAAACATATGTCTTCTGTCAGATATTCTCCTATGAATTTTACTGTCATGTCATTGTTTCAAGTAAGTTCTACATCTTATTTGAAAAGGGACAAAGGAAGGGAATCAGAGAAGATTGATTCAAGAGTTACAAAACGGCAGTTGGTGAAATTTATGGAACATTAGGGCTACATGCTATTTATTTTGCATATAGGATAACTGAGTTAATACTTCACGTATCCCAAGGAATCTCCTCAAATAAGCATGAGACCATGATTGGTTTTATGACATTTTATGACATTAATACTAAAAGCCATAATAGGAAAACAATAACACTGCCACTGCAGTACAACATTTTGGGTGAAGACGAGGAGATCATGTAAGAGCTTGTAGGAAAGAAGGTGGGAGATTCAAGTTAGAGAGGTTGAAGGGAAAAACCTGACAAGACTGACATTTCCTTTCAAGCGACCAAAAAAGAAAAAAGAAAAAAGCAAGCTCTAAACCCTACCCTTCTGTAGCCAAAATGTTACATCCACACAAGTAAGAAATAATAAAAGACTTGCTGAAAACTAAAGATTTCCAAAAGGACGCCCAAAATCCCAGGCAAATTGGACCATACCTTCCTCTTTAAGACAGACTAATAAGGACCACTTTGGTGTACTAGTTAAGACACCAGGCAAGAAACCAAGAGACTGTGAGTTCTAGTATACCTTAGACACAAAATCAGTTGGATGACCTTGGACTAGTCACTCTATCTTAAATCTAGGAAGGAGGCAATGACTAACCACTTCCAAAATTTGCCAAAAATACTGCAGGAACTGGCAAAGAGGTTGCCAGGGATCCAAACTGACTCGAAGGCACCAAGTCAATAAACTGACAAAGACCCAGCTTGCTCAATAAGGATGGAAGGCAGTCATCCAGATGGCAGTGGGGATGTAACTTTCCAATGTTTTGTTAGTTTCACATATTTTTATTTTATTCTGAAAATGAACTTTATTTTTCCAAATTATACAGCCATTCATCTGAACATACAGGTTTTGGGAATAAGAAGTGGGTACTTACCTGCAACTGTGCTTCTCTAAGTAATCACATACCTATGACTTCAGACTGTTACTGGAAGTTTTTTTTAAAATCAGCACCCTTCCCTGCTATGTTCCATACTATATGAAAGGGTAGGATTTGTGTAAATCCCTTCAGTTTTGATTGCAAGCATAATGATTCAGCACCAAAAAATAATCTACAATTATAACTATGGAAGAACCTGAGCTGTCTCAATTACCAGTTTACCAAGAACCACAGTTACACATATGTAATCTACACGGTGGTAGAAGTACTGTGAATGTTTGAAGGAAAGGACTGTCCTAAGAAAATGCTACTTCTTTCTTGGACCAAGTGTAAAACTTAAAAAGTACTGTAGGAGGCTGCTCCACTTCAAGCAGCAAGATCGGAAAAGCTGCCAGCATAGATATACTTCTTATTGTCTTATCTTATGAATGGTCAAATATGTCGATTTCTCAAAATATTGTGCAGAAGCAGAAGCACCCTACAGGAAACAAAGTAATTTATGATGCTTATAAAGGAAAGCAGATCAATTAAAGTAAATGCAAGAGCTTCACACGTAAATTTGCCACTCATCTCACTGCAAGGCGATTGTGGGCAGTTTACGACATCAAAATAAAACTATATATATATGTCTGTCTACGTGTAAGTTTAAAATCACAACAAGATCATCATAGAAATACAGATTATCAAGAATGGGGAGAAACGGAGCAGAATATAAAGGGTGGGAACTGCTATTAATCAATCATCCACCTCCAGCATGATACTTCCCCATTGGTACCCCAAGCCAACTGGCAAAACCAGGTCTTCAGGCTCTTGTGGAAACTCAGGAGAGTGAGAGCCAATCTACCTCAGTTGTTTTAAATATTAAAGTAATATTGCAGTAAACATCCAAATAATAAGTAAATAAATAAGAGAAAAAGTTTAATCTGTTGAGAATTTGTCCACAGAGGCAGAAAGATGATGGCATCTTGATTAAAGTAACTGTAGAAAATATGGAGGAAATATGAACAGAAGGAAAATCCTTTAGCAAGATAACAATCAGATAAACATGGCTTGAGCCCACACTAAGAAAAAGATCTATGAAAATGTCCTGGATAGCATACCCTCCCCACTTACAAGATGAAGATGAAAGAGGGAGGATGAGCATTCTCAAGCAACAGATAGCTGTTCTAATAAAAGTAGCTTTCATATGACGAGAGGCAAGGCTAGGTGAGCTATTTTAGGAAAATAGCTATTAGGGCTTCCGGTTCCGAATTGCGGCATGGCCAGATGCATGAAGAGAACGTTCCTCACATCGTTTGGATTTCTTTCGCCAGGGGATGCCTGTAAAGGGGTTGAAAGGTGCCCTGGAGGGGTGACGAGCAGGGGAGAGGACTCTCCAGTCAGTGGTGGAAGGGCTGAGGCCCGCCCGTCGGCTTGGAGCAGCTCTCCAGACCGACAAAGAAAGGATCGGCCACTCCCATGGCCCATTGTTCTAGTTGTTTCCTGCCAAAGCCAAACTCACAAGCAAACACTCGAAAGCACAGCGGAAAAAATGGGTGAGACCTGCCTTCTCTTTGTTCCAACTGTCTACCTTTTCCTGTTAAAAACTTCTTGAATTTGTTTCCCCCGGCAAGGAGAGAGGAAAGGGATTTTTTTCCACCTTCCTTAATGGCGGCGTCTGATTACATTGGGAGGGGAAAAAAGAAAAAAACCTTGAACAAAATAATATCAATTAATTGGACTTACTTCCTTTCTATCTTTGGCGACCCAAAATTTCCACTCTGTTGTGACTCAGGGCCAGCCTGTGGGTCCGGCAGCCGGCTCAGATGTCTCGGATGACTCAGATGAGGGGGAGGAGGAGTGTGTGGGAGACGAACCGGCTGATGATGGTTTGGAGGCTTCGCAGAGCCCCCAGCCGGGGCCCTCTTCTCAGCTGCGTGAGCCCGATAGTGCGGAGGATGATGACCCACAGCTGGCCCTGTTCAAGGACGCCCGACGCAGGAGGCAGTCGAGCAGGACCAAACAGAGAAAGGCTGTGGGACTCCTCGGGAGGAGGCACAGGGAGGCCACGCCCTGATCTCTAAATAAAAGGAGTGTTTGGGGAAGGGCTGGTTGCTGAAAGCAACCCTTCCGTTTGAGGATTCAAGTTCCAGTGTTTTTGTTTCTTGTTCTGTTATTTGAGTAATAAATCTTGGCAGACGCTTTGCAGCCTCAGACGCTCTCCAGTCTCTACTGTTTGAACAGGGGTTTGCCTTATTGCAAGGCCGGTAGCAGGCTGGTTCAGAACAGTTTGCTTTCAGCCTCCCACCCCTTACTACTACGATGGAGCAGCTTCGTGCCGAGAATGCTCAGCTCACCCAGCAACTCACTTTGCTGGCAGCTCAGGTGGCTCAACTGCAAGCTCAGGTACATGCTGCACCCCCACCCAGGAGGAAATGTCAGATAGCAATGCCGGATAAATTTGCTGGCAATCCAGAACTGTTTCCTGCCTTCCTGGGACAATGCCAGCTCTTTATCAGCTTGAGAGCAGCTGATTTCCCCACTGACCGGGATAAGGTGGGATTCATGTTAAGCCTTCTGTCGGGGGATGCAGCTCGTTGGGGCACGCCTCTGCTGGCACAACCTAGCCCTTTGTTGGATAACTTTGGGGGGTTTTGTGACCATATGTGCCTCATGTACGAGGACCCAATTAAGGCGCAGACTGCCACCCGACGCCTGAAAGCTCTGAGGCAGGGTCAGCGCCCCCTACAGGCCTATATCAGCGATTTCCGGCTGCTTAGCCAGTATTCCGCCTGGAATGAGGCTGCGCTCGTGGATGCCTTCCAGGATGGCTTGTCGGAGGAGATGTTGGATGAGCTGGCCCGCGTGGACATTCCCTCAGACCTGAATGGGCTGATCCATCTTTGTCTGCGGATCGATGCCTGGCTGCAGCAGCGAAAGAGTCGCCGTGCCACCCCACAGACCCCTGCCGCCCCTGTTGTGCGTGAGCCCCCAGTCCAGAGGGAGGAGCCAATGGAGCTGGGTGCCGCCAGGTCCCGTCTATCGGTGACGGAAATGGACAGACGACAATCGGGGGGGTTGTGTTTTTACTGTGGGGACCCTGGACATTTGGCTGCTTCTTGCCCAAAGAAGCGTCAGCGGGCATCAGTGACCAAGCCTGCCCCGAGAAAGTCCCCTACTTTGCTGTCGGGAAACGGCCCGAGCCCGATCTAGACGGTGTGATAGATCGGGCGACCCACAACGACCACACCGAGCGACGCCGTTCCGACGGTGCCTGTGAACCTCCACGGCATTTGATTTTGGAGGCACGTCTGATCCTTCCTGGCAAGCCAGAGGGGATTCCGGTCCATGCCTTAATTGACTCTGGGGCTACCACAAACTTTATGGACTCGGCCTTTGTGGCCAAATGGGCTGTTCCCCAGTGTCCGGTGGATCCGCCCATGCTAGTGGAGACTATCAATGGTCGAGTGCTCCTGTCCGGGCCTATTACGGCCGCCACGCAACCAGTGTGTATGGCCATCAGTTCCCATGTGGAGGCCATCCAGTTCTACATCACTTCGGATCTGCACTTCCCCGTGGTCTTGGGACTGGCGTGGCTCCGGGCGCATGATCCACAGATCTATTGGTCTCAGAACCTGGTCACCTTCCCAAGTTTGCAGTGCGTGGACCACACCCGCCATATCTGTGCCGGCCAGGTGGAGGGTTCCCCAGGGGTTTCCTTGCCTCCCGAACTGTCCAACTTTGCTGATGTGTTCAGCGAGTCAGAGGCGGATCAATTACCCCCGCACAGGCCCTATGACTGCTCCATTGACCTAGTCCCTGATGCGCCTCTCCCAGTGGGGCGTTTGTACTCCATGTCGGAGCCCGAGTTGGCTGCATTGCGGGACTTCCTGACAAAGAATTTGGCTCATGGTTTCATCCGGCCCTCGTCCTCGCCAGTGTCTGCGCCCGTGCTCTTCGTCAAAAAGAAGTTGGGCGAGTTACGGCTTTGCTGTGACTACCGGAAACTCAATGCCATCACGGTGCGTAACCGTTACCCGCTGCCCCTCATCCCCGAGCTCTTGGACCGACTCCGGGAGGCTAAGATCTTCACGAAACTGGACCTGCGTGGAGCTTACAACCTCGTCAGGGTTCGGCCGGGTGATGAGTGGAAGACGGCGTTTGGTACTCGCTATGGACATTTCGAGTACACGGTGATGCCGTTTGGCCTGACCAACGCCTCCGCGGTGTTTCAGCATTTTATGAACGACATCTTTCGGGATCTGTTGGACCAGTTTGTCGTGATCTATCTGGACGACATCCTGATTTACTCCCCGTCGCGTGAAGCGCATCATCAGCATCTCCGTCAGGTCCTGCAGCGCCTCCGGAAACATCGGCTGTTTGCCAAGTTGGAGAAGTGCCAGTTCTACCAGGTGACCATCGATTTCCTGGGTCACCGCATTTCTCCTGAGGGCATCACCATGGAGCCGAGTAAAGTTGAGTCGTTGCAGAGTTGGCAACCCCCGCGTCGCGTGAAGGATGTTCAGCGACTTCTTGGATTTGCCAACTACTATCGAACATTCATCCCTGGCTTTGCTGCCTTGACAGCCCCCCTCACCCGGCTCCTGCAGAAGAAGACTCGGTTCCAGTGGAACGCCCCCGAACAACAGGCGTTCCAGGCTTTGAAGGACGCCTTCATGAAGGAGCCCATCTTGAAGCATCCTGACCCGCAACGGCCGTTTGTCGTGGAGGCGGACGCCTCCGACATTGCCATTGGGGCCGTGTTACTCCAGGCAACGACGCCCAGCGGTACCCTTTTCCCTTGCGCGTATCACTCTCGGAAATTGAACCCCTCGGAGCGCAACTATACCATCTGGGAGAAGGAGCTGCTGGCCATCAAGGCGGCGTTCGAGGCTTGGAGGCATCATCTGGAGGGGGCGCGGCATCAAATCGAGGTCCGGACGGACCACAAGAATCTGGAAAGCCTGCAGACCGCTCGGAATTTGAACCAACGCCAGATCCGGTGGTCCCTTTTCTTTGTGAGGTTTGACTTCCGGGTGCGGTACATACCAAGCGGGCACAATCAGAGAGCGGATGCTCTGTCCAGGAAGCCCGAATACACCCGAGTGGAAGACAAGCTTCCGCCCAGGACAGTGATCCCCGTCGAGTCTTTTGCTGCGGTGCGGGAGCCGGTTGATATACGGGCTCGGATCCGGGAGGCGCAGCAGCAGGAGGCGTGGGTGGCTCAGCGGAAGGAAGAGGTGGGGCCAGATTCGCCTTGGTCGGTCACGGATGGACTTTTGTATTATCGTGACCGACTCTATGTTCCGGGAGGGCCACTCAGGGGACTCGTCCTCAGCCAGTGTCATGATAACCCGGCTGTGGGGCATTTTGGCCTGTTCAAGACTCTGAACCTGGTCTCCCGTACCTTCTGGTGGCCCCGAGTCCGACACGACGTCCAGTCTTATGTCACCTCCTGCATCCCATGCAGGCAGGCCAAGTCAGCGACAGGGGCCCCGCCTGGTTTACTGCAGCCCTTGCCAACACCCAAGAGACCCTGGGGGGCTGTGTCCATGGACTTTCTGACGGATCTACCCCCATCCTCTGGCTTCACGACAGTGTTTGTGGTGGTGGACATGTTGACCAAGATGGCGCACTTCATCCCCTGTCGCGGCTTACCGTCAGCTCGCGCCACTAGTCGCATGTTCATCCAACAGGTGTTCCGGCTGCACGGCCTTCCCGATAGAGTCGTCTCCGATAGGGGGGCCCAGTTTACAGCCCGCTTCTGGCAGGAGTTGATGCGTGCGTTGGACATTAAGGTTTGCCTCTCGTCCGCGCATCATCCTCAAACTGACGGGGGTACCGAGAAGGTCATCGGTATCTTAGAGCAGTATCTGCGCTGCTACGTTAACCTGCAGCAGGACAATTGGGTGGACTATTTGGCCATAGCCGAGTTTGCCTTTAACAACTCGCAGCACACCTCCACGCAGATGACACCGTTCTTGGCCAATGTGGGTTATCACCCCCGGTTTTTCCCCCTTTCTCCCGTGGACTCACCGGAGCCGGCAGCGAACGACTTCATGGCAGAGTTACAGGCGATCCATCGGTTGGTGCGACGGCAGCTGGAGAAGGCCAAGGCCGACTACAAGAGGTTCGCCGATCGGTCGAGAAGGGATACGCCTCCACTATCGGTGGGGAATCGGGTCTGGCTGTCCACCAGGAACCTACCATCCACACGGCCGGCGAGGAAGCTGGACCACCGTTACCTTGGACCGTTCCCAGTCGAGGCTGTCATCAATCCGGTCGCCTATCGTTTAACTCTGCCACGTTCCCTGCGCGTGCACCCCGTCTTCCATTGGTCCTTGTTGGTCCCCGAACAACCGGCTTGTCCACTTCACCAAGCGGAACCTCCCCCATCAGGACCTCGTGATGGAGGCAGCACCCCCGAGTACGAGGTCGCCAGCATCAGGGATTCCCGTTGGCTGAAAGGTCGCTTCCAGTACCTGATCGAGTGGAAAGGGTACGGGCCGGAGGACTTCACATGGGAAGACGCGACCGCCGTTCATGCCCCTGCGTTGGTGACTGCTTTTCACGAACAGTTCCCATCCCGACCGCATCCGGATCGGCAGCCCCGGGGGAAGGGCCCTGCGGTGCGGGATAGTGTTGTGACTCAGGGCCAGCCTGTGGGTCCGGCAGCCGGCTCAGATGTCTCGGATGACTCAGATGAGGGGGAGGAGGAGTGTGTGGGAGACGAACCGGCTGATGATGGTTTGGAGGCTTCGCAGAGCCCCCAGCCGGGGCCCTCTTCTCAGCTGCGTGAGCCCGATAGTGCGGAGGATGATGACCCACAGCTGGCCCTGTTCAAGGACGCCCGACGCAGGAGGCAGTCGAGCAGGACCAAACAGAGAAAGGCTGTGGGACTCCTCGGGAGGAGGCACAGGGAGGCCACGCCCTGATCTCTAAATAAAAGGAGTGTTTGGGGAAGGGCTGGTTGCTGAAAGCAACCCTTCCGTTTGAGGATTCAAGTTCCAGTGTTTTTGTTTCTTGTTCTGTTATTTGAGTAATAAATCTTGGCAGACGCTTTGCAGCCTCAGACGCTCTCCAGTCTCTACTGTTTGAACAGGGGTTTGCCTTATTGCAAGGCCGGTAGCAAGCTGGTTCAGAACACACTCTTACAGAAACTGGCTACTCTATTTATCTGACTAAAAAAAAATGGAGAAAAAAGAAATATGTGAAAGGGCTCAAAATTGGAAAAAAAAATCTACTCTGTCTGAAAAGGATTTTAAGAACTCTGGGGACATCTTGTGGCCAAGCCTGATACAGCAAGTGAATATTATTTGGCAAATAAACTTTATACTGTGGAACTGTCCTTGGCATCAGCTAAAGATAAAAACCTGAAACACCTGGAGGTGAATTTAGTTTTTAAGACTTGTGAAGGTGAACATTTACTGACTTTTGTTTAAAAATTAGCGTCCACTAAGGACTATTTACAATTATTTCAAAATGGAGATTGGCCAGCCTCAAACCTCACTTGACTATAAGCTCATACTTGAAACAATTCAAAAAGTTACTGAGATGTTTATCTCCAGACTGAAAAATTTAGGTGCCAACTCTAATCCACAAACTGAAACCCAGACTCCAACTAAAGAATCTACAGTTCAGAATATAACAAAATTGGAACAAATTACTTTTGAGACAGAGGAATATAAGAAAGAACAAGACATTGAAAAAACTAATATCCAAAACATGACTCCATTCAAAGAATCCACAAATTTAAAAGTATAAGGAACTATCACTACAACAGACAACCCTATGGACCAACAACAAATTATGAAAAAAAATAATACTCAAGTCTTGACTTCATCTAAAGAGCCTATAACTCCAGAAGTGCACCACATGCAAGATAATGATGCTAACATAGAGGATGCGGAAGATCAACAAATATAGCTTTTTGAAAGCCTGGATAGCCAAGCATTAACTACAAAACTGGATAAGACTTTCTACTCAAAGCAAACAAACCCAGATGGAAGAAGAATCAAACCGAACTGAAGATAAAAACATTACAAATACAGAGATTGGAATTAACAGGGCAACAATATAATGATTATAAATGGTTTAGCTTTTGTGGATCATTGATGGTTAGATGGCCTCCTTCGGTTCAAATAATACGTATTAGAGTGAAGGGAGACGTATCTAGCAATCTAAAGGTTTTGGTCTGGAAACCTGATTGGCAAAACAAGAAAGCTAGAGTTAGATTTAAAAAATGAGTTCTTAGAGAATCATTAAAGGTTACTTCTTTAATAATCAGTGATCTATTAGGATCTGAAATAGAAAATGTTTATGAAATAGAACTAGAATGTGTTTATCTATCTATTAGGCTTATTTTAGACATTATAATTTGTACACTGACAATGGAAATTTGACTTATGGATCCTATATTCGATGTTAAAAGATGTTTGAATATTTTAATTAAGATTTAAGAACTAGCAAAAATTTAAAACAGAATTTGGTTATGTATAAGTAGATGTAGATTGATAAATATAGACTGTCCTATCAACAACGTGTGATGTATCAGGATGTGAAATAGACAATGTTTATCAGGTAGAGCTTAGTTATTTAGCTATTGTCTGTATGTAGTTAGATGTTACAGTTTTTGATGTAATGAAATAAGGGAAATTTGGCTTGTGAATACTATTTGGGATGTTAAAAGCTAAATTTGAATACTATAAATAAAATCAAAATTAGGCAAAATTTAATCACAGGACATGAATATATTTCACTGAAATTGGATTGATAAAATTTTTAACTGACCATGCTATTCTTAGAAATTTATTAGTTTAAACATGTTGTTTTAAATGTTAAGGGAAATAGAGAAGGATGTTTTGATATTGTAACCTGAATTATGTACTGAAAACTCTGTTACTGAATCTTTGATTACCCAGTTACCATGATGCTTTCTAAATATACAAATTTTAAACTGGAAAACCAATAAAACTTGTTTTTTAAAACAAAATAGCTATTAGAATGGATTTATTGATGCAGTGTGAGAATATACAAAATGGAGCCATTTAGGTCAGAAAACTTTCAAAAGGAAAATAATCTCTAAATAACCACATTTGACAAAATAAAGCAATCTAAATTTTATTTCTATTAGGGAATTTAGTTTACTGATGGAAGCCCCCCCCTCTTTTAGACTGTATGATACATAGTATAGAACAATACTCATCAAAAATGTTTGCTCTGGAAAATATTAAAACAAGCTACTTCAGATGCAGAACTATATGCATGAATCACAGAACCATAATGAAGAATTAACATGTTTCATCAAACTCATGAAAAGATTTCCTTGCAATATTGGCAGTGCAAGCAGTCTTTGGGGCCCCTAGAATGGCCCACATTACACTGCTCTCTGTAAGCTGCACTGGCTGCCAGTTTGATTCTAGGTGCAATTCAAGGTGTTGGTTATGATTTTCAAAGCTCTACATGGCTTGGTCCAGGTTACTTGATGAACCATCTTCTTCCGCTAGGAGAGGCCTATCCCACTCATGCCAGCAGAGGAAGCCTTCTGCAGATCTTGTTGGTCAAGGAACTCCAGCTGGCAGGATCCAGAAGAGTCATCTCTGCCACAGACCCAGTCTACTGGCAAATCCTGCCCTCTCTGGGTGAAGTCTGCCCTCACCCTCCTGTCCTTCTGTTAGAGCCTGAATGCCTGGCTCTGCCAGGGAACTCAGTGGGGGAGTACCACACTGGGGTGGCTATTGGATTATCCTTCCTCCCCTCCTGCACATCTGCACCTCCCCGCCCATCTTTTAATTCACACTGCTGTATTTTGTTTCTTTTTACTGTTTCATTGTTTTATTATTGTTAGATTTACAGTTTTTATAATTTTATGTTCCACTGTGAGGCTGCCCAAACTGACCTCACAGCAAGATGGGCAGCAAAGCAGATAGATAGATAGATAGATAGATAGATAGATAGATAGATAGATAGATAGATAGATAGATAGATAGATGATAGATAGCTTATTTGTTTTGTATGTTTCTTATCTCACAATTTGAAGCAACTCTGATGTTGCTCTCTATCGAAGTCTTATCCAAATATGTTAACTGGGATCCCTCTACAATATTATTAAATATCCATCTACATTACATCTTGAACTTAGTTAATTATTGCTTATATTGTTCTTTTAGATATTACAGAAACACAGCCACTATTATTCAAAAAAGCAATGATATGAGATTGAGCAAACAAGCTGGAATTGGGAGATCAGAGAGCAGTTGCTTGGTAGTACAAAAATGCAGAAGGCAGTGCCTATGGACAGAACTCATGCTTACAACATTGAAAAAACCTTTCCTTTGCAGCAGGGCAATGACATCAAAGTTCCCCATTAAATTTTATTTATTTATTTAGACAGCCATTTTCTATTACCGTACTTTTCCTATGAGAAAATAAAATTCTGCAACAGTTTCTTAAGTACAAAATTCTTATTCTTTGGTGATTGTAGCATTATTACTGAAAAAGTTCAGTAGAAGGAGTTTCATTCATTGGCCTTGACCTGAACATTGCAAATCAAGAAACTGCAAGTATTGGAGAAATTGGAAAATGGTGTTTGTACACTACCTGGGCCTTGTTGTTGTTAGTTGCGAAGTCATGTCTGACCCATCGCGACCCCATGGACAACGTTCCTCCAGGCCTTCCTGTCCTCTACCATCTTCTGGAGTCCATTTAAGCTCACGCCTACTGCTTCAGTGACTCCATCCAGCCACCTCAATCTCTGTCGTCCCCTTCCTCTCTTGCCCTCAATCTTTCCCAGCACTAGGCTCTTCTCCAGTGACTCCTTCCTTTTCAATAAGTGGCCAAAGTATGAGTTTCAACTTCAGGATCTGGCCTTCTAAAGAGCAATCAGGGTTGATCTCCCCTAGCACTGGCCGGTTTGATTGCCTTGCAGTCCAAGGGACTCGCAGGAGTCTTCTCCAGCACCAGAGTTCAAAGGCCTCAATTTTTTGGCACTCAGCCTTTCTTATGGTACAACTTTCACAGCCATACATTGCAACTGGGAAGACCATAGCCTTGACTATATGCACTTTTGTCGGCACGGTGATGTCTCTGCTTTTTAGTGTGCTGTCTAGATTTGCCATGGCTGTCCTCCCCAGGAGCAAGCATCTTTTAATTTCTTGGCTACAGTCCCCATCTACGGTGATCTTGGAGCCCAGAAAAATAAAATCTGTCACTACCTCCATTTCTTCCCCATCTATTTGCCAGGAATTGAGAGGGCCGGATGCCATGATCTTGGTTTTCTTAATGTTAAGTTTCAAGCCAACTTTTGCACTCTCCTTTTTTACTCGCAACAAGAGGCTCTTTAGTTCCTCTTCACTTTCTGCCATTAGAGTGGTATCATCTGCAAATCTTAGGTTGTTGATATTTCTCCCGGCAATCTTAATTCCAACTTTTGATTCATCTAGCCTTGCCTTTCTCATGATGTGCTCTGCATATAAGTTAAATAGGCAGGGCGATAGTATACCGCCTTGCCACACACCTTTCCCAATTTTGAACCAATCAGTGGTTCCGTGTCCAGTTCTCACTGTTGCTTCTTGGCCCACATATAGGTTTCTCAAGAGACAAATAAGATGGTCTGGTATTCCCATCTCTTTAAGAACTTGCCACAGTTTGTTGTGATCCACACAATCAAAGGCTTTAGCATAGTCAATGAAGAAGTAAATGTTTTACTGGAACTCCCTAGCTTTCTCCATGATCCAGCGTATGTTGGCAATTTGATCTCTAGTTCCTCTGCCTCTTCGAAATCCTGCCTGTACTTCTGGTAGTTCTCGATCCACATATTGCTGGAGTCTAGCTTGTAGGATTTTAAGCATAACTTTACTAGCATGTGAAATGAATGCAATGGTGCAATAGTTTGAACATTTTTTGGCACTGCCTTTCTTTGGAATTGGAATGTAAACTGATCTTTTCCAATCCTGTTGAGTTTTCCAAATTTGCTGGCAACTTGAGTGTAGCACTTTTACTGCATCGTCTTTTAAGATTTTGAATAGCTCAACTGGAATACTGTCACCTCCACTAGCTTTGTTGTTGTTCACCTTCTTTGGGATGGTTTTAGTTGCTACCTCTTGTACAATGTTGCCAACTTCCGTCCATAGTTCTTCAGGCACTCTGTCTATCAGATCTAATTCCTTAAATCTATTTCTCACCTCTACTGATATTCATCAGGGATATGATTTAGTTCATACCTGAGTGGCCTAGAGCTTTTCCCTACTTTCTTCAGTTTAAGCCTAAATTTTGCAACGAGAAGCTCATGGTCTGAGCCACAGTCAGCTCCTGGTCTTGTTTTTACTGACTGTATAGAGCTTCTCCATCTTTGGCTGCAGAGCACATAGTCAATCTGATTTCTGTGTTGACTGTCTGGTGATGTTCATGTGTAGAGCTGTCTCTTGGATTGTTGAAAAAGAGTGTTTGCTATGACTATCGTATTCTCTTGACAAAATTCTGTCAGCCTGTGCCCTGCTTCATTTTGTACTCAAGGCCAAACTTGCCTGTTACTCTGGTTATGTTTTGGCTTCCTACTTTAGCATTCCAATCCCCCATGATGATTGTATCCCAGTATTGCTTTTCCTACTCTTTTATTGACTATGAAGGCTACTCCATTTCTTCTGAGGGATTCTTGCCTGCAGTAGTATCCCTGATGGTCATCTGAATTAAATTCACCCATTCCTGTCCATTTTAGTTCACTGATTCCTAAGATGTCGAAGTTCATTCATGTCATCTCTTGTTTGACCACATCCAGCTTTCCTTGATTCATGGATCTTACATTCCAGGTTCCTATGGAGAAAAAATATTTACAGCATCGGACTTTCCTTTCACACCAGATACATCCACAACGGAGTGTCCTTTTGGCTTTGGCCCAGTCACTTCATTCTTTCTGGCGCTACTAGTATTAGCCTCCCTGCTCTTCCCCAGTAGCATATTGGATGCCTTCCAACCTGAGGGGCTCATCTTCCAGCATCATATCTTTTTGCCTTTTGGTACTGTTCATGGGATTTTCATGGCAAAGATAATGGAGTGGGTTGCCATTTCCTTCTCCAGTGGATCATGTTTTGTCAGAACTCTCTGCGTCACAGTCATATGTCCATCTTGGGTGGCCCTGCACGGCATAGCTCATAGCTTCATTGAATTACGCAAGCCTCTTTGCCACGACAAGGCAATAATCCTTGAAGGGGTACCTGGGCCTACTCTGTAACTAAATTTGTGCAAAATTATCAAACATTGTCATTTCCTTTGAAATAATTTTTAAAATAAACCAAATTAAATGTAAGATTACTACTATTTTGTAATATGGAAACAAATTACTGTAGCAGCAATTGCTGAAAATTATCTCATTGTACTCATTGGACCATCTATGCTTACAGCAAATTGCTGGGTAAGATCAGGTCCTTAGGACAAGGCTTCACACATAAAGAAGATAGTTGAATTTACATCATTACTAATAATACAAATGATTCTTGGATTACTTCAAAATGAACAATTATACTTTTTGAGATCTTCTAAAAGTTTCTGAGAAAACATTGTAATTTAATTTAATTTAATTTAATTTAATATGAAATACGACAAGAGATAATATTTTAAAATTTTATATTGATTTCAATAGCAAAGACTTAACACAATGTTAAACTTTTCAATAGCAAACACTACATTTTAAAAAAGACCTCAATTTTTAAAATTAAAATTAAAAATTAATTTTGTCTTGTGAAGTCATTGGGAGTCAGGAGGCATATATGTAATTAATAATAAAGGTTCTTTAATAAAATCTTATTTCAGCACACATTATTTTTGTCTGCAACATACACAATATTTTGAAATTATTCTTCACATATGTGATTCCTTATGCTTTGCCAAAGCACTATGATGCCTTAGAAAATGGAAGGAACTTGTTCATAAACAACAGTTCAGCTGACAAGATATTCAGTGTTGAAAATGGGTTGTTTTGCTGAATGGTGAATGCAGTGGGACTCAGGGGCTGCTAGATTTTTCTGATAGAGAATGCACTAGTAAGCACATAACTTTGATCAGATATGCAGATATGATATTGTTGCCATTATGGAAACTAGGTGCGATGAAACTATAAATGGAATATACAGCTAGAGAGATTTAAATTATTTAAAAGAAACAGACCAAATAAAAGAAGAGGTGGAATTGAACTATTGATAAGAAATAACTACATCTCTACAGAAATAGAGCACAACAATGATGAAAACTGTCTTGAATGCATTTGGGTCAATATAAAAGGGGGGGGGGAAATGACATTGCCATAGGTGTATACTAAAGGCCACCCAACCAAAAAGAGGAAATGGATGGTTTTTTTGCTAGTCAGTTAACTAAGATATGTAGGAAGCACTTCGCAGTAGTAATGGGGGACTTTAACTACGCTGACATCAACTGGGAGACAAACTGCACCAAGTGCAAGATCCGGTTCCTGACAAACTTAGCAGACAGCTTTGTATCTCAAAAAGTAGAAAAGGGAACTAGGGGAACAGCCATATTGGACTTAATTCTCACTAGCAGAAATGAAATGATAGAAGATATTGAACTAACAGGAACCTTGTGGGTGACTGATCATGCAATATTAGAATTCAACATTATGCAAGCACAAGCAATAAAACATAGTCAAACTAGACTCTTGGACTTTTAAGAGAACTAATTTCAATTAACTTAGAGAGAGCTATAGAAGAATTCCATGGATGAGAATCCTCAAGGGATGGCAAGGCGTCGCCGGAGGCAGCCATTTCTTGGCTGTCAGCCTCGCGGCTCCATAGAGCCGCCGAAAACAGCGCCGATCAGCTGTTCGGCAGCTTGGAAGCCCCCACCTCGGGAGAAGAGAAGGGGGTGAGCGTCCAGGTAAGGGTAGAGCTCTCCGGGGCCGCCAGAACTTAAAGTTTTGGCGGCGGAAGGATTGAGCCCCCCCGAAGCCTGGGCATGCTCCAGACTGCGAGGCGTCTCTGCTCCGGGTTTTTTGGAGCAGAACAGGGCATTCGCATCCATCCCTGCTAGCAAGGAAGAGCCTTTGAGAACGAGGACGCAGGCAGAGCGATGCAGGAGATTTTGGTGAAGATGAGGTGTTGATCTTTAACTCAATGGACTTTGCTGAATCTGTAAGTGAAAGTGCGTAGCTAACAATAGTGGGTGAAAATGGCGGCTATATCTTCTAAAGTTCCTGCTTTGATGCAGCAGTCTTCGGTGAAAACTTCATTGTCCTCTGCATCTGAATCTGTATCAGCTTTTACAGCAAAAGATTTGCAGAATCTGTTGCAAGAGACAATGGGAAAGCAAATGCAGCAATTTGTTGAGATAATGGAGAAAAAGTTGGAGGAGATGTTTACAGAGAAATTAACACAATTGAGAGCAGACATTACATCTGCAATACAAAGCATGGTTAAAAGCATTGAGATTTTGGATAACAAAGTGGAAGATCTTGTTCAAAATGATATTAGACTGGAAGCCAAAATGACAGAAACTGAAAATGTGATAAAGAAAATGGATTATGATTTGATTTCGACACAGTATTATCAGATGGAATTTGCTTTAAGAATTAGAGGTCTGAAAGAAAATCCTAAGGAAAATTTGAAGGAAATGGTTTCTGAGGCTTTGGAAGGGGTGTTGGAGCGACCAGCAGATGAAATAATGCAAGATATAGATAAAATATTCCGTGTTAATTCGTGGATCGCAAGACAAAGGAAAATACCCAGAGATGTGGTGGTTAACTTTACAAAGAGAATTTTTAGAAATGAAGTTATCCAGGCCTCCTACAATATTGATTTTGTAATTGCTGAGCAAAAAGTTCTGATTTTAAAAGAGATCCCCGCAAAAGTTTTAAGAAAAAGGAAGGAATTTGCTTTTTTGACACAAGAATTGAGACAATGTGATATCAAGTTTAGATGGCAAATACCAGTGGGTATGGTGGTGACATATGAAGGTACGAGGTATTGTTTTACCACGGTGATTCAGGCACGTGATTTCTATTTCTTTTAAAAGCAGTCCCCATACCATCTTTGGAATCTACAAAGAAAAAAGGTGAGAGAGAGTCTCAATGTTCCAGAGAGAACCCGCAGGTTGCTGAAGGGTTAATGCAGACAGATGTGAAAGGTACAGGAGTGGGTCAAATTTCATTACCACTGGAGAAGGCCAGAAATGGGAAGAGGCATGCTGCTTCTGGACGAATGAATCAAGCCTGAAGACTTAGTCACGTAATTGTAAGAGACAACAATGTAATAAGGATTATGGGAATTGGAATTGCTAGAAGGACTAAATATTTGGGGATATATTTTTTACCCTTATAAAATAACTATGTAAGACTTTGTGTTGTTTTAGTTTTAAGATGATTATGTAAAGTTAATTGGGAAGATTTGTAGTAGTGTTTATTGATATTCTGTAGGTTATGATTTGTTATTTGGATGGAAAATTTTAAGCTTGGAAGGTAATGTATGGTATTTTAAGTTGTATAATACATCAGGAGAAGGGAAGGTTGTATAAACCTGGTTTTAGTATGTTGAAGCTTAGTTGGATAGAAGAATAGTTTTATAAAATTGATATAAATTGTCTTCTTTGTGATTGAAGCTAACTTGTAATATTTTTATGGGTAATATTGGAATAGGTAATAGAATATAAGAATATAAGAATGATGTGATTATATAAAAAATTTTTAAGTTTGGAAAGTAATCTATGGTATTTTAAGTTGTATAATACATTAGGATAATATGAATTTAAAGCTTAGTTGGAATGAGGAATAACTTTAGACAATTGATATAAATTGGTTTATTTAGGATTGTTTTTATTGGGTATTAGATTGAAGTATTATTTTGTATTTAAATAATCACTGATATGATATGTTTGGAATTTACCTGTATGAGTTAAAGTTTGATAGTTTAAATAGTTTAGGATTGTTCGCGTAAGTTAGATTATGATTGTTTGTATTTTTTATACCCTGTGTTTTGGTATTAGGTTGGAAAGTATTATTTTGTATTTGTATAATTATTGATATGATATATACATATATGTTTGGAGTTTACCTATATGAGTTAAAGTTCGATAGTTTAAATAGTTTAGGATTGTTTGCGAAAGTTAGATTATGATTGTTTGTATTTTTATACCCTGTATTCTGCTCTGGGAAGTGGGGGGGAGGGGAAAGGGAGGGAGGGGTTGGGGAGGGTTGGGGAGGGGGAAGAGGGTGGGAGGGGAGGGGGTTGGGAGGGGTTTTTTTTCTTTTTTTTTGGTTTGTTAAAGATAAAATGTATTGTAAAACTTTTCAATAAAAAAAGAGAATCCTCAAGGGGAAAACAACTCAAGAAGCTTGGGAAATTTTAAAAAGTGAGATTATAAAAGCCCAGGCTAACACAATACCAATGAAGAAGAAAAATAACAGCTCTCAAAAGAAACCAGCATGGCTGCATAAAGACCTCTCTGATAAATTGAAAGCCAATAAGGACAAGTATAAAAAGCAGAAAGAGGGGCACATAATTAAGGCAGAATATCAGCAAATAGCCCAAACCTGCAAAGTTGAAGTGAGGAAAGCTAAGGCTTAAAATGAACTACGATTTGCAACAAAAGTCAAAAATAACATAAAAAGCTTATTTTAACATGTAAAAAACAAGAAAAAAGTCAAGGAAATGACTGGTCCATTAGTGGGAGAAAGTGGCAAGCAGGTAATGGGCAACAGGGAGAAAGCAGAACTACTTAACTTGTTTTTTGCATCCGTCTTTACACAAAGGGAAAAAGTCCAATCTATCAAAAACAGTACTGAAAAAAAGAGATTAGAAACACGTTAAAATAAGCAAGAAAATGTTAAGTAAGCATCTGTCCACCCTAGACAAGTTCAAATCACAAGGACCAGAAGGATTATACCCCAGGGTTCTGAAGGAACTGGCAGACATCATCTCAGTATCACTGAATTATATCTTTCAAAGATCCTGGAGCACTGGGGAACTACCAGAGAACTGGAAAAAAGCTGATGTAGTTCCCATCTTCAAAAAAGGGGAAAAAATAGATTCAGGAAACTACAGACCTATCAGCCTGACCTCAATACCTGGGAAGCAACGAGTCAACAAACACCTAGAGCAGACATGTCAAACACAAGGCCCGGGGGCCAGATCTGGCCCGCGAAGTGGTTTCATGCGGCCCGCGAAGCCATCCTGGAAACAGTGAGGGACCGGCCCCCACTGCCTTGGCCCTGGCCCAGAGACCCTCCTCCTGCCAGAGACCCTCAGATCTGTCCCACTACTGCCCAGGCCCCCATAGGCACCCTTGATGGGAACGATGTAGAGCTGGCCATACGCACTGTAGCCACGCCCACCCAGTAGGCCACGCCCACCCAGGCCATACCCACCCGGCCCCCTGAGGGCAACTGTAATGCTGATGTGGCCCTCAATGAAATTGAGTTTGACACCCCTGACCTAGAGGCAAACAAAGTCATTACCAAAAGCCAACATGGGTTTGTCAAAAACAGATCATGCCAGACAAATCTTACTGCATTCTTTGATCAGGTGACAAAATTAGTGGACCAGAGGAATGCTGTGAACATAATTTACTTGGACATCAGTAAGGCATTTGATAAAGTAGACCACAACCTACTACTTGATAATATTAAAAAATGTGGGTTAGACAGCATCACCACCAGATGGATTTGTAGCTGGCTGATTGGCCGTTCTCAGTATGTGGTCCTCAATGGAACTGCATCTACATGAAAGGAAGTGTATAGTGGGGTGCCCCCAGGGCTCTGTTCTGGACCCAGTGCTCTTCAACATTTTCATCAATGATTTGGATGAGGGGATAAATGGGGAACTAATCAAATTTACAAATGACACCAAGCTGGCAGGAATAGTCAACACTCCAGAAGATAGGCTTAAGATACAGAAGGATCTTGACATTCTTGAATATTGGGCGCTATCTAACAAAATGAAATTTAATGGTGAAAAAAGTAAGGTTCTACATTTAGGCAAGAAAAACCAAATGCACAGGTACAGTATAGGTGGTAACTCGCTCAATTGTAGTTAACTGTGAGAATACTAGTGGACAATCATTTAAATATAATCCAGCAGCTGCCAAAAAAGCCAACACAATGCTAGGCTGCATTAACAGAGAGATAGAAGCAAGATCACGTGAAGTGTTAATACCACTTCATAATACTTTGGTAAGGCCACACTTGGAATACTGCATCCAGTTTTGGTCACCACGATGTTAAAAAGATGTTGAGACTCTAGAAAGAGTGCAGAGAAGAGCAACAAAGATGATTGGGGGACTGGAGGCTAGAACATATAAAGAACGGTTGCTGGAATTGGGCATGTCTACAGTAGTTTAATGAAGAGAAAGACTAGGGGTGACATGACAGCAGTGTTCCAAAAATCTCAGGGGTTGCCACAAAGAAGAGTGAGTCAAGCTATTCTCCAAAGCACCTGAAGGCAGGACAAGAAGCAATGGATGAAAACTAATGAAGGAGAGAAGCAACCTTTAACTAAGAAATTTCCTGACAGTTAGAACAATTAATCAGTGGAACAACTTGCCTCCAGAAGTTGTGAATGCTCCAAAACTGAAAGTTTTTAAGAAGAGATTGAATTACTATTGTCTGAAATGGTATAGGGTTTTCTGCCTAGGCAAGAGGCTGGACTAGAAGACCTCCAAGGTCCCTTCCAACTCTGTTATTCTATTCTATAGATCACAGGACCTGAAACTGCTATGGGAAACAACTTTTCAACTACCCTCCTCAAGCTCAACAACTTCACATGCTGCTGTTGTATAAAAATACAGTATGGACACATTTTACTATCGCTTATTAACTCCTCTAAGCCTTTCTCGTGAAATCATCTAGAATGATCTCTGTGATAAGATTTCATTGTTGGAGAACACTAAGTTGCTAAAAGAAAATATCCATTTTAAGCTTGTACAAAGTTTGTCTTCTTATTTTATCACATTTTCTTTTCTTCCCTTCTGATTCCCACTATCAATATAGTTTCTCTCTGGCCTTTCTTTTTTATCACTTTCTTTCATTTCTTGCCAAATGAAGCTTCTAGTTGTTGTGTCAGGTATCTACAGATATTTCCATTAAGTTATTTTCATTATTAAATGTAGCTTAATCCTTTCTCACTCTTTTCCCAAACAAGTGCTTTTTATGTTTTAAGTTCAAGTCCCAGACTTCCCAGTTTCAGAATTCTCAATTTTGGTATTTGAAATCTAAAAGGATGCTGGGTTTGGAAAAGATGCTACATACACGTACTTAACTTGTTTTAAAGATCTAAAAGGCTAATGATAAGAAAATGAAGCATAAAAATGAAAACTAGGATGACTATCGTTCTGTTCTTTGCATTTTTCTCTTTCAGCAAGAATCTTATGGTTTTGAAGACGCATCTAAGGGGGAAGTAGATTTTCAAATTGGAAGCACAGCTCTGTGGAAAGCATGAAATTGTCAAGGGCAGAAGAACCCTTGGGAATAAAAGAATCATAAATCCGGCTAGGTACTTGATTCGATTACTTTTAACATGGTTTGGAGCAGACTTTTAAATGGTGCATTTTGGGGTTGAGGACTATAATGGATGAAGCAATTATATTACATAGGATAAGCAGACAGGCAGGGCTAGAATTTTCCATTATCGTCCTTGTTTTATTGGGAGTGGCATTTATATTTTTAATTATCTTGACCCTATTTTAAAAGTTATAGGACAACTTTCTAATCTTATCCACAACTGCATCCAGAAATCTGCCCTCCTCCCCCATACACCTCTGCAATAGCATGAACTAAAGAGAAACAATATAGAGATCCTGGGGTACCCATATTAGAATCAATAATACATTTTTTCCTCCTGAAATGCATATACTCACTGGCCAATTTTAAAAAACCCTCCACTTTATTTTCCCTCTTCCTTCAAATAATCTGAATAAAACCTTACATCATCAATTTATTTGAAAAGCAAATTACACAAACAAATCCGAGTGCTGAATGAAAATTATCAGGATTTTTGAACATATGGGAAGGAAATTGTACAAATCAAATAAAACAGGCCAGAACAAATGTGTCCCTGCAGCCCCTGAGAGACTGACTATTGAATGCTAGCTATGGCATCTATAAAGGAATGGTATCACCAAACAAACTTTAGCTGTATGGAAAGTAGGAGATATTAATTAGCAGCAATATTATTCTCATACACACAAAAATTCAATATATAAATAGCATAAACATCCTAATTTTGTTGTAATTTTGATCTATCTCATTCAATCTATCTTGACTGAAGCCAGCTTGTGTGCTTTAGAGATTTCAGTTAGGATAAGATGATGATCCCAGAATCTGACAATAATGATCATGTGTTGATCCCAATATCTGCTTCAGAGTTAGAAAAGGAAGCTAATCTGCAAGGAAAAGAGATTGAATACACCTACTGATGCAATTCAATACCGAAGGATGGCAAATTCTAAGCTATTGTTCAAATATTCCATCTAAAAATACAATTCTACCTCAAAACACTGGAAAAATTCTTTGCTTATCCCATTTCCCAATCTCTAGTTTCCCACTGACAGGAATCTCCTGCTCTCTCCTCTCTCCTGAAGGCATAACCTCTTTCCCCCATCTTCAGCTGCTCTGAAGGCAGTTTTGCATCTTTTTGTGCCATGGGTGATTATATGGTTTTTATTTAGTTTTTCTTGCCACAAAATGCAAAAGCAATGAAGAAAGAATAAGGCCCAGGAAACAACTGGCTGCCAAAGTTGGGTAGCCATATGAGTCAGTTAAAGAGACTTTAATGCTTATTGGTTCAATGGAGGATGAAGGGCAGCAAGAACAGTGTGTGAAGGTATGGAAATGCTCTAGCACAGAGGTCCCCAACTTTTTGGGCACCAGGGACCAGTTCCTTGGAGAGAGGTTTTTCCAAGGCCCGGAGGATGCATGGTTTTGTGTTCTGCCTGCATCTCACGGATCGGGCTTTGTTTGTTTGTGAGGACCAGTTGCTGGCATGCCGCGGCTGCTACTTGTCTACGGACCGGGGTGGTTGGGGACCCCTGCTCTAACATATGCAGGCTTCATTGTTTGCATGGAAGTACTCTTA
This sequence comes from Vipera ursinii, assembly GCF_947247035.1. NCBI lineage: Eukaryota > Metazoa > Chordata > Lepidosauria > Squamata > Viperidae > Vipera > Vipera ursinii. The sequence continues at coordinate 76,777,179 of NC_139517.1, forward strand.
ATTTATGTAGTCACTCATTCTCACTTTCTGAAGCTCTAAATACATCTCATCCTTACTTCTGTATACTGTGTTAAATCCAGAAAAATAAAAAGTGGGTCTTAATTTAGCTAAACCTAATTATAATGGGTCCCATGTATATGGAACTTATGTGTTAGAACTACCAACTACAAACCAATTTTATTTGGGCTGTTAATTCCAACATGATCCTCAATACGTTTATTTGGTCATAGGCATACTTATTCATTAATTATTTAGCATTAGAACATTAAACGCATTTCTAATCAATGCACTCAATTAATATTTAATATTGACTAGTGTGATGAGGATTGATATAGAGAGAGGATAATTGTACTAATTTAGCTTAAATTAGTTTAATTTACTTGCATTAGCAACATATTTTAATGTTACACCTTTAGCTGTTTTATTTTTTTAAAACAAGTTTTATTGGTTTTTCAGTTAAAATCTATATATTTAGAAAGCATCATGATGACTGGGTAATCAGAGATTCAGTAACAGAGTTTTCAGTACATAATTCAGGTTACATTATCAAAACATCCTTCTCAATTTCCCTTAACATTTCATACAACCAGTTTAAACTAATAAATTTCTAGAAATAGCATGGTCAGTTGAAAAATTTGTCAATTCAATTTCATTGAGATATATCTATGTCCTGTTATTAAAGTTTACCTAATTTTAATTTTAATTATATTATTCAAATTTACCCTTTAACATCCCAAATAATATTCACAACCCAAATTTCCCTTATTTCATTGCAGCAAAAACTATAGCATCTAACATGTACACAGTGGCTGAGTAGCTATGTTCTACCTAATAAACATTGTCTGTTTCATATCCTAATACATCACATGTTACTGACAGGACCACAGCCTATGTTTATCAATCTACAACTATTTATACACAACCAGATTCTGTTTTAAATTTTAGCTAATTCTTAATTCTTAAATAGAATAATCAAACATCTTTTAACATCAAATGTGGGGTCTATAAACCAAATTTCCATTATGTCAGTGCACAAGTTATAATGTCTAAAATAAGCCTAATAGATACATAAACACATTCTAGTTCTATCTCATAAACATTTTCTATTTTAGATCCTGATAGGTCACTGATTAGTAAAAGGAGAACCTTTAATAGTTCTCTAAGAAGTCACTTTTTAAATCTAACTCTGGCTTTTTTTTTGCCAATCAGGTTTCTAGACCAAGGCCTTTGAATTGCCAGATAGGTCTCTCTTCGCTCCAATACATATTATTTGAATCGAAGGAGACCATCTAACCATCAGTGGTCCACAAAAACCAAACCATTTGTAATCATTATTTCGTTGCCCTGTTAGTTCTAGTCTCTGTATTTGCTCTAAAAACTTTATCTTCAGTTCAGTCTGGATTCCTCTTCCCTCTGGGTTCATCTGCTTTAAATAGAGAGTCTTATCCAATTTTGTAATCAATGCTTCGCTATCCAGGCTTTCAGAAAACTGTCTTTGTTGATCTTCCATGTCCTCTATGTTAGCATCACTATCTTGCACATTAAGTTTTCCCATAGTACATTGTTGGTCCTTAAGGTTATTTGCCATAGTGATAGTTCCTTGTACTTTTAAAGTTGTTGGTTCTTTGGATAGTTGTTGCTTATATTCCTCTGTCTCAATAGTAATATCTTCCAATTTTGTTATATTCTGAAGTGTAAATTCTTTAGTTGCAGTCTGGGTTTCAATTTGTGACTTAAGGTTGGCATGTAAATTATTAAATCTGGAGATAGACATCTCAGTGACTCTGTAGATTGTTTCAAGTATAAGGTTATAGTCAAGTGAGGTTTGTAGCTGATCCTTCTCCATTTTGTAATAATTATAAATTGTCCTTGGTAGAGGCTATTTTTCAAACAAAAATCAGTAGGAGTCCACCTCCACAAGTCTAAGCCAAATTCATCTTCAGCTGTTTCAGGTTTTTATCTTAATGCCAAGGTCAGTCCAAAATGTAAGCAAGCTTATTTGCCAATAGTATTCACTAGATATCCCCAGAGTACTTCAAAACCTTTTCAGACAGTATCTTTTTATTTCTTTTTTTTGGTCCCCTTTTTTAGACTAATAAGTAGAATAGTCCATTTCTGTAAATATAGGAACTTTGGGCCAAAGGTAGAAAGGCAGTAAGTCCAATAAATCAGTATAATTTAATACAAGGCTTTTTCTTTTCTCTCCCAATGTAGACAAAGGCCGCTCTTAAGGAGGGTGGGGAAAAGAAATCCCTTCCCTCTCTCCTTGTAGGGGGAAGCAAATTCGAGAAGCTTTTGGCAGGGAAAGTTGACAATTAGGAAAACAAGAAGGCAATTCTCACCCAGTTTTCAAGTGATTTCAAGTGCATTGTTGTGCTTTTGGCTTTGGCAGGAAACGGCTAAATGATGGGCCATGGGAATGGCCGATCCTTTCTTCTTCGGTTCAGAGAGTAGCTCCAAGCCAATGGGAGGGCCGTCACCCTTCTACTGCCGACTGGAAAGACTTCTCCCCCACTCATCGCCCCTCCAGGGTGACTTTTGACCCCTTTACAGGGGCCCCCTGATAAAGAAATCCAGGCGACATGAGGAGCGATTCCCTCGTGCATCTGGGAGCACTGAAAGTCCAGAACTGGAAGCCACCTTTAGCTGTTTTATGATTTAGTATGAATTTGGTTGTACAAATGAATAGGGTTTTATTGATTGATTGATTGATTTTCTCTACACCCCTTCCCCCATAAGAATAGAAAACACTCCCTGAGTTCACAATCCCCAAAATCTTTTCCCCAACATAACTATGTACAATTGGCCCCCCAGGACTCCCATGCCTCCCCCTCAAGTTTGCACAAAGTCTGAGAGGTAAGCAGGAGGCCTATGGTCCCGGCTAGATCGCCTCAGGGGTTTCCCCCCTACTGGCAAGGTGTTGCAACTTGTGTTGTCGGGCCTGATGTTGTGGTGTGCCCCAGGTACTGGTGATGATGTTACAGGTGTGGTGTTGTGACCGACCTCCTTGGACCTGGAGTTATGAGGGCTCCCTGGTACTGTGGAAGGTGTCACAGCCCCATTATTATTGTCCCAATGTTGATGGTGTAGGAATTGTCCCCAAGACCAAGATTTGGCAACCACTCTCCTTTCCTCAGTGCCCCCTTTGTCATTTTGATTGGATTCAGGTCCGGGAAGATCCTCCTGGTTGTCACTATCTGGAACCTTTTCAGGAGCCTGTCACCTGAGCTGGTCAACATGTCTCCTCCATTAGAGACCCCCCTCCACCCTTACAATGTATGACAATGGCCCTGTTCTCTCAACCACTTCCCTCTGTACCCATGCATGGCCAAAGCCGTAGTTCCTTGCCCATATGGAGTCCCCCTTAGCGAATTCTCTGGGGGTCTTTGGGTATTCAGCACCCACTACCACTCTGTCCAGATGTAGTCTGTCAAGAGTGGTTATAAGACGCCTGCCCCACCTAAGTTCCGCTGGGCTGTTCCCTGTAGAGGTGCAGGGTGTGGTGTGTTGGTGTAGTAAGAATTTGGCCAACTGTTGTTTCCAGTCTCCTTGAATGATGCGCTTCAATGCGTCCTTTGTGGTGCGCACCATGCGTTCAGCCAAGCCATTAGTCGAAGGGTGGAAGGGAGCAGAGGTGACGTGTCTAATTCCATTGGTCTTCAGAAACGCCTGGAATTCCGAGGAAGTAAATTGTGAACCGTTATCAGGGACCAATACATCGGGAAGGCCATGTGTGGCAAAGAGTTCCCTGAGCACTTGAACAGTCCCTGTTGTGGTCATGCTACTCACAGGTACCACCTCCAACCATTTGGAGTGGCTGTCCACCACTACCAAGAATGATTGACAGTTAACTGGGCCTGCATAATCAATGTGGACTCTGGACCAGGGTGTGTGTGTTTCCTCCCACTTGTGGACTGGGGCGTGAGGCTGTTCTGGCCGAGATCTTTGGCAGGTGTAGCAACCAGCTACCTGCCCCTCAATGTTATTGTCAAGGCCCAGCCACCACAGGTAGCTCGCCAACACCTTCATTCGTACCACCCCTGGATGACCCTCATGTAGTGAGTGAATGACCCTGTCTCTCAATGTTTGTGGTATGATGACCCGGCATCCCCACAACAGGCAACCCTTGTGTGTGGACAACGCGTGCCTCCTGGTGAAGAATGCCGTGAATTCTGGCCCTAGGGATTTGTCTTGCCACCCAGTGTTTACCCACGTCTGTGCCCTACTCAAGATTTTGTCTGTGGGTGTTTTGGCTGCAATGTCTCTGGCACTGAGGGGACATTCTGGCAGATCTTGGATGGCTAGCATTTGGGCTGCGGGTGTGGGATCTGGTTCTGTGTGATTTAAGGGGAGTTCTGCTTAGACTGTCAGCATGGCCCATTTCCTTGCCCGGCTTGTACACTAATTTGCATGCATAAGCTGACAGGAAGATGGACCACCTGAGCATTCTGGGTGACAGGATTTGCAGGGTCTGTTTGTCTGTTGTAAACAGGCCTAATAATGGTTTATGGTCTGTGAAAAAGGTGAAGCTCCTTCCATACAAGTAGTAATGGAAGTTATTTACTCCAGCAACTATTGCCAAGGCTTCCTTGTCTATTTGGGCATAGTTACGTTCGGCCCCAGACAATGTCCTAGAGTAGTAATAGGCAATGGGGACCGGTTTGCCATCCTCATCTAAGTGGCTTAACACAGCCCCCACCCCATAAGGGGAAGCATCACATGCAATGCAGATTGGTTTGTTTTCTATGTAATGCGTGATTGCGGCATTGCTTGTGAGCAAGTCTTTTAGGGCTTGGAAACTGGTGTCATGTACCTTAGTCCAGTTCCATGTGGTGTGCTTGTCCAGTAATCTGTGCAGAGGTTCAGCAATAGATGCTTTGTGGGGTAAAAAGGCATGATAGAAATTGAGTAACCCCAGGAAAGCTTGCAGCTCCGCCTTACTTTTAGGCCTGGGGGCCTCCTTGATTGCTTGCACCTTAGATGCTGCGAGTTGAACCCCCTGCGCATCAATTCTGAACCCCAAAAACTCTCTTTCTGACACTCCAATGCTGCACTTTTCCCTTTTGAGCTTGAGGCCAGCAGCAAAAAATCTCCCTAAAACAGCCTGCAGCCGTTCTGCCAGAACCTCCTCTGAGTCCCCTGCAATGAGAACATAATCGAAGCACGGGCATACCCCCGGTACGCCCTTAAATGTTCGCTCCATCACCTCCTGGAAGATGCCTGGAGCTACACTAACTCCGAACTGCAACCGGTCTACCCGGAACGCCCCCTTGTGGGTTACAATAGTCTGTGCATCTGCGGTCTCTGGGTTGACCAGGAGTTGCTGATAAGCCTGAGCGAGGTCCAGTTTGGCGAAGATTGCACCGCCCTGGAGCGATGCAAGGATGCTGCTGACCGTGGGCACTGAGTATGCATGTGGATTTAATGCTTTATTGAGTGTGCATTTATAGTCAGCACAGATCCTCACCTCGCTGTTTGCTTTGATTGGGGTCACAATGGGGTTTTCCCACTCAGTTCCCTCGACCGGCTGCAACACCCCCTGCGTGACTAGCTTGTCGAGTTCCCGCTCAATTTTGTGTTTTAATGCGAACGGTACTCTCCGGGGTTTGATTTGGATGGGCTGTATGTTGGGGTTTAATTTGAACGCGATTGGTGGTCCCGTGTATTTTCCCAGCATTTCAACGAAAACGTCTGCAAATGCCTTGCACACTGACTCGATGCTGGGAACCTGGGTCTGGTGAATTCCGATAATGCGGATTCCCAGTGCTTGAAACCAGTTTAACCCTAACAGGCTGGTTCTTTGTCCCTTGACCACTAGGATGTCCAAGGGCCCCTGGAACTCCCTGTACTGCACAGAGAAGGTAGCCTCCCCTCGGACTTGTATTGGGGTGTTCTGAAAATCGGTTAGGGTGATGCTAATGACCTCAAGGGGACCTGCTGGCCGCTCCGGCTGCAAATTCATTTATAAGTCTCAGAAGAAATGACAGAGACTGATGAGCTGGAGTCCAGCTCCATTTTACAGGGAACCCCTTGCAGATGCAGATGACCTGAATTTGCAGGTGGCTCGGTTATGATTTCCTCTGCACCTGGCGCATCTTTGTTTAGACCCCCCCCCGCACTTGCATCCAGAGCATTTCTTCTCCTGGCAGGTGGCAGTGGCTGTCGACTGTTGACCCCTCAGGCTATCATGCTGCTCCAACGGTTGGTTTGCCTTCAGGTGTAACGCATCTACCTCTGCCGCCAGTTTGTCCTCACTGCTTCTTCCAGGTCTGCTCGTCTGATGCACGGTGGTGCTCGGGCTGCTGTGACTGGCTTTGCCCATCTCTGGTTTCTCCGTTAGTTCCCAGGCCAGTACTTCTTCCTGGACCATCTTGAGAGTCAGGTTTGGTTTGGCGAACAATTTCTGCCGCAACCTCCAGTCCCTGAGTCCAAAAACAATTCGGTCGTGCAGCCTGTTCTCTAGGTTTTCAAAGTTGCATAAAAAAGCCGCCTGCCGGACTGCGGCTATGAAGGCGGCTGCCGATTTGCCCAGCTGCTGATCTCTTTTCACGAACTGGAACCTCCATGCTACCTCTGACATGTACGGGTTGAAGTGTTGGTTCAGTTTGGCAATGAGGTTGCCATAGGTCACAGCACTGATGGCCATCGGTGAGCACAACCCCACTGCCAGGTTGTAAATGTCTTTTCCGCAAGTACTAAGCAGTGCAGCAACTTTCATGCCATCCTCAGTAATGCGGTTCACCTTCATGAAGAACTCCAGCTGCCCCATGAATGCCTCCCACTCTTCAGGCTGAGCGATGTTAAAAACGGGAGCCTGACCGACCTGAGCCATTGCGTCCGATCCGAGTGATTGTACTTCGACTTCAGGCGAGATACCTGGCGGCTGCAGCTGACTGCGGGTGTCTTACCGCTGATCGAAGCAGCATCCCACCTTCGTCGCCACTGTTAAGTTGGGTTCACGGATGGAAGAGACGCAGGCGTTGGTGTATGCATGATCTTTTCACATCACTGTCTTTCTCTATCTAGGATGGCCTACTTTTAGGTATGCCTATACAAAATGAAGACTCTGAGACATTTCCTTTCATTCTAATCATGAAACCTGGACAATCTCCATAAAATTGTGTCAACAAATACTCAATTGCACCTTAATACAGAAAAATCCCTTCCTTGCTTAACTATATACCTGTCACATCATCTGTTCCCAGAGAAATTTTCACCACATATACATTCTCTTTTCCTTTAAATATATATATTTTTAGATTTTTGTTATTATTCTCAATCAAATTTTCACATGAGTGAAAGTTATTTCCCGTAATACTGGGTGCAACACATTGAATTATTTATTGCCTCTATCTGCATCTTCCAAAACACTTTTTGGAAATGACACTTAAGTAAATTTATACCAAGGCTTTTTAAACTGGCTATGTTTCTGGACCATTGAATTGCCTAGTACTTTTCTTTTTTTCTTTTTCTTTTTGATGGAAAAATAGTCTATTTCATTTCTATGTCTTTTAATACACTGTATTTTCGTCTTAGAAGATACCTTCGTCTTTCTGGTTTTTATTTTAACGATCTCTCTCTCTCACCATATAAATAAATATTATAGTATACTGTAATATTGGAATAATAGCCATTTCTTGAGAGGAAGAGAAGTCAATCTTCTCTCTCTCCTGGTTGATCAATATCCTGAGTAATATTTCCAATACCTTGCATGGGCAATCCGATATTCAAATCTGTAACTCACAAAGAAAACCTGCATCCAGTCAGTAAAATGCCATCAATTCCATCAACCCGAAGGGCACCGCCGAATAAATGGTTTGCTGTCCGCTGCAGACCGCACTGAATTAGGAGTGTTACACGCGTGAACACCCTTTGTCGGTGTCTGTGTGTTTGTGTGTAATAGAGGGGGGAGGGAGAGGGGGGAGTGTGTTTGTGTGTGTGTGTCTGTGTGTGTGTGTGTGTGTGTGTGTGTGAGAGAGAGAGAGAGAGAGAGAGAGAGAGAGAGAGAGAGAGAGAGAGAGAGAGAGAGAGAGAGAGAGAGAGAGAGAGAGAGAGAGAAGGAGCGATCTCCTTAACGATATTTTCCTGGCTAGACTATGTGGCTTACCTCCGTTGAAATGCCGCCCAAACCTTCCCCAGAGTGCCGAGAAGAAACCGGGACTACTTCGCTTACACAGGAGGACAACTCGCGACTCCTTCCGAGCTGCTAGCAACCCAGAAGGCCAATAGCACATGTTGCCTAGCATCTGTCATGTGACTGTCGCTGCCCAATCTCTTGGCCTTTCTTATGCCGGCTTCCCGAGAAATCTTCCCTACGGTTCCCAGTTTGGTCGGGTTAGACACAATGGGAACGAGCGGGAGACCCACTCCTCTTGTTTGTGCATATAAGTGTCACCAGGTAGAAAGTGTCGGCGTTTCTCGGTTGACAACAGGCAAGAGAACGGGGATAAAGCTGGGAAAGAATTCCAGCTATGAAAGCATACAGAAAGCGCTCCAAGGTGGAGGCTTGCATTTTTTCCAACGGAATCCGAAGTAGGTAAGTGGAAGATGAACAGCAGTGACTGAATAGAAATGAGGATGTTTAAAACCGCAGGGATTGGTTATTACAGAGATTAGAAGAAGATTTACAAATGCCTATAACCCCTGTAGTAATTTATAAATATTGGATTAGTTTTAAACGGCTGAAATCGGATGTCCCATATTTCGCTGGGATTCTGCCGATAAACACTACATTAAAAGCAACCAGGTTTCACTGTAGATTTACGTTAATTTAATGCTTTATCAGGACAAATAAGTAACTCTTAATAACAGCACAGTGTCAAATACAGATGCACAAAAAAGTCCCATACTAAAAAATGAGAGGACAAAATTTATTGCCAGATAACTAGACAGTGAACTTGTAATTAAGTCGATATAATATAGTATGCTTGCACTACTCAGCAAACCAGTTCTGCTTAATTTTTGAAGTAGAAACTTCAAACATATATATATATATATATATATATATATATATATATATATATATATATATATATATATATATATATATATATATATATAAAATTTAGGTAATTATAGTACAATGGAGTTGATTTGTACCCATCCTTCCTGTAACTTTTATGTTAATAAAAAGAGCTTTTACTTAAACAATTTAGACAAAAAGAATTGCATTAAAAAATCCACAGGTGGGCAGTATCTTTATTTGGACCACCCAAATTGGCAGAAAAATATGTGCCAATTTTGAAGTTTCTTCAAATATTGATAAATGGGAATCATTAAATTTCACCTTTTAGGAATAGTTGAATGCTCTCAAAATGAATATTATTCCCAGATTAATTTATATTTTGAGAGGAATTCTAGTATTATTTTCAGAAAATAAGTTCATTGTTTAGAACATTTCTACGGTGTTCTTTGATTCCAAGAATATTTTAGATTCAGAATATTTTCAGAAAATGTGATTATCAGTAAATGAGGGAGATTTGGTTTTCCAAATCTGGAGCTATATCACCATGCTTAGCAATTGTCAAGTATTAAATACTGGAAGCCAACAATTATTATTAAATTTTTCATTTAGGCAACTTTGAAATATACAAATATAGCACCTTCGATTAGATAAACAGTAATAGACTCTAAATGGGTTGATGAACAGATGAATATAAATGAAAAAAAATCCCTCAGATAACCTAATATAGTGACAATCAATACCTTGAATTACATCCAGTGACACCTGCCAGTTCATGCAGCTTCCAAAGCAGTGGGGTTATCAGTGTATATAACAGGAAACCCCATCCACTGCCTGCCCTCCATTGCTGTTTCTGTATCCTCTGTAAACTGAATGCTTTTGAAGAAGCTCTGTACACAACAGAATATCCAAGAGACTAAGGCATGAGTGTGAGTAAGACATCAATTAACACACAATATGTAACTGTGGAAAGACCTTCATGGTTACAACTGCCACCTGTTCTTTAAGTAGAAGTTATGAGTCTAGGACAGGTGTAGGCAACCTTGGCTCTTTTATGACTCCAACATTTCAACTCCCAAAATTCCTGAGCCTGCCATGCTGGCTCAGGAATTCTGGGAGTTGAAGTCCACAAGTCATAAAAGAGCCAAGGCTGCCTACCCCTGGTCTAGGATGACCCCTCAACCAATGTACTACCTCTGAGCAGTGAAGTACTAAACGAAAGATACTCTGTACTAGAGTGATTCTGTCTGGTCTGTTCTTCCCTATACTGTACAAACCTTGAAGGCCTCTAGGTACAGGTTATCAGTTCTGCTGCATAATCTTGTAGCTGAGTTCTATAACTAGTTATCATCAGGGCTTTTTTTCTCATAGAACGCTCAGAATGGCGTTCCGGAACCTTTTTTTTTTTTTGCAAAAAACAAAACAAAAGCAACCCAGCTCCCTTATTGGTTTTCCTAAGCCTATTGCAGGGCTAGCAATCTTGGCTCTTTTTTATTACTCGTGGACTTCAACTCCCAGAAATCCTGAGCCAGCCATGCTGAGGGGAAAGGGAGAGGTTTCCAAGCTGAGCCATGGTGACTCAGGAATTCTGGGAGTTGAAGTCCTTGAGTCATAAAAGAGCCTGCACTAGAGGAGGACATTAAAATTATTTACAGGATTACTTCTTTAGGAACTAAACTTTTAGAATCTAAAACAGCTAATTCAGAAAAGCCAACAGGAAAGAACCTCACATTTTTCATCTGCTTCTGTCTTTTGGAAGGTAAAATTAGAAAACAAAATAATCTATTTCTTATGTTAACATCTCTGCAATGAAATCAAAGGTAACAGGAAAGAAATGAGAAACATTTTTCTCAATGTAATACGTCTAATTTAGCTGATTCTAGAAAAAAATAGTATCTTTTGTACACTCTTGAAAACTATTTTGAATCTAAACAATTCTTAAGAATGAAATATTCTTAATTTGGACTTTACTTTTACTGTTTGGACTGTTGTGTGTTTTGAAAAATAGATTATTTAGAATCTAGTTATGTTGCATTTCAGTCTAAATAATTAACCTAGTATATACATAACAATGTATGATGTTTTCCCTGGTGAGCTTAACATCAATAACAACATTTATTAAAAAGGCTAAAATAATTTCTGGGGGTATTATCTGTATAGTAAAATTTTGGACAAGCAGTGATCATGTTACATATGTGCATAAGCATAGTCAGTAGCATATGCCTTTTTAAAAATATCAAACATGTAAAGAAACAAAAATAAGTCCAAAATATCTGTATTACATCCAGAAATGCCAACTTTGCAACCAATATTTCTCATCCATAACTATGGCACCCTAAAGATACCTGCATACATGCAAATGTTTCTCTGGGATCAGTAAGGCAACAGGGATTGCTTTTTCCTTCCAGTAACATACCTAAAACCAGTTTATTGCATTTGGCAATTGTACTAAAAAATCTCATTAATTTAATTTGAAATCAAGTGAAAAATTGATTTAAATTATTTTATTAAAACAAATTAATGGCAATTCTTTTATAAAAGGTTGCCTCAAACAAAATGAGTTTGACATGCCTGCTCTAGATAGTTGAATGCTCCAAAATAAATTCTAGACCAGTCCTGTACATGCAGCCTACCAAGCACCCTTGGACAGAGCACAGGCTTTTTTTTAAGTAATAAAATCACCACCACTGCCCTGAAAGTCATGTTACCTAGTGCCTCCATGGCTTACAATGACCACAAGCTCCAACACTGTAGATGCTCCTCTAGTCACCAAATCATTGATTAGCCCACCAGCATTCCTTTGCAGACCACAAAGATTTTTAATTTATCAGTCGGCCTTTCCTTTCTACAATAATAATAATAATAATAATAATAATAATAATAATAATAATAATAATGATGATGATGATGATGATGATGATGATGAAGAAGAAGAAGAAGAAGAAGAAGAAGAAGAAGAAGAAGAAGAAGAAGAAGAAGAAGAAGTTGGAAGGGACCTTGGAGGTCATCTAGTCCAACTTCCTGCTCAGGCAGGAAACCCTATACCATTTCAGACAAATGGCTGGCCAGTCTCTTCTTAAAAACTTCCAGTGTTGAATGGAGAAAATGGATTGAGTTTATCCAGAACAAGTATAGGGTTAAGAAGTTTCATGTAGCATTTGAATAAGTCTTCTTTCTTTTTTTCTTTTTCTATTTTGGTTTCTTTATATATATTTAATATTACTAAGGTTTGTTTTATCCTATATAAGCTAGAGAGTGATGGATTTTAGAGTTTATAGTTGTTAGTATATGGTTGTTTATGATTGTTTTTTTTATATATATACCTTGTATTTAGCTCTGGGAAGTCGAGGGGGGAGAGGTAGGGGGGGAGGGAGAAGTGAGGGGGAGGGGGGATTTTTAAAGAAAAATTGTATGTTAAAACTTTTCAATAAAAAAAAAACTTCCAGTGTTGGAGCATTCACCACTTCTGGAGGCAGGTTGTTCCACTGGTTAGTTGTTCTAACTGTCAGGAAATTTCTCCTTAGTTCTAGGTTGCTTCCCTCCTTGACTCGTTTCCATCCATTGCTTCTTGGCCTGCTTTCAGGTGCTTTGGAGAATAGCTTGACTCCCTCTTCTTTGTGGCAGCCCCTGAGATATTGGAACACTGCTATCATGTCACCCCTCACCCTTCTCTTCGTTAAACTACACATACCCAATTCCAGCAACTGTTCCCTATATGTTTTAGCCTCCAGTCCCCCAATCATCTTTGTTGCTCTTCTCTGTACTCTTTCTAGAGTCTCGACATCTTTTTTACATCGTGGTGACCAAAACTGGATGCAGTATTCCAGGTATGGCCTTACCAAAGCATTGTAAAGTGGTATTAATACTTCACATGATCTTGATTCTATCCCTCTGTTAATGCAGCCTAGCACTGTGTTGGCTTTTTTGGCAGCTGCAGCACACTGCTGGCTCATATTTAAGTGATTGTCCACTAGGACTCCGAGATCCCTCTCACAGTTACTACTGTTGAGCAAGGTACCAGCTATACTACACCTGTGCACTTGATTTTTCCTGCCTAAATGTAGAACCTTACTTTTTTCACAATTGAATTTCAGTTTGTTAGATAGTGCCCAGTGTTCGAGTCTGTCCAGATCCTCCTGTATCTTAAGCCTATTTTCTGGAGTATTGGCTGTTCCTGCCAGCTTGGTGTTGTCTGCAAATTTGATGAGTTCCCCATCTATCCCCTCATCCAAATCGTTGATGAAGATGTTGAAGAGCTGCACAGACCTCTTCTAGATTTTCCTCTTGCCTTTCCGAGTAAACTCCTTGGTCTGTCATTGAGCAAGAATTGACTTTGTAGGGAAGCATATTATCATTTGATGTATATTTAACATATGTTCTACCTTTATTTACCAATTATATAATATTTGTATGCAATCCACATGGCGAGGTTTGGGGAAACTTACAATAGAAAAATATATATTTAAAATCATAAGATTAAAACATCGCCTGGCCCGCACTGCCTCTGCTGCCCGCATTGCGCAGCCCTGCCATATAGAGTGGGCTCTGCTGCTCCCACAGCACCAGCCACGCTGGCTCTGGTCCCAGGGAGGGGAGCCTGCCACCAACACCCTTCGCACCTGTGACTTCAGCAGCACCGCCCCCCCCCCGCCTCCTGCGCCCGCCAAGATGAGAGTTCTGGCACCTTTTTTTTTTTTAGAAAAAAAGCACTGGTTATCATCACTATACTGATATATCCATACCAACAAATAAACTCTCCAGTGACTTTATGTAGCTGTTAGAGAATAGAGAGGCATGGAACACTGCAAAAATGGAGGCAGATTTCTCACATGCACGGGTTGCCAACTGCAACTGACTCCTCAAGAAATAGGAGAAACATTAAAGAATGGTGCTCAGCCATACAATCCCTCTCCCCCAAATGTCTCAAATCCTTTCTAGAAGCATGTTGTGGTTATGGTATTAAAAATTGCTGAGACCTAAAGGAGGATGAAGAACATTGCACAGTTATCAACAACTGTGACTAATGCATTTGCATGCTGAATCATAGCCTGAAGACAATCTGAAGAGTCCAAGTCCAGATATTTTGGTTCTTTTAGAGCAGAAGTAGTAGCATGACTGTTTTTCTATCTCCTTCACTTTAAGAGGGAGGTTAGAAAATTAATATAAAGTTGTCCAAAATAGCGAGATCAAGCAATGACTTCTTGAACAGAGATGCACACCAACCTCTTTTAAAGGAGTGGGGAATATCCTAACAACCATACAAGTATGGACTGACTACTAATTGGATCCAACGTCCTGTCACCTTGTAAAAGGCTTAACAGTTATAAGAGGCATGGATCTTTTTTTTATTAAAAAGTTTTATAAAAGTTACAATACAAACCCACCCCCAAACCACCCCCTCCCCCTCCCCCACTTCCCAGAACTGAATACAGGGTTACAAAAATAACAATCAAAATCTAAATAACATTAACCAACTATATATATAACCAAGTTCCTAACGCACTTTAACTCCCCTTTAACATGAACACAAACAAGATAAAAGTAAACATAATAATAATAAGAACATAAAAACAAGATAATATCCATATTATTAAACAATACTAATAATAATAATAATAATAATAATAATAATAATAAAATATAATAAAAACTAATAAAAATACCATAAAAACATACTAATAATAATAAAGGTAAAGGTAAAGGTTCCCCCACACATGCGTGCTAGTCGTTTCCAACTCTAGGGGCCGGTGCTCATCTCCGTTTCAAAGCCAAAGAGCCAGCGCTTGTCTGAGGACGTTTCCGTGGTCACGTGGCCGGCATGACTAGACGCCGAAGGCACACAGAACGCTGTTACCTTCCCACCGGAGTGGTCCCTATTTTTCTACTTGCATTTTTACGTGCTTTCGAACTGCTAGGTTGGCAGAAGCTGGGACGAGTAACAGGTGCTCACTCTGCTACGCGGCACTCGGGATTCGACCCGCCAAACTGCCAACCTTCTGATCGACAAGCTCAGCGTCCTAACCCACTGAGCCACCGCGTCCCTTATAATATTAATATCATTCTATAATTCATTCATAAGCTAGATGAAACTTTTTAGTCCCATATTTGTTCCAAATATAATCTATCCATCTTCTCCAGACCGAAATGTATCTTTCTTGTGAATAATCCTTCAAATAAGCAGAAATCTTAGCCATTTCTGCCAAATTTGACACCTTAAGTGACCAATCTTCTATAGTAGGCAAACTATCTTCCAATATTGACCTACCAAGAGCCTTGCTGCAGTTATAAAATTGAACATCGAATTTGTTTCTTTAGTATCACAATCTATAACGATACCCAATAAAAACAATTGTGGAGAAAATTTTATCTTTCTTTTAAAAATCTTTTGAATATTCCACCAAATTTTAATCCAAAAAGCTTTAACATTTCTACGTCCACTGTCAGAATCCATTCATATAATATTCATAAATGTATGTTTAAAACATTATTCCATGGATTCTGCCATCTCCTGAAGAGGAGGGAACGGATGTGTATTGAACCGGTATTAGGCATTTCAAAGGAAAAGAGAAGCCTTTTGAACTGGGGAAACAAAAGGGGGGGCTAGCATCTGGCTTGTGTCACGGAAGAGAGCAATAAACATAAAAGGTCCTAAGTTCCTTTTTCCCATGAGAGGGATGATACAAGGTAAATGATGGGGGACTGACCAAATGGGGTTAAGGGGGGTTAAACCGGGAACTCTTTATAAGGGTTTAGTTCGTGGAATAATATTAAGTCCTGTCTTGTATTCCTACAACCAAGCATGTCATAGTAAAGAATCTTTTTGGACTAGATTTGGCTCCAAGAGTTTTGTCTTCCTAAGACGTGGTTTTGGGTGGGTCCTGACATCCACCATATATGATAATAGGTAGCATCCAAACTACCACATCTCCAACATTTGGGCTGTAAGTTAGGATACATGCAGGACAATGTTTTGGGATCCAAATGCCATCTATAAAACATTTTATAAGAGTTTTCTCTTAAATTTTGAGCCTGGGTAAATTTCACATTTCTAACCCAAATTACCTCCCATGTATCCAATGAAATTGGTTCTTGAATATTTTGAGCCCACTTTATCATACAATCTTTAACTAACTGTTTCAGAATCCAATTCTATTAAAGCATTATATATTCTCTTTATATGCGCTCGGTTTTGATCTTTAATTTGTTTTACCAAATTTTCATCAGTTAATGTAATACCAATTTTCTGATCTATCTTCCACCTCATTTGCAATTGAGTATATTGAAACCAAGACTGTATGATATTTTCTTGTTTTAACTCACCTAATGATTTTAATTGCCAACCATTCCCTATCCATCTCAGTAATTCCTTATATGAAGTCATATCCAAGCTCACACCCACAGATACACCCTCTATCGCATGCCCGGGAATCCCCCAAATTGGTATTTTATAATTTAACTTATAATAATATTTTTCCATACGTGCAATAAGGCGCTTCTTAAAATGTGAGATTTAAATGCCTTATCCACTTTTTTATCATAAACTAAATATGCATGCCACCCGTATAATAAGTCCCATCCCTCAAGGTACAGTAATCTTTCATTTGTTAAATGAAGCCAGTCACTAACCACTGATAAAACAACCGCATCATAATATAATTTCAAATTAGGCACTTTAAGGCCTTCTCTTTCCCGTACATCTTGTAAGATCTTAAATTTAACTCTCGGTCTTTTCCCTGCCCAAATAAATTTATTAATGCCACTCATCTAAATTGGCATCCTTTTTCAATATAGGTATCATTTGAAACAAAAAAAGAAACTTTGGTAGAACATTCATTTTAACAGCTGCAATTCTCCCCAACAGAGATAATTGTAATTTTTTCCAACTATCTAACTCCTTTTGAACTTTTTGTCATAATATCTCATAGTTGTTCTTATATAATTTCACATTTGAAGCTGAAATACCGTATATACTCCCAAATATTTAACCTTTTTCACTATTTCAAAACCCGTTAGTTTTACTAACTTTTCTTTTTCATTCATAGTCATATTTTTAGATAATATTTTACTCTTATAATTATTTATCTTAAAACCAGAAACTTTCCCATAATGAGTTATAATTTCCATTAAATCTGTAACCGATTGAGTCGGTTGAGATAGTGTAACAACCAAGTCATCTGCAAATGCTCTTAACCTATAATCATTCTGCTTTATTTTTATTCCCCTTATTTTAGTTGATACACGAATTTTAATCAATAAAACCTCCAATGTTAAAACAAACAACAATGGTGAAAGGGGGCATCCCTGTCTTGTACCTTTTTCAATTTTAAATGCATCTGTTAATCACCCATTAATTATAATTTGTACCGATTGTTGTTGATATATAGCCTTAATAGATTGCAAAAATGTATCCCCAAAATTCATCTTATCAACAACTTTCAATAAAAATTGCCAATTCAATTGATCAAACGCTTTTTCAGCATCTAAAAATATCAGTGCTGCAGGGACTTGTTTGTTCTTATCCAAATACTCTATTAAATTTACAATTTGTCTTACATTATATTTCGTATGTCTTCCAGTTATAAATCCAGACTGATCACTATGAATCATTTGTTTCAAAACTTGCATTAATCTATTTGCCAATATTTTTGCAAAGATTTTATAATCTATATTTAAAAGCGATATAGGTCTATAATTCTTTGGTTGGGTGGGATCTTGCTCCTCCTTTGGAATCAGCGATATAAAAGCCATTCTCCAGGACGGAGGCACCACCCCTCCAGCCTGGATATTGTTAAATAATTCCTTTAACGGTTCTACCATCTCTGCAAATAATAATTTATAAGTTGCTGATAACCCATCTGTACCAGGAGCCTTACCCAATTTTAACTGTTTAATTGCTGAAATGATTTTTTTTCAGAAGTGATTAATCAATTCATCTCCCGTTTCTCATTTGAGAGTGTAGGAATATGTGCTTCCTGTAGATACTTATCTATATCTAAAGCTTGTATACTCTCACTAGCATATACATTTGCATAAAAATCTAAAAAAACATTTTTAATCAAATTTTGTTGATAAACCTCTTTACCCTTATATTCTATTTTCTCTATAGTATGTAATTTCTGTTTTTTCCTTAATTGATAAGCTAACCACCTACCAGGTTTATTTGCATTATAAAAAGTATTATGTTTCGCATACCGCAAGTTAGTTGCAACCTGATCCGCCATTAACATATTAAATTGCTCTTTCAGCAAATTTATTGAATCCCTTACTCTCTTATCTAATGGGTTCAAAATAAGAGCTGTCTCTTTCAACTTAATTTCTTCTTCCAACTCTTTACGTTTTTGCATCTGCTTACGCCTATGTCTATTATGCATATAAATCAAAACCCCTCTCATATAAGCTTTACTAGCATCCCAAACCATTTCAATCGAAGTACCTTTATGCATATTCAAAGCAAAAAAATTCTTTCAAATGTTCCCTACATTTCTCCGAGAATTCATCATATCTAAATAAATTTTCATTCAATCTCCAAGACCTTCTAATCCCATTTTCATTAAACAACTCCATCCATACCGGACTATGATCCGATAATATTCTGGAAAAAATCTTGACCTTTTTAACCCTAGAAAAAAGATCATTAGTAATTTTTTAAAAAATCAATTCTGGAAAACGATTGATGCCTGTCTGAAAAGAAGGTAAAGTCTCTGTCCTCCAAATTTCGCTCCCGCCAAATATCTCTTAATTCCAAATCATCTTTCAAATCAAAAAAGGCTTTAGGCAGTTTAGAATGATTAGGGGTATTTTTAAAAGATCCCTTCTTATCCTTACATGAGTCCAAAACACCATTCCAATCACTCATCATAATAACAGATTTATAATCCAATTGAGTTATTTTGTCGTGTAAAAGCTTATAAAACTTTCTTTGCTGTTGATTAGGTGCATATAATCCAATAATAAGAACTTTCTTGCCTTGTCAACAGTACTTCAATAATAACATATCTTCCTTGTATATCAGTCTCAATTAATCTAACTGGTAAGTCTTTTCTTCTTTTTTATTAAAGAGTTTTACAAGAACAAAATTTTACAATACATCCCAAAATCCCACCCACCCCAAACCACCTCCGTCCCCCCCCCCCACTTCCCAGAGCTAAATACAGGGTATAGTTATAATAATCATATTCTAGCTAAAGATTATCCATAATATAAAATTAACCAAATTCATATTGTGCTTTAACTCCCCTTTAACATAGATACATACAAAGTACTAACACTAAAATTAATAACAATATCCCTCTAAAATCTACTCATAAGCTAAATGGAACTTTTTAGTCTGGTAAGTCTTTTCTTGAGTAGATAACCACTCCACTCTTTTTATCTGGAACAGATGCAATAAAATGTAGTCCCAGTTGGGAACTAATCAAATACCTTTGATCTTTCGCACAAATATGAGTTTCTTGTAAGCAAACAATATCATTTTTTGTTGCTTCAGGTAATGAAATACTTTCTTTTTTGTGGTGAATTCAGGCCATTAACATTCCAAGTCAGGAACTTTGTCGCCATTCTTTGCGACCTGAAGCCTATAGAACAATGCCTGAAGATCCTCAGTTGGTCTCTTCGGTCTTGCTCCTTCCACCGCCTCAGTAGTAACAGGACCTTGTATTGTAGAACCAGAATCTATCTTCTGTTTCAATTGCTCCTTTTCTTTACGTTTATATGCAGCCCGTGTCATTCTCTGTTCCTTTGGAGAGGCATGGATCTTATTGAGAAATGGTATAATATAGTCAACATACAGCGCTCTAGCTGCTTTATCAAGACTTAACAGGTTCAAACCAATTCCAGGTGACTGCAAAACAAAAATCGAGTTATTCCCTTTGGTTCTAATCAGATAGATCCATACTGTGTTTGAATTAGGCAATTGTATCTACCTGTTGAAAGAAAAATCTTCGTCAGGGTCCAGTCCAAGCTGGAAATAAACAATATGGAGACTGCTTTAGAAAAAAGGTTGGAGTTTATTGAAGAGCAGAGCCAGACAGAAGCATGGCTCTGGGAAAGCTGACCACATGTTGTTGGGAGTGGTGGGTTTTTATACTTTCTTGGGCTTTTGAGGTTGTTTCCTATTCCCGTTTGAGGCTTTGTATTTCCTGTGTCATGTACTTTGATCTAAGTTGAAGTGTGCCCTTTTGATATTGGTGGGTTAATCCTATTATGTCCCTAAAGGTCGTATCTTTTAGAGTTTGGGTGGGTACGCAGATTTTAGAGATCTTTGTCTTCCTAATCTCATAGCTTCTAGCTTCCTGGCCCCAACCTTCTTGAGTGGATTATTGAATTTGCAATTCTAAAAGCTGGCCTCTGCCTAGTTTCTGCTTGGGGCTATTGAGAAAACTGGGCTTGCTTTTCTGCCTTTAAGATCTTCTCCATTATTCCTTTGGATAAATATATTCTGCCTTTTTAATATTTCCCAAAATATTTCTTTCTCTGGATTCTTCCCACATACCCAATATTGCAAGTTTTTTTTCACAATATCACTTTCCTATGTTCTTGGAGATCCTCCTTTCCTAGGAGGAATGGGTTCCATTATAAAGGGCTACTGAGCGGAATTCAGCAGTTTTTGGCATTTGACAGCCACTGTATAACTTTGAATATGAGTTCTTACTAGTACTTCATGCCATTTGAGAGGGTCATTCTCCAAGAGTGCTCTAGGCATCTCCTCTGCTTTTTCATATCCCTAAGTGACTTAGAGGAACAAGGAGGGAAAGGTTGTTCCAGGACAATCCAATCTAATGTAAAGATGACTTTTCTGTTATAACAGGCAACCCGAGTCTTCATCAAAAGGTTGTTCCAGGACAATCCAATCTAATGTAAAGATGACTTTTCTGTTATAACAGGCAACCCGAGTCTTCATCAAACTGCCAGTAAACTATTCAAGAAATTCTGTAAGCATTGTTTGAAAACCATCAGGATCTAATAAATGTCTGGGACATATGGATCAAATAGCATCGAAGAGACGGGTTGTTCTGTGAAATTTTATATAATCAGAGAATAATCCTATAAAAGGGGCTAAATTCAATTCTCCCTACTTTCAAATCACATTGTGCCTTCCTCAGAAAAAAACATTTAATCATGTGATCATATATGTGTGTCAGGATCTTGATAGGTTAGGCTAGGTCAGATAACAATAACTTAATACATTACCTTACTCTATGGCCATGGCTGGTGCCAGACCTGAAACCTAACTTGGCAGATCTCTAAGAGATTTCAGATCAGTCATCTCATGCACCATTCTAAGTCATTGATAAGAACAGTATTTTGTAATCTAACGGAATTGTCAGATAATAAGGTACAGATATATAAAATTTTTCATTCTGGAGGTGGACTGTTTTGCTGTCTTATGGACCATACTGATAGTTATTCTGATGATAATAATAATAATAATAATAATAATAATAATAATAATAATAATAATAATAATAATAACAACAACAACAACAACAACAACAACAATAATAATAATAATAATGTTAGAAGGGACCTTGGAGGTCATCTAGTCCAACCCCCTGCTAAGACAGGAAACCCTATACCATTTCAGACAAATGGCTGTCCAGTCTCTTCTTAAAAACTTCCAGTGTTGGAGCATTCACCACTTCTGGAGGCAGGTTGTTCCACTGGTTAGTTGTTCTAACTGTCAGGAAGTTTCTCCTTAGTTCTAGGTTGCTTCTCTCCTTGACTAGTTTCCATCCATTGCTTCTTGTCCTCCTTTCAGGTGCTTTGGAGAATAGCTTGGCTCCCTCTTCTTTGTGGCAGCCCCTGAGATATTGGAACACTGCTATCATGTCACCCCTCACCCTTCTCTTCATTAAACAACACATACCCAATTCCAGCAACCGTTCCCTATATGTTTTAGCCTCCAGTCCCCCGATCATCTTTGTTGCTCTTCTCTGTACTCTTTCTAGAGTCTCAATATCTTTTTTACATTGTGGAGACCAAAACTGGATGCAGTATTCCAGGTGTGGCCTTACCAAAGCATTGTAAAGTGGTATTAGTACTTCACGTGATCTTGATTCTATTCCTCTGTTAATGCAGCCTAGCACTGTGTTGGCTTTTTTGGCAGCTGCAGCACACTGCTGGCTCATATTTAAGTGATTGTCCACTAGGACTCCGAGATCCCTCTCACAGTTACTACTATCGAGCAAGGTACCACCTATACTATACCTGTACATTTGATTTTTCCTGCCTAAATGTAGAACCTTACTTTTTTCACAATTGAATTTCATTTTGTTAGATAGTGCCCAGTGTTCTAGTCTGTCCAGATCCTCCTGTATCTTAAGCCTATCTTCTGGAGTATTGGCTATTCCTGCCAGCTTGGTGTCATCTGCAAATTTGATGAGTTCCCCATCTATCCCCTCATCCAAATCGTTGATGAAGATGTTGAACAGCACTGGGCCCAGAACAGAGCCCTGGGGCACCCCACTACACACTTCCTTCCATGTAGATGCGGTTCCATTGAGGACCACACGCTGAGTACGGCCTGTCAGCCAGCTTCGAATCCATCTGGTGGTGATGCTATCTAACCCACATTTTTCTATCTTATCAAGTAGTAGGTTGTGATCTACTTTATCAAATGCCTTACTGAAGTCCAAGTAAATTATATCTACAGCATTCCTCTGGTCCACTAGTTTTGTCACTTGGTCAAGGAATGCAATAAGGTTTGTCTGGCATGATCTGTTTTTGACAAACCCATGTTGGCTTATAGTGATAAGTTTGTTCGCATCAAGGTGTTCGCTGATGTGTTGTTTGATTATCTTTTCCAGAATCTTCCCAGGTATTTAGGTCAGGCTGATAGGTCTGTAGTTTCCTGGATCTGTTTTTTTCCCTTTTTTGAAGATGGGAACTACATCAGCTCTCTTCCAGTCCTCTGGTAGTTCCCCAGTGCTCCAGGATCTTTGAAAAATATAGTTCAGTGGTTCTGAGATCACGTCTGCCAGTTCCTTGAGAACCTTGGGGTGTAATCCATCTGGTCTTGGTGATTTGAACTCGTCTAGGCTAAACAGGTGCTCACTTACCATTTTCTTGCCTATCTTAACTTGCGTTTCTATTCTGTTTTTTATGGCACTGGTTTTGGTAGGTTGGACTGTATTTTCCCTTTGTGTAAAGACAGATGCAAAAAACGAGTTAAATAGTTCTGCTTTCTCCCTGTTGGTTGTCACCTTCTTGCCACTTTCCCCCACTAATGGACCAATCATTTCCTTAACTTTTTTCTTGTTTCTTATATGTTGAAAGAAGCTTTTTTTGTTATTTTTGACTTTGATCGCAAGGCTTAGTTCATTTTGAGCCTTAGCTTCCCTCACTTCATCTTTGCAGGCATGGGCTGTTTGCTGATATTCTGCCTTAGTTATGTGTCCCTCTTTCCACTTCCTATACTTGTCCCTTTTGTCTTTCAGTTTATCAGAGAGTTCTTTATGCAGCCATGCTCGTTTCCTTTGAAAGCTGTTATTTTTCTTCTTTGTTGGTATTGTGCTAGACTAGGCCTTTATTATCTCACTTTTCAAAATTTCCCAAGCTTCTTGAGTTGTTTTCCCCTTTAGGATTCTCATCCATGGAATTTTTCCCAAGGTCTCTATAAGTTTATTGAAATTAGCTCTTTTAAAGACCAAGAGTTTAGTTTGGCTGTATTCTATTGCTTGTGCTTCCATAATGTTGAATTCCAATATTGCATGATCACTTCCCCCCAAGGTTCCTGTGGCTTCGACACTTTCTATCATTTCATCTCTGTTAGTGAGAATTAAATCCAATATGGCTAATCCCCTAGTTCCCTTCTCTACTTTTTGGGAGAGAAAGTTGTCTGCTAGGTTTGTCAGGAATCTGTTAGATCTTCCACTTGGTGCAGAATTTGTCTCCCAGTTGATATCAGGGTAATTAAAGTCCCCCATTACTATTGTGATGCGCTTCCTACATACCTTAGTTAACTGACTAGCAAAAAGTTCCCCCCCTTCCTTCTCGTCGCCGAGGCTAGCAACCCCGGCGAGGAAGAAGGCGCGCTTCCCTCCCTTCTCGTCACCGAGGCGCGCTTCCCCCCCTTCCTTCTCCTCGCCGTGGCTAGCAGTCCCAGCGAGGAAGAAGGCGTGCTTCCCCCCCTTTCCTTCTCGTCGCTGAGGCGCGCTTCCCCCCTTCCTTGTTGCCGAGGCTAGCAGCCCCGGCGAGGAAGAAGGCACGCTTCCCCCCCTTCCTTCTCATCGCTGTGGCTAGCAGCCCCGGCGAGGAAGAAGGCACGCTTCCCCCCCTTCCTTCTCATCGCTGTGGCTAGCAGCCCCGGCGAGGAAGAAGGCACGCTTCCCCCCTTCCTTCTCATCACCAAGGCACACTTCCCCCCCTTCCTTCTCCTCGCCGTGGCTAGCAGTCCCGGCGAGGGAGAAAGTGCGCTTCCCCCCCTTCCTTCTCGTCGCCAAGGCTAGCAGCCCCGGTGAGGAAGAAGGCGCGCTTCCCCCCTTCCTTCTCGTCGCCATGGCACACTTCCCCCCCTTCCTTCTCATCGCCGAGGCTAGGAGCCCTGGCGAGGAAGAAGGCGCGCTTCCCCCCCTTCCTTCTCTTCACCGAGGTGCGCTTCCCCCCCTTCCTTCTCCTCGCCGTGGCTAGCAGTCCCGGCGAGGGAGAAAGCACGCTTCCCCCCCTTCTCGTCACCGAGGCTAGCAACCCCGGCGAGGAAGAAGGCGCACTTCCCTCCCTTCCTTCCCGTCGCCGAGGCGCGCTTCCCCCCTTACTTCTCCTCGCCGTGGCTAGCAGTCCTGGCAAGGAAGAAGGCGCGCTTCCCCCCTTCCTTCTCGTCGCCGAGGCTAGCAGCCCCGGCGAGGAAGAAGGCGTGCTTTCCCCCCTTCCTTCTCGTCACCGAGGCTAGCAGCCCTATTTCTTCCCCTTTTTCCCAGCCCCCCCGCCCCCTCCTCGATCTGTAAAGAGGTTCCATAACCCCCGTGGGGATATTTGGGTGTTTTTTCCCCCTTCCCCCCTCTCTCTCCCCCCTCATCTCCCCTTCTTGGTGTCTCCCCGTTCTTCTCCGTCTGCACCCCCCTCCCCCCTCCTCAGAATCCTTCAGAGAACCCCTTACCCATCCCCTCCTTTTCAGTTTTTCAAAGGTGTATTTTGTTTTTTTCCCCTTTTTATCTCTTCGATTTTTCTGTTTTTCTTCTTTTGCTTATAAATGAATAATAACAGTCACCAAATGGGAGGGGCGTTTACTCGCTCCCAAGCAGCTGAGGGGAAATGGTCTTGGAGCTGCTCACAGCCACCTGTGTGCAAGCCTGGCTTTTTAAAAATGATTTTACCTTAAGAACCTGGGTAAGGAGGCGCAGGTGGGGCTGCCAGCCCCAAGGACTCGGGTAGGCAACCTTGGCTCTTTTATGAGTCCTGGGCTTAAACTCCCAGAATTCCTGAGCCAGCCATGCTGAGGAGAAATGGAGAGGTTTCCATGCTGGCTCAGGAATTCTGGGAGTTTAAGCCCAGGACTCATAAAACAGCCAAGGCTGCCTACCCGTCACAAGGGGAAACCAGATTCACTTAACAACCTGAATACTAACTGCAGTGATTCACTTAGCAATGGTGGTAAGGTCGCAAAATGGAGCAAAACCCATTAAACAAATGTCTCACTTAACAACACAAATGCAACTCAACCAAATAAAATGGCTTAACAAAAAGGTATTCGTCTCTTAACAGTGATTTTTTGAAAACTGCTGGAATACTGCTGACTAAAGAAAAGGCCTGTTTATTCCTCAGGTGACTGTCCTACTTTCCAAGTAAGTGGCAGGGAGGGGGGGAGGGAGAGAGAGAGAAGGAGAATATGAATATATGGGGTTGTCCTTACTAGACTTTTAGTAAAGAACTTTAATGAAATATTTTGATGTTTGTTTAATTAAGAGATTAGGTATGGCACAATTATGCTGTATTTAAAGATGGTAGATTAGTTGCTAAAATTGTTTTTACTTGTTGGGATGAAGGAGAAAGGGTTTTTTTCCCCTTTCTCCTTTCCTTTTCTACACACATCCCTTTTTTTTCTTTTGTATTTTTATATTTGTGGTTTTTATAGTTTGCACTGGCTTTTACTATTTTCATGTATAATCCTTAATATAAATATTTGAAAAACAGGACATAAAAATGTGACAGAGAAAGAGAGAAAGAGACAAAGAGAGACAGAGAATAACCTGCTATAATCCTGCTGGAATGAAAGGTTATGACAGCTCAGATTACATTGCAGGATCCTCTCTCAGTGTGGATCGTTGTGAGTCCTCTGGCTTTCAGAGGGTGGGGCCAAGAGAGTGACTGGATGAAAATGAGTGCACCTGATCAAGCACAATTAAAGTTCTTAAACTTTTTTTGTGATATCGATAAAGATGGTGAAGCATTTTAATGTCCATGTTAAACTCATGAAGAGCTGGCTGGCTGGGGAGGGGGGATCATGGCTCTCAAAAAATAAGCTGGCTGGTGCTTCTTGCTCATGTTCACTTGCCTTCTGCACCTTGAGTGTGTGTGGGGGGAGGACGAGCTTTGCTGCTGCGGTTTGCTTGGCCATGCCCGGGCTATGTCCTGCCACTGCCTCCCAACCTCCACCTTTGCCACTGGGTAAAGCAGCGGTGGAGCGCTCTGTCCTGGGGGGAAGCAGCAGTGGCAGTGGAACGCTCCTTCGGGTGGGGGGGGAATAGTGGAGGCTGGGTGCTCTGTGTGTGGGGGGAGAATCTTTGCAGGAAACTGGTTCTTACATTATTTGATTCACAATACTGGTTATAATTGCCACTGTGCGACACCCACCAGCATGAGATTTATTTTGCTGTTTGCCCCTCAATAGGCCAACCATGGACAAATCATCCAAGAGAAGAAAAATTTCGGAAGAACATAGAGTGTTTAATGATGAATGGGCACATTCATTTGCTTTCACCACAGACAAGACTGGTTTACCAGTATGTCTAATATGTGGTGAGAAATTTGCAAACAACAAGAAGTCTAATGTTGCAAGACATTTCCAAAATAAACACACAGCCTTTGCTGAAAAATACCCAGAAGGAGAAGAGAGAAAAAAAGCCGTTTCAGAATTGATGCAGAAGGTTGATCAGAGCAAGAATCAATTTAAGAAGTGGGTGACGTCTGCAAGTTCAACTACATATGCTAGTTTTGTGGCTGCTCAGGAAATAGTCAGGCACGGGAAGCCGTTCACAGATGGAGAATATATGAAGGAATCATTCATTAAGATTTCAGAACATCTATTCTCAGACTTCAAAAACAAGAGTGAAATTGTGCAGAAAATCAGAGATATGCCCCTCTCTGTGAAGACTGTTAAAGGCAGAACCCTAAAAATGGCAGAAAACATCACCAGACAGCAAATTAAAGACATCAATTCAGCTGAGGCATACTCAATTGCCTGTGATGCATCCAAAGACACAGGTGATATTGAACAAATAGCGCTGTTCTGCCGATATGTGAACTCTGCTGGGCCACAGGAAGAAATGTTTGAGTTGATACCACTGAAAGGCCAAACAAGGGGAGAGGACATCTGTGAGGCTGTCTTGGATTATTTTAGAACCAATGAAATCAACACCACCCACCTTGTGTCAGTGGCTACTGATGGGGCACCGAGTATGACAGGAGCGCAGAAGGGCTTTGTGGCTTTACTGCAGAAGTCGCTGGGTAGAAAGCTGTTAACATTTCATTGCATCCTGCACCAAGAGGCATTGTGCGCTCAAACATTTCCTCCAGAATGCACAGAAGTGATGAACCTTGTCATTCAGATTGTCAATAAAATAATGGCACAAGGTTTAAATCACCGTCAGTTCCGTTTGCTACTAGAGGAGGTGGAAAGTATGTATTCTGATCTCCTACTGCACAACAAAGTCAGGTGGCTGTCCAGAGGGGAGGTGCTAAAACGCTTTGCTGCGTGTCTGGAAGAGGTGAAAACGTACCTGGGCAGCAAAGGGCTCACCTATCCTGAGCTGGAACATCCAGAGTGGCTAGAAAAGCTGTACTTCATGGTAGATATGACAGCACACCTGAACAAGCTGAACACAAGTCTTCAGGGTAAAGGAGGCACAGCCCTGCACTTGCTGGAGGAAGTTATGGCATTTGAACGCAAGTTGACAGTGTTTGACAGAGATTTACAGAGAGGTACACTGTCTCACTTCCCCTCTTTGAGAGAGTTCAAACAAGGTAGCAATGTGATAAATTCAGAGTATTTGCAGTCTGCAATGATTGCAATGCAAACATCGTTTGGGAAGCGATTCTGTGAGTTCAGAGAGGAAAAAAATACATTATCTTTCCCTGTCACTCCCCTGACTAGCGATCCATCTGCATTGAATATGACTGCATTTGCAGGTGTAAGTCAACCTGATCTGGAGATGGAACTTGCAGACATAGCCGACAAAGAGATATGGGCATCAAAGTTCCAACGCTTGACAGATGCTCTTGAAGATGTTGCCCGTCAGAAGGCCAGTCTTGCACTGAATCACAAATGGAGTGATATTGAAAACCTTCCCAAACAGGACAAGCTTATATTTGATACATGGAATGCCCTCCCCAGCACGTATAGAAATATGAAGAAATATGCATTTGGAGTCCTGTCAATCTTCGGATCCACATATGTATGTGAACAGGTCTTCTCCAATATGAACTACATTAAAAACAAATATCGCTCACACCTCACAGACAACAGCCTGCAATCTTGTTTAAAAATGAAGGTGACGTCTTACAGCCCTGATATGCAGGTGCTGTGTGCTGATGTTGAGAAGTAAAAATCACATTAACCAGGTAAAATAATTATTTTAATTTGCTGTTATTTTGCAAATATATATTTGATGTTCTTCAGTGAAAGAGTGCTTTTTTTATTCCTTGCCAGCTGACTGCACACTCCACTACAGATGGACTGGTAGACGGGCAGATGGACTGGTGGATGAGCAGACGGACAGACAAGCGGACGTATGGGCAGATGGACTGGCAGAGGGGCACATGGACTGGTGGACAAGCAGACGGACGGACAAGCGGACGCATGGGCAGATGGACTGGCAGACGGGCACGGACTGGTGGACAAGCAGACGGACGGACAAGCGGACGCATGGGCAGATGGACTGGCAGACGGGCACGGACTGGTGGACAAGCAGACGGACGGACAAGCGGACGCATGGGCAGATGGACTGGCAGACGGGCACGGACTGGTGGACAAGCAGACGGACGGACAAGCGGACGCATGGGTAGATGGACTGGCAGACGGGCACATGGACTGGTGGACGAGCAGACGGACAGACAAGCAGACGCATGGGCAGATGGACTGGCGGGCAGACGGGTGGACAGATGGACAAAACGACAGAAGCAGACAGCATTTTGGGTTTGCTGCAGGCGGATAAGTTAAGTTTGGATTTTTATTTCATAAATATGAGGACTCAAATAGACATTGAGTATTATATTTGAAATTAACATTTAACCCAGTGTTGTTGTTTTTTTTTGGAGTTCAAAATGTTTCTGTTGCATGCTGAAATAAAAATTGGCTATTATTTTGCAAATATTGATTTGATGTTCACTGAAATAGACCTTTTTTATTCATTGTCAGCTGACTGGACACTACAGTACAGACATATGGACTGGCAGATGGGCAGATGGACAGGTGGATGGGCAGACGGATGGGCAGATGGACAGATGAGCAGGCAGATGGACTGGTGGACAGATGGCAGATGGACTGGCGGGCGGATGCGCAGATGGACAGACGAGGGCGATGGGCAGATGGACTGGCAGATGGGCGGGTGGGCAGATGGGCGGATGGACAGAATGACAAGCAGACAGCATTTTGGGTTTGCTGCATGGGGAAAAGTTAAGTTTGGATTTTTATTTAATAAATATGAGGAGGACTCAAATGGACATTGAGTATTTTATTTGAAAGTAAACCTTCGACCCAGCGACTTTTTTTGGAAGTTCAAAATGTTTTTGATGTATACAGAAATAAAAAAATTTTCTTTGTAGAAGTTCATTGATTTCATAAATTTTGCAGCTCCCAATGTTTTGTTTTTGGTGAGAAATGGGGACGCCAGGGTGTTCAAATCTGGGTGGGCTCCCAGCAAACACGCACCAAAGAAGTGATGGGAAAAGGGGGGGAGCGCCCCGTTTCTTCTTCAGGCAAAAACTCTGTGCTGAAGCCAGATTGGGGAGGGGGATGATGAGGAGGAAGAGCTGTGATTGACAAACTGCCAGCCAAACTCTTTGGGAGTGGGGGCGCAGGATGGAGAGGAGGGCAGCTTGCCTTGGAGAAGGAGGGGGGAGCCAATTTTAAAGGTTGTCCAGCTAAAAGGGAGCAAAGAATCTGGGCTGGAGTGCCTTGGAAAGGCGAGCAGGCAGCGCATCTGCACGGGCTGGTTGGGCTTTCTGCAGGTTTTGCCTGCAATTAAGGCGGGGTGAGTTTTCTGGCTCAGGGGAGGCTGGGGGGAGGGGGAGCTGCTTGGGGGGACATGCCTGCTCACATAAGTGCAGATGTGTTTCTTCTGCATGGAAGCTGCTTTGCTGAAGGTTATATCTTCTTTCCTTCCTTTTCTTCCACATTCTTCGCCTCTCTGCTTTGTTCCGCCTCTGGGGATAGAGGGGGAAATTTACTCTGCACCTTTTCCTCGTGTTTGTGTGTGTGTGTGTGTGTGTTTGAAGCCTCCGTTTGCCTGCCTGGCAAGGTGGGGGAAATTTGCTCGGCCTCCTCTCTGGTGTATGTCTTGCTTAGGTAAGCTCCACTTTAATCAAATCCTGTTCTGCGCACGTGCGCATGCGCACACTTATTTTGCGGCTCCCAGGGGTTTTTTTAGTGAGAGAACTGGTTCCAAGTGGCTCTTTCACCGATTCAGGTTGCCTACCCCTGGTATACACCTATGGCAATGTCATTTTTCCCCCTTACAATTACATTCAAGTTTACAGTTTTCATCATTGTTGTGCTCTATTTCTGTAAAGTTATTTCTTATATATAGAGCAACTCCACCTCCTCTTTTGTTTAGTCTATTTCTTTTAAATAATTTAAATCCCTCTAGCTGTGTGTTCCATTTGTGGGTTTCATCCCACCATGTTTCTGTAATGGCAACAATATCATATCCGCCCAGAATGTGTCTTTTGGTGGAAAAATTGAATGTCTTTAGTTAAATAATTTTGTTAAAAGATTGGGATATTCGTTTTGTGTGCTCTTGCTATATGTCAATGCTGCAACGAACTTGGCTGAAGCCATTTCTGCTTCATTTTTGGTTGCCACAATAATGGGAGGAGGGAGGAGTGATTCTAAAGTTAGACTAAACAATAAATTGTCCTGTGGGAACCAAGGTCATTGCTGCTTGGGTTTTGGTGGGTGAGCTTTCCATTAGAAAGCCCGCCAAAGTAATTTATTGGGAATGTGATTTATGACACAATAATGGGGTTGGAAGTTCAACTTTGTAACATTTGGGAGAGAGCTCCAGTCTTAGTTTCACTTTTGATGCCGATACTTTGTAGCCAATAAGTATGTTCCTTAAGGAAACCTTTTATCTTGGAGTTCTGTTTTTACTGGTCTGATCTATGGAACCATGACACTATAATTTTAATGTGCTTATTAGTGTCTTTGCTTACACTTTCTGTGCTCAAAACACTTTCTTGTTCAAAACAGTAAGCAGTTAAACATACAATAATCATTTACATTTGTAATATTTTTCATTTATATTTATATGGTCTTATATACTCTTTGAATAAAATACAGATTAATAAATTCAGATTTCATAGTTGTTTGGCTTTGTCTACAATACTGTATTTTTCCCAGGTCTCCTAAACTTCAATTGTAGCCTGATTTTGCAGCACAGAATGCATTAGGAACATAAATTCCAAAATTTCTATCAAACATAATAAGGCAAGCAGTTCAAAAGGGGAGATAACTGGAACTGAAAATCAAATCAGAATCAAAGTGAAAAGATTGATTGACAAGTGTAGTAAAATTTCCCAGTGAGCTAATAAAAACTGGATCTCGAAAATATGGAGAACAATCTCATGAACACATTATAACATAGTAGTGAGTATATCAGAATATGTGTCTGACATCTAACACATGAATGTTAAATATGAAGCTTTTTGTTAAAGTTAAGAACTGAAGCCATACTTCTTTCTGTCACCATGCAAGAATTAGCTCCCTATTAAACTTGATAAAGTAATTTAACTTAATCCCCGAGTTAAGTATAACAGTGTCAACAGCCTTGCATCAAGGATGAATGACAACTGATTTACTCACATTGAAGAATCTCCACAAATATGATCATACAGATATATTTCTTAGTGCTGCACTTCACCAATAACTCACAAAAATGAGTAAAATTAATAACTGATATAAGTTAGAGACAAATAGTGTGAGCCTCAGAAAACGATTTACTCCTTTACTATCTTTTAATAAATAGTGATATTTGTGTAGCAATACTGTTATATAATTATAGGGAAATTATCCAGAGATTATCACTCTGACAACAGGAAAAGAGCATTTCAAGCAAAGATTATAAAAATTATATTAAAAGGCAAGTCAAACTTTCCCCTCTTTAGGGTGAGTCATTTCTCGTGACCTTATCCAGAAGGTGCTTCTTTTTGTTGTATCTTGTTATAATTAAGCTTTCACATATTTTTTATAATTGCGAATTATAAATAGTTTTTGCAAAGTTAATTGAGTTTTTTGTAAGGACTAGCTGATTGGACAGAATTACTTGTCATTAGTTAGATAAGCCATGGGGAGATGCATTTTGTATTATTTTTTTTAAGTCATTCGCATTGGGGTAATTATCTTCCTCGAATGATGTGCAGAAGTACTAGACTGCAACCAGCTAACATCATTGTTTCCTAATGAGACTGGGATTTCTGGATTGCTTGTGTGACTTATCCAGTTTTGGCATTAGTTTATTTCCTTTCTTCCTTTTAATTTACTGTTACGGATTTACTGTTATTTACAGGTAAATAGCTGCCATAAGTACCAGGAAAAATGTATTAGATACTTACATAAGTACAGTACTTGTCTTTGCATTTGAAAACTTGCTTAGCTCTTCACCTGTTTCTCTTACTGTAGTTAGCATGGTTGTTCATGTCAGTTCTGGTTGTTGAGCATGTAATTTTGGAAACAGAGTACATAAGCTGTAAATTGCTGTAGCCTTCTCTGATCTTCTTAATAAGTTTCTGCTTAGTAATTTATGTTAGTACTCAGACTATGAGCCATTCCTTTGCAGCTATAAAATTCTTTATCATACTTTGCTTTATATTTGAATCTTTCCACTAATGTCTGCTCTCAACAATTGGTGCAAATAATGTTAGAACATAAATTTGCTCACACTACACTAGTGCATTTAAGACATCTTGGCAACTAAAAAGGTAAAGATAAAGGTTCCCCCGCACATGCGTGCTAGTCGTTTCCAACTCTAGGGGCCGGTGCTCATCTCCGTTTCAAAGCTGAAGAGCCAGCGCTT
This sequence comes from Vipera ursinii, assembly GCF_947247035.1. Classification (NCBI taxonomy): domain Eukaryota; kingdom Metazoa; phylum Chordata; class Lepidosauria; order Squamata; family Viperidae; genus Vipera; species Vipera ursinii. The sequence continues at coordinate 76,810,584 of NC_139517.1, forward strand.
TTCCGAGGACGTCTCCATGGTCATGTGGCTGGCATGACTAGACGCCAAAGGTGCACAGAACGCTGTTACCTTCCCACTGTAATGGTCCCTATTTTTCTACTTGTATTTTTACATGCTTTCGAACTGCTAGGTTGGCAGAAGGTGGGACAAGTAACAGGCGCTCGCTCTGTTACACGGCACTCGGGATTTGACCCGCCAAACTGCCGACCTTCCGATCGACAAGCTCAGCGTCCTAACCCACTGAGCTACCACGTCCCTTTCTCTTGGCAACTTTTGTTGTTTGTTGTTAGTTGCGAAGTCGTGTCCGACCCATCGCGATCCTATGGACAACGTTCCTCCAGGCTTTCCTGTCCTCTACCATCTTCTGGAGTCCATTTAAGCTCACGCCTACTGCTTCAGTAAATCCATCCAGCCACCTCATTCTCTGTCGTCCCCTTCTTCTGTTGCCCTCAATCTTTCCCAGCATTAGGCTCTTCTCCAGTGAGTCCTTCCTTCTCATTAGGTGGCCAAAGTATTTGAGTTTTAGCTTCAGGATCTGGCCTTCTAAAGAGCAGTCAGGGTTGATCTCCTCTAGGACTGACCGGTTTGATCGCCTTGCAGTCCAAGGGACTCGCAGGAGTCTTCTCCAGCACCAGAGATCAAAGGCCTCAATTCTTTGGCGCTCAGCCTTTTTTATGGTCCAACTTTCACTGACATACATTGCAACTGGGAAGATCATAGCCTTGACTATACGCACTTTTGTTGACAGGGTGATGTCTCTGCTTTTTAGTGTGCTGTCTAGATTTGCCATGGCTTTCCTCCCTCTTTTAATTTCTTGGCTACAGTCCCCATCTGCAGTGATCTTGGAGCCCAGGAAAATAAAATCTGTCACTCCCTCCATTTCTTCCCCATCTATTTGCCAGGAATTGAGAGGGCCGGATGCCATGAACTTGGTTTTCTTAATGTTTAGTTTCAACCCAACTTTTGCACTCTCCTTCTTCACTCGCAACAAGAGACTCTTCAGTTCCTCTTCACTTTCTTCCATTAGAGTGGTATCATCTGCATATCTTAGGTTGTTGATATTTCTTCCGGCAATCTTAATTCCAACTTTGGATTCATCTAGCCCTGCTTTTCTCATCATGTGCTCTGCATAAAAGTTAAATGCCTGGCGACAGTATGCAGCATTGCCGGAATCCTTTCCCAATTTTGAACCAATCAGTGGTTCCGTGTCCAGTTCTCACTGTTGCCTCTTGGCCCGCATATAAGTTTCTCAAGAGACAAATAAGATGGTCTGGTACACCCATCTGTTTAAGGACTTGCCACAGTTTGTTATGATCCACACAATCAAAGGCTTTAGCATAGTCAATGAAGCAGAAGTAGATGTTTTTCTGGAACTCTCTAACTTTCTCCATGATCCAGCGTATGTTGGCAATTTGATCTCTAGTTCCTCTGCCTCTTCGAAATCCTGCCTGTACTTCTGGTAGTTCTCGATCCACATACTGCTGGAGTCTAGCTTGTAGAATTTTAAGCATAACTTTACTAGCATGAGAAATGAGTGCAATGGTGCGATAGTTTGAACATTCTTTGGCACTGCCTTTCTTTGGAATTGGAATGTAAACTGATCTTTTCCAATTCTGTGGCCACTGTTGAGTTTTCCAAATTTGTTGGCAAATTGAGTGTAGCACTTTTACTGCATCGTCTTTTAAGATTTTGAATAGCTCAACTGGAATACTGTCACCTCCACTAGCTTTGTTGTTGCTCAGCTTTTCTAAGGCCCACTTCACTTCACATTCTAGGATGTCTGGCTCGAGGTCAATGATCACCTCATTGTGATTATCAGGGACATTAAGCTCATTCTTGTATAGTTCTTCTGTGTAATTTTGCCACCTCTTCTTAATCTCTTCTGCCTCTGTTAGGTCCCTGCCATTTTGGTCCTTTATCATGCCCATTTGTGCATTGAACGTTCCCTTCATCTCTCCAATTTTCTTGAAAAGATCTCTGGTCCTCCCTATTCTATTGTTTTCTTCTATTTCTTTGCACTGTTCATTTAAGAAGGCATTCTTATCTCTTCTAGCTATTCTCTGGAATTCTGCATTCAATTGGGCGTATCTTTCTTTTTCTCCCTTGCCTTTCACTTCCCTCCTTTCCTCAGCTATTTGCAAAACTTCCTCAGACAGCCATTTTGCTTTCTTGCATTTCTTTTTCTTTGGTATGGTTTTTGTTGCTACCTGTTGTACAATGTTGCGAACCTCTGTCCATAGTTCTTCAGGCACTCTGTCTATCAGATCTAATTCCTTAAATCTATTTGTCACCTCTACTGTATATTCAACAAGGATATGATTTAATTCATACCTGACTGGCCTAGCGCTTTTCCCTACTTTCTTCAGTTTAAGCCTAAACTTTGCAATGAGAAGCTCATGGTCTGAGCCACAGTCAGCTTTTCATGCAAGACTTGGTAAAATCTGGAAAAAACTAATCTCTACTTGTGACCTTCAAAGCTTTAACAATAGAGAACAGCTGTGACAAACAAGAAAACAATCTGGGCTGCAGATAAAGTGAGACTTACAAATTTTAGTGAACAAAAAAAGAACCTTTTTGAACTCTCTGGATTATAAGCATCTATTTAACTCTGACCTCAAAGATATTTCCAGAGGGGGAGGAATTTGGATTCTTGGTTATCATGGAAAATCAGAGATTTATAGAAAGAACTTACCAAGAAAAAATAAATGTGTATGAAGAGGAGACATATGACATGTTGCAACTAATTCAAACAACAATGATTTCAAACCACAAAGAAATCCAAAATAACTTTGAAAATATAAACCAACTCATCTCTAATTCAACTTTACAAAAAAAAATCAGGAAAATACAACAGAGAAGGACAGATAAAACACATAACTGAATACAAATCTGAGGATAGAGACTTAAAGACAGAATCCTACAAAACAAAGAAGCATGATTTAATCCAAGTGGAAAAAAACTTACAAGAAATACTGGGTTTGGAAAAGACAACCTATATTTCAACACCACAAAATAAACTAGGATAGGAAAAAAGACTGGATAAAATGGACTGTAGAAATGTCAGGGAAAATACTAAAACTAGAGAGACAAAAAATGACAAGAGAAGCAGAGAGAAAAAAGGAAAAGGATTGTTAACAAAAATAAATGGGCAAATGCCTTTAACAAATGCCTTTACCTTTTATATCTACAGTAACACCTATAAGAATATGGAAAGATTCTTTGACTCAGCAGAACATACTGATTAAGAAAGACATTGGGCAAAAGAAAAAGGCTAAAGTGAAAATTAAGAAAATAGATGATGGGGCCTATCAGAGACAATATTCAAAAAAAGAAACACCTATTTGAGAATGGTTAAAAAAACAGGAAAATTTTGGATGTGAATTTGACTTTATGAGGAAAGAGATCCTCAAGTAATATAGTACTGTCTTTTTCTTTCTCCTTTTTATTTTATTTTTTGGATATGAGTAATATAAAAGAGTTGGAATGGCCTATATCAGGGGTCAGCAACCTGAAACAGTGAAAGAGCCACTCGGAACCGGTTCCCTCACAAAAGGAAAAACTGGGAGCCGCAAAAAATGTGTGCACGTGTGCATGCATGCGCAAAACAGGGTTTGACTGAAGAGTGGAGCCAAGGCAAGATATGCACCTACCCTGCATATGTGAATTGATCGTTTGAACTTTTTTAGTCCCACTTTTTTTTTTTTTTTTGGACTGCACATGGCAGAGGACTGGGAGCCACAGGAGAGAGCGGAAAGAGCCGCATGCGGCTCCAGAGCCGCGGGTTGCAGACCTGTGGCCTATATAAAGGAAATGTTTTAGATATCTAAAGGTGATTGATTTTAAGAAAATTATAAATGGATTAAAATGTTTTGACTAAAAGCTAAACGACTAGAGGATTAGATTTATTAAATGGAATATTTCAAGATTAAACATATTTTCAATTATGGTAAAAAAGAAAAAAAAATTGGAAATAAATATGTGTTAGCTTATAGGAAATAAGGATTTTAAGTAACATATTAACTTTTTATTTTATTTTTCTTATTCTTATTCTTTCTCTTTTTAGTCTTATTCCTTAAGAAAGGTAAAAGTATTGGGTTGGTTTACATGAGAAAAATAGGTTTAAATATATTAAATGTAATTAACTCTAAGATCTTAACCAGTAAAAATGTTTAGAACATCTTATTTTATTTCTTGATATAAGTAATATAAAGAGGAAATCAAGTAAAGCTATCATGTGGATTATAGATTATAGAATTTATTTGTTAGTGAATGTTTGTTAAATGTAAACCCAGACAACACAGTCTACCGAATATTAAGGAGATTATGTTAAAAAAAATAATAAAACATATTTTTTTAAAAAAATAAAAAATACTTTATCAAGAAATATCATTTAAAAACAAGGAAGATCAAGGGAGCAATAAAATAATAAAGCAACAAATAACAAATACTGCCAAGAAGATCAGCAGATTTGATGTTCGAACTGTACACCATAGACAGAATCTCCAATTTCAATCAAATTCCCTGCCGTTGGTCAGGGAATGTCGACTGGCAGCCCCCAGTGGGAGAGCATTCTCTGTGGGCGCGCCTGCCATCTGGAATCAGCTCCCTGTTGAGCTCCGGATGGCTCCCGACCTTCACTCTTTCCGCCGCGACCTGAAGACTTGGCTATTCGAACTTGCCGGCCTGGACTGAGGGACTGGGATTTTAGATTTAAAATTTTACATTTTACATTTTACAATGTGTTTTATTGTTTAGGGCTACTTGCTTTAATTTATTTTAATTTTTGTATATTATGTGTTGTATATACTGTTTTAATTGCCCTGTACACCGCCCCGAGTCCTTCAAGAGAGGGGCGGTATATAAATCCAAATAATAAATAAATAAATAAATAAATAAATAAACCAGTTGTACAAAGCCATTCACGGTGAGATTACAATGAACCAGTCAACATCTGACAAAGAAGAAATGGTGCAGTTCTGTTATGTAGGATAACCTGAAGCTTCGATAAAAGCGGAGGATTAAAAAAAGAAGCTGAAATGAAAAATATATCGAATGGTGGACAAAAGGGCAAGGTAGATAAAGAATTTGTCAGCACTAGGAAAAGATAAACTGCATCATTTTTTCATTGAAACAATTAGTCTACATCCATTCACTGCCAAGCAGTTTAATATACTACAAAAAGGTGAAATTGAAGTGTTTAACATCTGGCAAACCCTACTTGATAATAAAAGATATACAAAAGGGATAGCACCAGGAAGTTACAGGGCAATTACTTGTTTAAGCAACTTTCAAACTACCAAATGTGCTAGTTGAAACAGCATCTAGTTGAAAACAAGCTCTTTCCACTTGAGAAGAAACAAACTGCCCAAACAGTAGAGGAACAAAAGTTCCTAACTGACAGTGATTTTGGAAAACTGCAAAAGTAGGAAGACCAACTTGAATATTGCTTGGATAGATTGCATAACTGCATAACCAATTATTGACTCTCTGCCATATAATTGGATAATCAAGTGCCTAAAAATAACAAGAGTCAGCAGAAACATCACAAGCTCTGTGGAAAAATCAATGGTACAATGGAAGATATAACTGCTGATCAATAGCAATAGACCAGGTGAGGTTAATATCAAGAGAGGAATCTTTCAGGAAGACTCACTATCACTAGTATTGTTATCATTGGGTTGATTCCTCTGTCCATAGTACTGAATAGATAGTATTGTTTGTTCAAAGGAACCTGGAGTGTGCCAACCCTGCCTATGGGAGATAAGTGGTCCTTCAAATAGACGTGGCCTAAGCTGTGTAGGCTTTATGGGTAACAACAAGTAGTTTGAATTACACCTGTGAGCAAAGTGGGAAACGGTACAGTTTGCCAAGCAGTGGTGTTATATAGCCATACTGAGGCTTGCCCATCACTGACTGTGCTACTACCTTCTGAACTAGTTAAAACTTCTAGATACTCTTCAAGGGCAAGCCTATGTAAAGTGCATTGGAGTAATCAAGCTGTGAAGTGATCAGGTCATGTGTAATTGAATGACTTTTCTTGTATTTCTGCATTTTCATTTTAAAACTCTAATAATGACATTTTTCTCATACTATGAACGTGGACTGTTTTTTTCTTATCTGATTATATTACACCATATAAATATATCAACTATTTCTAATAGACTCTAGGTACTTTAATGACAAGATGTTTGGTCTTTTTCTTCCAAAAAATCATCATAAGCATCTTATAAAGCAGTGGTTGCAAACAGGTTAAAGGAAATGCCAGACTTGCAAAGGAATTATTCCTAACATCCTAAAAACACCACTCCCCTCAGATTTTTATGAATTTGATTGCTACTCTAATGTTCTTGTTTTTGCTATTTTTATTGGATGCTTATTAATTTCACCGCTATTTGACTTTTTCAAAAACATAGAGCTCAAAATTTCTAGATAATAAAGCATGCATGTATATTGTTTTATTTCATTATTTCTTTTCATTTCATTTTAAAGTTTGCATAGTTCTGGGCTTTAAGTTTTACAAAATGATGTCATTTTAAAGTGCAAATCATGGAGAGGGGTTACACATTTGTGAAGACAGCAGAGTCTACTATTGATAGCGGAAGGAGAAGGTAAGGCTATATCTTATGGAAACACAAGATTTGGGGGTGGGGAACATCTGGTTCTTCTGGTGCTGCCAAACTACAGTTCTTTATACTGCATGAACTGGAAAAAAGGCTCTGAAAATATCTACAGACCCCTCACATCCTGGACATAAACTGTTTCAACTTCTTCCCTCAAGATGACCAGGGCTCAAGGTTGACTCAGCCTTCCATCCTTCCGAGGTAGGTAAAATGAGGACCCAGATTGTTGGGGGCAATTAAGCTGACTTTGTAATAATGCCGCTTGGGGTGTGTGTGTGAAAGCCCTAATAAGCAGGCATATACATAAAATGAAGGCTACTGCTAAGCTTGTAAGCCGCCCTGACTCTTCGGAGAAGGGCGGGATATAAATGGAATTAAAATAAAATAAAAATAGTAACTAGTAGCTTTTCTAGTATCATTCCATGTTTTGACAAGTCAAATTGAAGCTAGACTTTCTGGACCTTATAACATCACTGAAGGTAGCAGTTGTTTTAGAAAAGTCACTGATAATTTCATAGATACAATTCTAAAAGCACATGCCTTAGTGATACTGAAGGACCAGAAATTGATATACTTTTGGTATGATCTGGGCTCATATAATGACAAGGGAAAATTACAGAATAAAACCAGTATTATAAGTAACTGAAGGACAAAGAACTAGAAAGAGTATGTTTGCTATGATTTTCACTAAGCAGTCAAAAACATCACATTCATTTTTCATATTTTTCATATTCCTCAGGAAGGAACTCAGCATGGTTTAGTGAAATGTTAAGCAGCTGTTTATGATTTACTGCAAATTGCTATGCATGTCAATGCACAGTAAGTCTTATTGAATTTAATTACCTTTCTCCCAAGTAAATGAATATAGCATTGCAATCTTATTTAATTTGTTCACCTTCAACATCTCTTGGTTGACCATTGTGCTATATAGTCAATATCCAGACATCTCTTTAAGAAATTCATACAAACAACTTTCCATTTTTTTCTCATTTCCATTTACAGAAGTTAAGTGATAATGTGAGAATATGCGTCATTTTAGAAGATTAACATTAAGTGTAAATATTTGCATTTATTAACAAAACAAAACACAACAAAATTTGGAGTAGTTCATTGATGGCTCATTTTCTCAAATAGAACATTTTATCAATTTAAAAATGGAGCTCATTCATGAATAAGCAAAAGCAATAACTTAATGCTGAGAAAAAATTCACCCAGAGACAGCTACCCAACTTAAGTGCAATAAAAAAGGCGGTGGCCCACCTATTTCAGCATTGGCAATCACTTGAGATAAAACAAACATATTTTAAAGATGATAGTTGAGCCTGTGAATATTTTGTATGTTGATGGTTTCTTTTCTATATAAACATTTAAATACATATAATTCTAGCACACACACAAATATATACAAAGTAGTCACTTTTTATGAGATGGGCAGTCTATAAATTAGATAAATAAATAATAAACTAATATAGATATTCAAAAATATACATCCAATGTATATTTGAATACATACAAATATATATAATATTGTGTATATTTCTATGTGTACATATTGTTCAATTATTGGATATTGCCTGGACAAGCCCCTGCAGTTTTCCTGGCAAGATTTTACAGAAATAGTTTGCCACTGCCTTTATCCTAGGGCCGAGAGAACAGAGAACACGACTAGCCCAAGATTACCCAGCTGCCTTCATGCTTGAGGCAGAACTTCTACAAAATCCAGTTTTTAGTTTTTAGCTTTAGCTCAGACATGTCAAACACAAGGCCCGGGGGCCGGATCCGGCCCGTGAAGTGGTTTCATGTGGCCCGCGAAGCCATCCTGGAAACAGTGAGGGAACGTCCCCCACTGCCTTGGCCCTGGCCCTGACCCAGAGGCCCTCCTTCTGCCAGAGACCCTCAGATCTGTCCCACTCCTGCCCAGGCCCCCATAGGCACCCTTGATGCGAACGATGTAGAGTTGGCCATGCCCACCCAGTAGGCCATACACACTCTAGCCACGCCCACCCAGTAGGCCACACCCACCCGGCCCCCTGAGGGCAACTGCAATGCTGATGCGGCCCTCAATGAAATTGAGTTTGACACCCCTGCTTTAGCTTAATGGTTTAACCACTTCTTTCTCTCTCTCTCTCTCTCTCTCTCTCTCTCCATATTCTTCCCATATTTGGGGTGACCGGTTCTCCCTGTCAGTGGGAAAGCTAGCAGGAAATTACAAGTCCAAGGTCAGTGGACAGGTAGAGGGTTGCTGCTGGGGGTGGGGAAGAAGAAGCAGGGGCTTGCACGAGAGAGTGGCACAGGTAATCAGGATGCACAAGGGTGCAAAGGGGCTGCCCAAGAGATGTAGCACAAGTCAGGGAGGGTGTGTGGGGGCACGAGTGTCCAGGGTAATGTAAGTGTAGAAGGACTGGGCAGAATGCGGATATGGGAGAGAGTTATCTGAGCAACTTTCAACCTTCTTGGCTACTTCCCCACTAACTTTCTCCCTGCAAGCTTCCCACAAGGAAAATCAGTGGGAAAGCCTATAGTGAGTCGGAAATGGTCATTCTATTGATCTATTTAGGTAAGTAAATATCTCTGAAATAATGATACAACGGAAACAATGACACAACATTTCACAGATGATCTAGTTGTATACTATTAATGGCAGGATGGCATTGTGTCTTAAAGCAAACCAACATCTAATATGAATACTGTTCATTCTAATACTGCAATGTATTTTTAAATAGAATTTATAAGGCTGTCCAACTCATAATTTATGGTGATGTACAAATATAAAACAAAAGTAAGATCAATTTAGCAAGTTACTATAACAAATCTCAGGGGTTGCCACAAAGAAGTGGGAGTCAAGCTATTCTCCAAAGCATCTGAAGGCAGAACAAGAAGCAACAGATGGAAACTAATCAAAGAGAAGCAACCTAGAACTAAAAATAAATTTCCTGACAGTTAGAACAATTAATCAGTGGAACAACCTGCCTCCAGAAGTTGTGAATGCTCCAACACTGGAAGTTTTTAAGAAGAGACTGGACAACCATTTGTCTGAAATGGTATAAGGCTTCCTGCCTGAGCAGGAAGACCTCCAAGGTCCCTTCCATCATCATCATCATCATCATCATCATCATCATCTTTTATTCATTAGACATGAACCTCAGTCAACTGAACATTCAAATTGACTGGCGCTGATGGTTGACATGGGTTGCTGCCAGCATCCTAGGTATCAACCAGGTACCTCCTTAAAATGTAAGATGTTCTGAGGAGTGCAGTTTTTTGTAATATTGAGTTATTGCAGGAAGCTGCAGTTTCTTGATGTATTTTGCAAAGTTTTTGGACATAGTTCCCAGTGCCCCAATGACAATGGGTATCACTGTTACATGTTTCATCCATAATCACGCAGTTTCGATGGCCAGGTCGCAATATTGTGTAATTTTTTCCAGTTCTTTTTCTTTGGCTCTGGCATCTCCTGGTACAGCAATATCAATCAGCTGTACGCTTCAGTTCGCTACAACTGTGATATTTGGTGTGTTGTGTTCCAAATGGTGATCTGTCCATATTGAAAATCCCACAAGATCTTCACCCTCTCATTCTCAACAACTTTTTCTACCCTATGTTCCCATAGGACACAGGCAAATAATATTTTTTACACAATGCCCAATGGATTAATTTAGCAACTCAGTCATGTCTAGTTTTGTAATCAGTTTGCACGATTTTGCTGCACTCACATATTAGATGTGAAACAGTTTCAACTTTGTCATTGCAAAGTCAGTAATTTGGATTGTCAGTGGATTTTTGTATCTTCGCTTTCATGGCATTAGTTTGTAGTGCTTGTTCTTGAGCAGCCAGTATTAAGCCTACCGTTTCTTTCTTGATGGTTCCCATCGTAAGCCATGCCCATGTCAAGTTGTTATCACATTTTCCTTCAATGTTTTTCAAATGCTGTCCATGCAAAGCTTTGGTTTTCCATCTATTTAATCTGTCATCCAGCCGTTTTCCCTTATATTCTGCCTTTGTTTGTTATTTTTATAATGCTCTCTGTTTTCACAGCCTGCAGCAATTTTTCTGCACTTTGATTCACATAGTCATTCAAACTTTGTTTTTCTTCTTCTACAGTTTGGTGGATTTGCAATAGCCCTCTGCCCCCTATTTTTCTTGGCAGGTACAACCTGTTGATGTCACTTTGTGGATGTAGAGCGTGGTGCATATTCAAAAGTTTACGCGTTTTCCAGTCTAGGTTTTCTAGTTCAGCCAAAGTGCAGTTGATAATTCCAGTTGAGTAGCGTATCACTGGGACTGTTCATGTATTAATGGCTTTAATTATGTTTCCAGCATTCAGCTTTGATTGTAATATTTTGCGGACTCTTCTGATGTATTCCTTTTGCGTTGACTCTGACTTTTCCATTCAAGATGTTATCTGCTTCCAATATGCCTAGGTATTTCTAACCATCATCCTTTGCTAGTGCTTTCACAATACTTCCATTTCCTAGTTCTATTCCATTTTTCCCATTTTTCCTCATTGTATGGATAATATAGCACATTTTCCAAATCCAAAGTTCATTCTGATGTCTTTGCTAAACAGTTAATCTGCGTTAGGATTTGCTGTTAGGACTGTTTTCCATTTTTGCACATTTGCTTTAAAAAATGTACAGATATTTTTGCTGATTCCAAAGTTTTCCAAACACACATTAATCCAGCTGTGGGGTAATGAGTCAAATGCCTTCTTGTAGTCAATCCATCATCATCATCATCATCATCATCATCATCATCATCATATTTTTAATGTTAGATAATGTTGTAAATGCTGTATTTATAGTGCAATGTGCACTGTGGTTTTTATATCACAGAAGCTTCATAGTCTTGGATGTCAGCTATCTGAATATTTCTGAAAATGAAAGGATATCTAATGCCTTTTTACTCTCCACTACACTAACAGAGACATCTTTTACACACACTTCCCACATGTACACACATAATAGGCAGACGTGGACACCCATAAAAGAAAGAAAAAAGTTGACATAAAATTAGAAATAAGATTAACAATAGTAGGAGAAAGAAATTAAAAAGAGAAAAATAACTCGATAAAAGCCAAAAGAAAGAAATATAAATCAAAAAGTTTTTTAAAAAATCCTAAAAAATCTATTAGGACTTCCAGATGGGTCATGCTGACATCATAGGATAGCAATGAATCTTCCTTCCTAAGCATGGTTGCTCTATCCCTCTAAAAAATGAAAAATTAAAAGAACTGCTATTCTTTTATTTCAGATTGTTCTGTTGAAATAAGCTTCTTAGCAGTAGCTAAGTTATAAAATGTTTTCATATCCATTTTCTTTAGCTGCCAGCTGAATTTAACTGAATGGCATCTACTTCTGAAATATCTGTAGAAAAAGCTCAAGAAAACAAATTATCATTTTTGTTTTTCACTCAAGGGTTTCCCCTTATGAACAAATCCTTAGTATAGTTTTATGAAAGGATCCTCATGATTTTTGAGCTGAATGGAAATGAAATCCCTCAGAATAAGCATATTCAATTTTAAGTTTATATTCCAATTACAGTTCTTATATGCACCTTTTGCCATAAAAGTCTCCATATGTTGACCTTGTTCAATGGTTTAAAGAATACCTTTTTACTCTCAAAATTTGTGCTGCTGCATTGCATATTATTTATCAGCACTTTCAAACTGAATAGTTTTTACTAATATGAAATTGTTCAGTTTTTTTATCTCTATGATTTTTTTTAAAACTAAAGGATCAGATCTCTTGTTCCAACCTATATATTTCTTATCTGCATAAATTACATTTAAAGTTTATTATGGGAAATACCTTTTCAAACAGTGAGGTTCAGTTTGGTTTTCTTTTTGTTTGGATGGACTAAATGCAGCTGCGTTTATCTAAACCATGTCTATATCAAATTTTCTCCACTTAGGGGTTTTAGCATCATGATATATCTTCAAGTTGGTTCTGATAAGTGAAATTAAAAAGGTAAAGGTAAAGGTTCCCCCGCACATGCGTGCTAGTCGTTTCCAACTCTAGGGGCCGGTGCTCATCTCCGTTTCAAAGCCGAAGAGCCAGCGCTTGTCCGAGGACGTCTCCGTGGTCATGTGGCCGGCATGACTAGATGCCAAAGGCACACGGAACGCTGTTACCTTCCCACCGTAGTGGTCCCTATTTTTCTACTTGCATTTTTACGTGCTTTCGAACTGCTAGGTTGGCAGAAGCTGGGATGAGTAACAGGCGCTCACTCTGCTACGCGGCACTCGGGATTCGACCCGCCAAACTGCCGACCTTCCGATCGACAAGTTCAGCGTCCTAACCCACTGAGCCACCGCGTCCCTTTTAGCATCATGATATATCTTCAGGTTGGTTCTGATAAGTGAAATTACCTACTAACAAAAGGGTAAAGTGTATCATGATTTCTTGCTTAGTATAAACTAATCCCCTTCATGGATTAGTGCGTTGTCGTGGTGAAGGGGCTTGCATAATTGGTGGCGCAGTGGGCTAATGCCTCCTTAAGTAACACCAGCTGCCTGCAATTATTGCAGGTTCGCATCCCACCAGGCTCAAGGTTGACTCAGCCTTCCATCCTTCCGAGGTAGGTAAAATGAGGACCCAGATTGTTGGGGGCAATAAGCTGACTTTGTAATAATGCCACTTGGGGGGGCTCAAAAGCCCTAATAAGCAGGCATATACATAGAATGAAGGCTATTGCTAAGCACATTGGTTTGTGCTTAAATTGTAAGCCGCCCTGAGTCTTCGGAGAAGGGCGGGATATAAATGGGATTAAAATAAAATAAATAATTCAATGAAGCTATGAGCTATGCCGTGCAGGGCCACCCAAGATGGACAGGTCATAGCAGAGAGTTCTGACAAAACATGATCCACTATGCCATGAAAACGCAATGGACAGTACCAAAAGGTAAAAAGATATGATGCTGGAAGATGAGCACCTCAGGTCAGAAGGTGTCCAATATGCTATTGGGGAAGAGCAAAGGGCTAGTACTAGTAGCGCCAGAAAGAATGAAGTGACTGGGCCAAAGCCGAAAGAACCCTCAGCTGTGGAAGTATCTGGTGGTGAAAGGAAAGTCCAATGCTGTAAAGATTTTTTCTCCATAGGAACCTGGAATGTAAGATCCATGAATCAAGGCAGACTGGACATGGTCAAACAAAAGATGACATGACTGAACACTGACATCTTAGGAATCAGTAAACTAAAATGGACAGGAATGGGTGAATTTAATTCAGATGACCATCAGGTATACTACTGTGGGCAAGAATCCCTCAGAAGAAATGGAGTAGCCTTCATAGTCAATAAAAGAGTAGGAAAAGCAATACTGGGATGCAATCTCCAAAATGACAGAATGATCTCAGTTCGAATCCAAGGCAAACCATTCAATATCACAGTAGTCCAAGTCTATGCCCCAACCATCAGTGCTGAAGAGGATGAAATTGACCGGTTCTATGAAGCCCTACAGACCTTACAGAACTAACACCAAAAAAATGATGTCCTTATCATCATGGGGTATTGGAATGCTAAAGTAGGAAGCCAAACGATAACCAGAATAACAGGCAAGTTTGGCCTTGGAGTACAAAATGAAGCAGGGCACAGGCTGATGGAATTTTGTCAACAACAACAACAACAACATAAACTAATCATTTTACTATTGAAGTATGGCTGGATGCCATCTTAAACTGAGTTCAGGTATGTAGCCTTTCATTACCTTTATAAAGTTCATTTTCTTTTATCACAGGCAAACATATCACCATAGGGCTTGGAAATCTAAAACTACATATTAAAATGTAAAAGCAACTAGAAACTTTCAGCCAGTAATTTTTATGAGGCACAATTTAGTTGCATCCCTGATAAATGTTTCTCCAGTCAGGGGTGCCAAACTTCCAGCCCATGGACCAGAAGTTTCACAAGGAAACTGTGCCCATCCCATTGCCAGCCATGGAGAAAAAGTTCCAATATGTCGCACGACATCATGTGATGTCGCGAGTTTGACATGTCTGACGTAGTTGATTTTATGGAGTTGATCTCAGTTGAATTTGAATTTGATTGAATTTATATATCGACCTTTCCCGTAGGACTCAGGGCGGTTTACAGGGTATATAAAACATCAATACAAAAATTAAGAGCAATTTAAAAAGATTAAACTAAATCCCTGAAAAAATATAAAACCCCAGTTAAAACCCCAATTAAAACTCACCCTGGGCTGGAAAGCTCGAAGAGCCAGGTCTTCAGGTCTCGGCGAAATGATCGAAGGTCGGGGGCAGTCCTAAGCTCCACGGGCAGCTGGTTCCAAAGGGCAGGCGCCCCCACAGAGAAGGCCCTCCTTGTGCCTTTCTTTAGGCAACTGTGTCTTTATCTAGTTTATGTGCCATTTCTAGAGCATAATCCAGCATTTCCCAACTTAATGTTCCAAAATTTACGTGGAAACAAAGCTTAGAATTCCGATAGTCACATTGATTGAAATTTAGGGAGTTGTAGTTCAATACACATGGAAGGCACCTAGTTAAGAAGAATGGTATTGAAAAAGTGACACCTTTGAAAAGCTTACGCTAATATGCTATGTTCTGAATTGCATCAAAGTGATGGAGCAATATGATGAAAAGATAATATTAAAGAAAACTTTGCCAAGTAGAATATATTGGAATTTTGTGCAGATATATTCAAAATTAAATATAGCTTTATAGGAATCAATTTAGTAGTTACTAAAGATACCTGAAAAAAAAGTATCTGGAATATGTTGCCAGAGCCTTCTATGAATAAGCCAAAATTAGATTTTCAAAAGGCTTCGTGATTTTCTTTTAAAATATATTGCAGATGTTAGCTGGTTATTGATTTGATTTATTGCTACAGTATTGATTTGGTAATAATGACATTAGGAATTGTGTATCCAGTGTTACACAAAATAAAATCTTACTATTTTCAGCAGAATAGATGCCTATACTTTATTATCTACCTTTGTAATCATTTAGATTTAAGATTGATTAACTTTGGATACCTCAGCACTGGTTTTCTTTATTTATTAGTTGCCAGTTATTCTTTTCTGTTTGTTTCAATTTGCTAATTATTAATTAGTATAGGGTATGTGGTGGTGCAGTGGCTTAAAGATGCTTAATCTGTTAATCAGAGGAGGTTGACACTCTTGTGGTTCAAGCCCATGGCACTATATGGCAGAGTGAGTTCCCTTTAATTGTCTCCACTCCAGCCAATTTGAAGTAGAATAGAACAGATTACTTTATTTGGCCAAGTGTAATTAGACACACAAGGAATTTGTCTCTGGTATAGAAGCTCTCAGTGTACATGTGAAGCAACAGAGTAATAATCATAATAATGATAGCAATAAGAGGGGGTAGTAAAGAAGATGAGAAGGATAATAATAATACCAAAGCATATAACATGGCTCAATATATTTAGACATAAGATAGTACTGTGAGGATTATGTGTTCAGCAGAGTGATGGCACAAGGAAAAAAAACCCGTTTAATTGCATGGAAAAATGCAAGTAGATAAATAGGTACCACTCTGATGGGAATAAGCTAGCAGCATTCTCAGCAGAAGGGGGAGCCGGACTGGATCTGCCCAGACTGAAGGCATGGTCAGAAAAAGAAAGCCCAGATGAACTGACATTCTCCAAACACTACTAACCAACTGGTACAAGTTAGTTTGCCCCCTGTGGTGCACCATGGATAGCACACATATGTGAATGAACAAACTAGTAATTTTAAGTTGTCAGAACTATTGGTAAAAAGCATTGTAGACTTTCTGGCTATGTATAACATATGCTAAAAAAGGAAAAAAGAGCTGTTCTCCTTTAACTTATTGAAGGATAGGTTATAAATCAGAGCAAAGAGTGAAAAAAAATCACATATTATGATTTCATAAGGTCTAATGGACAACAAATAAATTATAGTTAAAAATCAATTTTTCTTTTTATGAAAAAAAATTATTTAAAGGCTGCACTAGATTTACACAAATTTTCACAAGTATTTATTAATCTGAAGGTAATATTAAAAATAAAATATTAAAATGTGGTATTTGTTATTATTGTATCAATTGGGAGAAAAAAACACTAGTTTTACTTAAAGAACAGTTTGTGGGAGTATGCTATAATAATGCTTACAGTGCTTTTTATCTATCAACCAGAAATAAAATGTCACAGCTGTTATTTACTAACACTGCTATCCATCCTCGGGTCACTTTTTTTAGACAATCCATTCCTTTGACTTCATATCAGTAAAGAAATGTATTACTGATCCTAGGTAGGGTATAAAAGAGATGTTAAAGGGAGAAAGAATGAGCAGGTTATTAAGGAGGGTTTGGATAAGAGATTATGAAATCCAGAGATAAGAGGGGTATAAGAATAAAAACAAAAAATAATCCTATCTTTAATAAGATGAGTCAAAGTGAAATTTGAGGCTTTCAAAAATCCTATCTCAAAGGTGCTTTTTCAAGAGGCAACTGGACTTTCATGTTTTTCTTTGAAGACGTTTCATTTCTCATCCAAGAAGCTTCTTCAGCTCTAAAATTTCTTGGATGAGAAGCCAAATGTCTTCAAAGAAAAACAAGAAAGTCTATTTGCCTCTTAAAAAAGCACCTTTGGAGAGTGGTAAGGACAGCTGAGAAGATTATAGGAAGCCCCGTTATTCAGGATACTGCTTGTAATTGCTATGTGCTTGGCACTTGAAGCATTGTAAGAAACCCTACACACCCACTTCATGGGCAGTTTCTGTTGCTCCCCTCTGGGAGGAGGCTTATAAGTATTTATAGCAGAACTACTAGATTCTGTAACAGCTTTGTTCCTTATGCCATCCAAATTTGCAGGATTCTTTTTTTTTTTTGCCATATATGTACACATTTGAACTAGACTGTGATGTTTCTCTGTGTCATATATGTCTCTGTATGTGGGTATATGCAAAATGGTATTTTTTGAGAGCTGAATGTAATGAAATTTCATTTTAATGTATGTGCTGATTAATGTGTCATTTAAAGTGACAATAAAGTTTCTATTCTATTGTATTCTATTCTGTTCTGTTCTGTTCTGTTCTGTTCTATTCTATTCTATTCTATTCTCTACATTAGTAACCTGAAGATGCTGAAAATGTGCCAATGGTAGCCATTATGACCATATAATTGGCTGATAAAAATGATTTTCAAATGTTGTTAGAAAAGACCTTATGAAAGAGGAATGAGCAATTTTCTATATACTAATTCAGGCAGTTGTATGAATATTTTTCCAGCAATGCAAGTTAAGATTAATCAACAGAGACTGATAATACAATGCTCAGAACTTATGTTAAACTATTAAACTGAAGCCTTTTTTATCAAGAACAGCTTATCTGAAGGTCTTTTCCTGAGGTGCTTATAATTACTTTATATTTGTTATATTATCAAGCTGAGATTTCCTTTTACACCACACATGAATGTAATTTGCTTCATACTAGCTATAGTGTTCTTTTTAAGTCAAGGTAATTTTGCGATTAATATTATGTGTCATCAGGAATGGTTTTCACTGCTGGATGTGTTTGATATAGTCATTGGACTAAATCAATAAACAATAAACTAAACTATAGTCAACACTACTGGTTGTACATGCAAATAGGGACATCAAATAGTGGCATCCTAGAAAAGAATGTGGCTGTCACAGGAAAAAAAGATGTTTGTATCAGTGGAAGCATTTGGTATAGTAGAAATGAGTAGATGCATCAGTTTACATTCAAATATAGGGTGTATGAAATAGAACCAGTGTTCCCTCGATTTTGACTGCACAAATCCAAATACGGTAACTATTTTCTTCAATATCTGCGATTCCAAATGGCAAGCATTTATAGCTATCTTTTTAGATGCTTTTAATAAATAGTGAATAACATGCTACATAACTTTCTCTCCCTCTTTTTCCCTCCCCAACTAGTTTCTCATAGTCAGTGCAGTTTTAAAATGATATAATTAGAATTTGGGATTAGCAACATAATATTTAAATGTTGGCAACATAGATGTAATACTTGTTTAAATATAAAAAAGACAAATGTTTGATCTTTAAATGTTCCATTTAATAAATTCAATCATCTAATCTTTTAACTCTATGCAGAACATTTCCCCCTTTTTAGTTATCCATTGGAATTTTCTCAGAATCAATTATATTTAAACATCTAAAACATTTCCTTTGTATTAATCATCCCAAACATTTTTATATTTCTCATATCAAAAAACAAAATAAAAAAGAGAAAAAAATACAATCTTACTTGGAGGGTTCATCCCTCTTAAACTAAAATCTTTCAATTTCTTCAGCCATATTCAAACAAGTGTTTAATTTTTAAATATTCCCTCTGATACACCCCATCATCTAATTCAGGGGTGTCAAACTGCCAGCCCACAGGTCGGACATATCACAAGGAAACCATGCCCACCCCATTGCCACCAATGGGAAAAAAGCTCTGATACATTGTACAATGTCACGTGACATCGCGAGTTTAATATGTCTGATCTAATTCCTCAATTCTCACTTTAGCCCTCTTCTTTTGCAAAGCATCTTTCCCAATCAATATATTCCGTTGAATCAGTCTTTCCATAATCTTGCAAATGTTGTTGTGGATATAATAGGCAAATTAAACATCGAGTCTTTGTAAAAATATTTTGCCCCTTCATATTAATTGAAGATTACTCTCATCATCCCTTGTCTCCCCATTTCTTGTGGTACTCCCAACTGCTCAGCAGTCTATTTTGTCAGCTCTTTTTCCTTATCCTCAAATTTACTTTGCGGTGTTAGAGTACAAGTTATCTTTTCCATGTTCAATGTTTCTTCTCCACTTGAGTCTCCACTAGTTTATATTCAGTTGTCTGCTTTGATGATCTCTCTCTGTTTTTGTTTTCTGATCATTTAATTGGTGTGATGTTAAATTGAGAATACATTCATTTAACTTTTCAAATTCATTTTTAATTTCCTCATGGTTTGAAGTTAATATCATTTGCATTTGTTGTAACAGAACAACAGTTCCTCCTGATGTGTTCTTTCTGCAGATCTCTGATGCTCCATAATGACCAAAAATCCTTTCTCTGCCAATCACTTTAAAATCATAATTTAAAAAAATATTTATAATCCAAGAAGGTCTATTTTTTCTAAGTTTTATAGTTCTCACTTTGTAGATAATCCACAATGTTTTCTTTTGTTACAGCTGCTCTTTCTTTAGTCAAAGCCCTGAAGGCCATGACAACAGGCTTTTCTTTCTGGGCTGTATATTTAGGACAGTATTTTCATCCACCACTAGATGTCAGCACCAGTCCATCTTTCAATTTTCTGCATTTCTCCCCCCCCCCACAGTAAACTTAATTCACCACTTCCATTTAGAGGAGGGTGGAACAAAGACCCGTCCACCCCCCCTTTCAGGGGATTTTTACTTCTGGGGTTTTTTTTGTTTTTTTCTCAGGAAATCATTCAGGTATAAGAGAGAAAATCAATATTCTTACCAAGTTCACGCATGCTGTTTACAATCATGCTTAGTTTAGTGCTTTTTGGCTTTGGCTGCATGTAGCTTGGGCTAGAGTCACAAATGACGTTAGCCTTTCTTCTGTTGGTTTTTGGAGAGCTTTCCCCAGACATCTGGATTGACTACCATCTCCCCGGGATCAGTGTGGCTTCCCTCCTTCCTTGCCACCTCTCCTTCCTTGCCACCTTGCCCATTTAGGGTCCGCAAATAGAGAAATCAGCCATAGGGCTCACATAGTCTCGATATCTCAGCTGTAGCGCTAGCTACGCAGAACCGGAAGCCCCAGATGACTTCTATTAATTCAGATCTTATTGCCTATTCTCTGCATCCATCAGCAAACATTTGGCATGACAAGGTGTTAATTGTAATCTCCCCAGTAGGCTAATTGAAATGTTTTATCTAATAACTCTCTTTTAATGTAGCATTGCATGCTTTTATTTTAATAAATACTACAATACGCTATCATGAGTATTTTAATATCAGAACAGTGGGGGGGGAATAAATTCCTATATTCATTGCAAAATACTATTAAGCCTTATAGGACTCATACCTATATCCTCCTTGCCACAGCACCAAAATGCTACATTAACTGCTTGTAGAATATATTTGCTTATTTATTCAATTTATATGGCTCCCCATTTCACTCCAGTGACTCTGTTTTCCTTCTTATCCTTCTCCCAAACTTCTCAAATGGATAATGTAGGTTATTTGGAAAAGGAACCTTGAGATGACATAGTCAGTGACAGCAATCTCCCCAGTTCTAATTAGACCAACGGATATGTTAGGAGACACCCTTTGCCATCTGCATGTTCCTCCCTCCTTTTGGCTATGGCTGTAAAAGAGATTGAATGTCAAGCTTACAAAGTGGCCTTGACCAAGTGGTCTATTACATACAGTCCTTGCTTAATGACTGTTTGTTTTATAACCATTCAAAGTTATGGGGGCCATGGAATGGGTGCTTTATGACTGCGTTGCTCCCCTAGAGTCACTTGACCACATATAAGGTGGGTTAGTTTTACAACCCGTTGCAGCATTCTGCAGCCACATGGTTGTGATTTGCAATGTTTTTTTTTCCAGATGAATGGATTTTCTTAATGACTATGACATTCACTTAATGACCATTGGGGAAAAGGCTGGAAAATTACTTCCAGTCATGTGGGTGCTTTGACTTACAACTTATGACTGTAATATATACAACAGCCATATTTTCAGAAGCCTGCAAATATGAATGTACTTTTTTATTTTCTCAGGGATGCCCATCTGAGTTGTTTTTTGTAGAACAGCCTAAACTATATGGATTTAAGCCATGATTATAGGTTTGTTATCTTGGTAACAAATCCTTCCACTGTCTATCAATGCCATCCTCTATATTTTATATTCAGACCAGGGCTTTTCAACCTTTTCACCCATTGTACCACTTTTAGTATATGGCAACATCCAAGTATCACCAGTCACCTAGCAAGGTGTCAAAGACTTAATGGCCAAAAAAAGGAAAAAAGTGATGAAGTACAGGTAGTCCTCGACCTTTAACAGTTCACTGACTGTTCGAAGTTACAATGGAACTGAAACAAGTGCCCCCCAAGCCACAGCCATCAGAAATATGAATTAGTTGCCAAGCATCTGAATGTAAATCACAAGACCTGGAGATACTGCAACATTACAGCTGATCAGCGCTTCTTCTGGGCTTAGCAGAAGCGCCAGGATCAGCGCCGAGCTCCAGCTGGAGCCTGGCACTGATTCTGGCACTTCCACTGAGCCCTGACAGCCCCGAAGAAGCATTGATCCTGGTGCTTCCGCTGAGCCCTGACAGCCCTGCAGCTCCAGCCATCTCTTGCTCAGGCTTGTGTGGTGCTACGACCAGTTCAGCTCATTCCCCTCCCCAGCTACCACTTTTCTAGGATGGTCGCGTACCACCTGCCAGGTGCCAATGTACCACAGGTGGTACCTGTACCACTGGTTGAAAAGCCCTGATTTAGACTACTTCACTTGCACAACTTATTTCATTTTCTTTGTTTGAGATGATGGAGGTTGCCATGGAAATACTGTTTTCATGGAACACTATGTACTCAGTTTCATTGGGTGATTTCTTGAGAGAAACGCAATGCAGTGTATCTGGGATGTATCTCTTCTAGAAGATTCAGAAAATTATAATTTTATGATTATAATTTTTCCCCAGGTACAAAATTCAACTGAAATATGAATGTCTAAACAGAACGAAATGCCTTCAACCAACTCTAGATCTGTTTTTAAATATGCTGGTTCTCATAGTCATTATTTCCCAAAAGTAACAAGAAAATTGGAGAAAGAAAGAATTATTTCCGGGGAGCCACTCAGAAGGATCACACTAGATCTCCAATTATGTATCTAAAATAAAATTACTGGTTTTTTTAAGAGAAAGAAAATCTGGGTGTACACTCCCCAAATTTGGCCTCTTCAATAGCTCATTAATTGTTGAACTCCAATATGAGAGAAAACCTGAAAAGCAGGACAAAGTTTTGTGCACAAAGCTCTACTGCAGGCTAGCTCCTCCCTAATTTCATTCAAACAAAATGCCATTAAATTTAGCTGATACTCCATTCCTCTAAAATTCTATGTTTTTGCCAAGATAACCAGACAGTATATAATAAAAAACTGGACAATATAAATATTTAAATGTTAATTTAACAAAACAATTAATCCTGTTTTGTCACATGGTCTAGTAAGCAGCTAGTGGCCTTTCTCTCCCACCATTAATAGCTTCTGGTTTGGAATGGGAAGGACAGCAAAAGATCCACCAATTGTTGCCCTCAAAGTACTTGAATTACATTGGGACAGAGGAGCAACTGTTATCAGCCTCCTTGTTGAGGCAGAGTAAAAATAGAATGTGGAGGTAGCAGTTTTATATCAATATTTTCTTCTCCTAGTTGAAAATGAGAAAAGCAATTTGAAGAAGACCCCCCAACTTAACAAGCGAGGACTTGCAATAAATAATTATTGTAGTTGTCTTTCCAGCTGAAATACTATCTTATACCTAATGTCTCCCAATCCCCCACCAGAGAAGCATTTAATAGCATTTTTATTGTTTCCTTTTCTAATGGAAATTCAATATTCTTCTGTCTCTCTCCCCTCCCTCCCCCTCCCCCTCCCTCTCTCCCCCTAAAGTTTTCATTTCTGCTTCTGCAGACTTCATATTCCCTTGCAGATGCTGCTGACTTTCCTCTGCATCCAATTTGGACTCTATTCCTGTTGGCACCCAGTGCCTGAATCCAGTGTTTCTCAACCTTGCCAACTTTAAAATGTGAGGACTCCAACTTCTAGAATTCCCCAGCCAGCTGGGAAGTGATATGCACACATATTAAAGTTGCTAAGATTGAGAAACACTACATATAGGATAATGGATAATGTAGATTATATCTCACCAATTTGACACATTCATTCAGGGGAAAAACTGCAAGCAACAGCTAAAAAAATCATGTGAAGTGTGACACTTGGAATTTAGTACAAAATGAAACCCTTCATTTAAAGAAAAAAAGACAACACATTTCTGACAGGAAGACACCAGCGAACTGTCAAGCTAAAAAGATTTGTTTTCAGGACATGCTGAAACCCAAAGTAATTACAAAAGCACACTATAGTTTTAGCATGGCAAAACAAATGGGAAATCATGTATTGTTAAACTGTTTGAGACATACAGAATTATTCTTTTACCACTATTTTAAATAAACAAGATTTTTTTAAAAAAATTAGGGGGGCAAAAACCATAAGAGCTAGTTTATTATAGTGGTTAAGATATTAGACTAGAAACTGTCAGTTCTAGTCCTGCCTTGGTCATGAAGCCAGCTGAATGACCTGGGGCCAGCTACTCACTCTCAGTCTCAGGGAGGAAGCAATGGC
The DNA here is from genome assembly GCF_947247035.1 of Vipera ursinii. Classification (NCBI taxonomy): domain Eukaryota; kingdom Metazoa; phylum Chordata; class Lepidosauria; order Squamata; family Viperidae; genus Vipera; species Vipera ursinii. The sequence continues at coordinate 76,834,548 of NC_139517.1, forward strand.
AAATCCCTTCTAAAACCTTGCTAAGTAAACTGCAGGGTGTTGCCAAGATTGACTTGAAGGAACATGCACAAAAACTGTGAGCACCCTGTCTCTGATTTAACATTGGTTATAGTTTAGAACAGCAGTAATTCATGGCCCGACTCATGTGGGGGGTCACACTCTCGACCTGGTGTTTTTATCTGGACAGTGGTTGGATGATCTGGGAGGGGGATTGCCAGCTATAATCCCCCTATCATGGTCCAATCATCATCTCCTGCGGCTGGTCTTCCGTTATGCCACCCCCCACCGCTGGGCTGAGGAACCGACCAGGTGGTTTTGCCCCAGGCGCCTAATGGACCCAGAACGGTTCCAGATGGTGCTTGGGTCTATACCCATCACCCTCACTCACAGCCCGGCCGATGCCTTGGTGGATGCCTGGGAAAGGGCGGCCACCGAGGCACTCGACTGTGTTGTACCCTTGCGACCCCTGACCCAGCGCAGATCCCGCTGGGCTCCATGGTTTTCTGTGGAGCTCTGGGAGATGAAGCGTCGGAGACGGGGTCTAGAGAGCAGTTGGAGGTCCAGCCGATCCGAATCTGACCGATTGCAGTTAAGAACCTTTATAAGGTCTTATCTTGCTGCGATGAGGACGGCGAAGGCTAACTACTTCACTGCCCTCATCGCGTCCGCAGATAATTGCCCGGCCGCCCCGTTTAGGGTAACTCGCTCCCTTCTTAATCAGGAGGTGAGGGAGGACCCCTTACAAGGAGAGGCCAAGGAATTTAGTCATCATCTGATGGACAAAATCGCTCAGATCCAGGCCGGCTTAGACTCTGACTGGGTGGAATCTAATGTGGAGGAATCGGATGGTCTTGAGCATGTTATCTGGACTGAGTTCGATCCTGTTTCCCCTGATGATGTGGACAGGATTATGGGGAAACTGAGCTCCACCACCTGTTTGTTGGACCCGTGCCCCTCCTGGCTGGTTTATGCAGCCCGGGAGCAGACACGAGGCTGGTTCCAGGCAGTAATAACTGCTTCCTTGAAGGAGGGTATCTTCCCCTCCGCCTTGAAGGAGGCGGTGGTGAGGCCACTCCTCAAGAAGCCTGCCCTGGACCCAGCTGTTTTAAATAACTATCATCCGGTCTCCAACCTTCGCTTTCTGGTGAAGGTTGTTGACAGTGTGGTGGCGCACCAGCTTCCTCTGTTCCTGGAGGAAACTGATTATCTGGACCCATACCAATCGGGTTTCAGACCCGGGCACAGCACAGAGACGGCATTGGTCACGCTGGTGAATGATTTCTGGCGGGCTCGGGATAGGGGTTGTTTCTCTGTCCTAGTCCTATTAGACCTCTCAGCGGCTTTTGATACCATCAACCATGGTATCCTACTGCGGCGTCTCAGGGGTTTGGGAGTGGGAAGCACCATTTTACAGTGGTTCTCCTCCTATCTCCTGGGCCGCTCGCAGTTGGTGTTGACAGGAGGGCAGAGATCCACCCTGAGGCCTCTAGTTTATGGAGTTCCTCAGGGGTCAGTTCTCTCTCCCCTCCTGTTCAACATCTATATGAAGCCGCTGGGCGAGATCATTCGTGGTTTCGGGGTGGGGTATCATCAGTATGCTGATGATACCCAAGTTTTTTTCTCCACCCCGAACCAACCTAGTGATGCCCTCGCCATGATGTCCCGTTGCCTGGAGGCGGTCCAGGTCTGGATGGGGAGAAACAAGCTTCGTCTCAATCCTGCCAAGACTGAGTGGCTATGCATACCGGCATCTCAGATTAACCAGACTATTCCATCTTTAACAATGGGGAGTGAGGTGTTACCCCCCATTGATAGGGCTCGCAACTTGGGCGTCCTCCTGGATTCACGGCTCAATTTTGAAGATCACATAGGATCCGTGACCAGAGGGGCTTTTGCCCAGGTTCACCTGGTCCACCAGTTGCGACCCTATCTGGACCGAGATTCCCTACGAACAGTCATCCATGCACTCGTGACCTCCCGGTTGGACTACTGCAACGCTCTCTATATGGGGCTGCCCTCGAGGACCACTCGGAGGCTTCAGCTGGTGCAGAATGCTGCTGTGCGAGTTGTGATGGGGGTTTCCCGATACTCCCATGTAACAACTCTACTCCGTGAGCTACATTGGCTTCCGGTTGCCCTCCGGGTGAGATTCAAGGTGCTGGTGATGACCTATAAAGCCCTAAATGGCTTGGGTCCAGGATATTTGAGGGAACACCTACTGCCGGCATCAAGTTCCCTTCGTCCTGTGTGCTCCCACTTGGAGGGCCTTCTCAGGGTGCCACCTGTAAAAGACTGCCGGCAGATAACACCCAGGGGGAGGGCCTTCTCAGTGGGTGCGCCTGCCCTGTGGAACCAGCTGCCCATGGAGCTTAGGACTGCCCCCGACCTTCGGTCATTCCGCCGGGACCTGAAGACCTGGCTCATTGAGCTTTCCGGCCTAGGCTGAGAGGTTTTTTTTTTCCCTCAGGGATCAAATTTATTTATTTTAAATGTTTTTAACTTTTGTATTGTATTGGTGTTTTTAAATACTTTGTAAACCGCCCTGAGTCCTACGGGAAAAGGGCAGTATATAAATTCAATAAACTTAAACTTCTTGGCAGCAGCGACTAGTTCCATGAAAGACAATTTTTCCATGGATTGGGGGGAGGGATTGGTTTTGGTTTTGCTCACTCACCACCACTTACCTTCAGCTAGGCAGTCCTGTTATTTAGATTTTAGATTTAGATTTTATTAGATTTATATACCGCCTGTAAACTCAGGGCGGTTTACAGGGCATTTTAAAATCATATCAAAAAATATTATCAATATAAAATACAAAGTTAAAAGAGAATTAAAAGATTAAATTATCCCTGAAAATAAAACCCCGGGGGATTGGTGAACCCAGTTTACAATATGGCTCAGTGGTTAAAGACACTGAGCTTGTCACCTAGAAAGCTGATAGCCCAAGTTCGAAACCCAAGCACCATATAATAGAGTGAGCTCCAGTTATCTGCCCCAGCTCCTGGCCACCTAGCAGTTGAAAAGCATACAAATGTAAGTAGATAAATAGGTACTACTTGTGGGAAGGTAACAGTGTTCCATGAGTCTTTGGCATATAGCCATACTGGCCACTTGATCATTGAATTGTCTTGCAACAATGCTGGCTCCTTTGCTAAGAAATAGAGATGAGCACTGCCCACTAGAGTTGGACATGATTGGACAGGGAAACCTTTACCTTTTATAGTTTAGAATATAAAAATGAACAATAATCATCTCCTAAATATGGGAAATCTCATCATATTGACTGAAAATTGATTTATTTTAATCCCATTTATATCCCGCCCTTCTCCGAAGACTCAGGGCGGCTTACAATCTAAGCACAAATCAAATGTGCTTAGCAATAGCCTTCATTCTATGTATATGCCTGCTTATTAGGGCTTTCGCCCCCCCCCAGCGGCATTATTACAAAGTCAGCTTATTGCCCCCAATAATCTGGGTCCTCATTTTACCTACCTCGGAAGGATGGAAGGCTGAGTCAACCTTGAGCCTGGTGGGACTCGAACCTGCACTAATTGCAGGCAGCTGGTGTTACTTAAGGAGGCATTAGCCCACTGCTCCACCAAGGCTCTGCTGGGATTTGCAGTCCAAATTTATCCAGAGAACCCTAGATGTTGAAAAATTATTTAGGATTCCTTTTTGAGATGGTGGAGGAAACACTGCAATCATGCTTTTCTGGCAATGAATTAGTAACCATTTTAAGCCTTAAATAGCCCATATTTGAGATAGAAAATGGAATGTTTTCTTTCTCCTGGTTTTTCAAAATCCTGATAGTGATATGTTGATATTAACTCTTTCAAAACAAGTGCTGCAGTACAAAGGAAGAGAAGAATTTTTTTGGTTATGAAAGAACTCTTTAGATTTGTTGGGACAAAAATATGAGATGAGTTTCAAAGTTATTTCTAAGACTGCTAGTGTGTTAAAACTATGAAGTGAGAAAAACAATGCAAATTTATCAGCACTGATTTAAGCCATCCAGGAGGGCAGAATTTAATGAACTACATTTTTCCAAGAGTTTTGTCCCCATTCTGTGTATGATGTACATCTAAAAAAATCTTACAATTGGCATCTTCACTGATTTGCTACTTACAAGCTAAGGTTCCAAATTAGACAAATCTGAATAATTGTATCTATAAAATACTTTTTATCACAATTTAGTAGCTATATTTGAAAGCCAAGGTACAGACTTTTCATTACAATTCCAAGCAAATCCTAGAATGGTAGAAAGTTTCAGATGTCTTTGATATCACTACACCAGAAAATCAAATTGAGGCATGTCTTAAATCAAATAAAAAACAATCAAAGCAATCAAAGCAAACTCTATTATTGAAGGCCAAAGAAGTATGATATAAAACATAAAAGTAAGTGAACATAAATACAGGATATATGTATCAGTTGAATAAATATGAAATATGTAACTAGTAATAAGAATGAGATATAGAATATAAAAATGTAATAATAATAGAATAATTAACATCAAGTTACCATTGCTGGCATCTCTTTCTCCTCAGCCCCTCATGCTAGGGTTGCCACCCAAGAGCTGTTTTAAGGCTAGGGAATCTTTGGGGGATAGCCAACTAGCACCCCGACACCCCCCATGCCACCAATTCAATGGCAGAAGCTGCAATCCCCAACCCCCAAAAGACCCTGCAGTCACCTCAGCTTCTTTAAGTCAACCAGGAGGAGAGAAGGGGATAGAACAGTGCAAAGATTAATGTCAGAGAAACAGGCACAAGTTTCCCATTAAAAGCGTGATAAGTGGGCATACAGATAATCATCAACCTACAACCACAATTGACCCCCAAATTTATGTTGCTAAGTAAGAAATTTGTTAAATGAGTTTTGTCCCATTTTATGACTTTTCTCGCCACATTTGTTAAGTGAATCACTGCAGTTGTTAAATTAGTAACACAGTTCTTATGTGAATCTGGTTTCCCCATTGACTTTGCTTGTCAGAAGATTGCAAAAGGGGATCACATGACCTTGGGGCCGTCATAAATGTGAATCAGTTGCCAACCATCTGAATGTAAATCACAAGACCCTGGGGATGCTGCAACGGTCTTAAGTGTGAAAAATGGTCACAACTCACTTTTTTCAGTGCCATTGTAACTTTGAACAGTCACTAAGCAAACTGTTGTAAGTTGAGGACTACCTCTATTTTATCACTTTTTTCCTTTTTTTTGGTCAAGTTTTTGACACCTTGCTAGGCATCTGGTGGTACTCGGATATTGCCATATCCTAAAAATGGTACAATGGGTGAAAAGGTTGAAAAGCCCTGCTCTAGTACAGGGTTCCCAACCCCTGGTCCGTGGACCAACACCAGGCCGCGGCATACCAGCAACTGGGCCGCACAAACAAGTGAAGCCCCATCAGCTGGATGCAGGCAGCACACAAAACCATGCCTTCTCTGGTCTGCAGGAAAATTTCTCCATAGAATCGGTCCCTGGTGCCTAAAAGGTTGGGGACCTCTGCTCTAGTAGTGCAACAGAAGTTATGCATTTCAATGTGTTAGAATTACATAAGTAAGACTACTTCCATTTCTGGGTTGCACTACCACCAATACAATATAAACTCTTTGAAATTAGAATTATTGTTTAATAAAGAACATTAAGGTATTATTATGAAAGTTGGGGGGTTGTATGTTTGTAAAAGGGCATGCTCTGTGGCAATCCTTTTTGTGAATGGTAATGCGCTGTCAGCCCTGAACATGTTAAATAACAAGAAACACTATGTATGTTTATTCAGAAATTATATTCCTTGAAGTCTCATTAGATTCTATCAGATGTTCAGCATTTGGAATTTTTATATCATCCTGTGGTGACGTTTACAAAGCAGTGGTCATTAGGAGTCTTACTCATTTACAAAAATGAATTTATGATAACCATCAACATGATCTATTGGTTCAAAGTGCAAAAACACTGTGGATCAAAATATGTCACAAACCCAATGTGTTACATTAATATGGGTATGCATATATGAAAGCAATTATTTATTTTGTATAAAGGTTTAAAAATGTAATTCAACTTACCGGTAAATGTAAAGGCAAAACATCAAACACTGGCACCGTTTTGGTTAAGGACTTGGACTTAAGGCTAACCCTTAAGGGCCTTATCCATCAGGTTGCCAGCCTCAGAAATTGGCAGTCAATAAATCTGAGCAGATTCAGCAGAAAATCAGCAGGAACAGGAATAGTCAGGTGATGAGGGCCCAATCTTGGCAAAGCACCATTGACCAGGATCCATTGAAAGCTTGCCAACTGTGGATCTGCATTCCTATGTCATTGCTTCCTGACCTGCTTTCTGCTTTTTGGCTCTTAACTTGGACATGCTGACTAGCCTTCTTTGTGTTCAACTTTTGGATTATCACAAACAGTGTTTTCTTCACTGAAACTACGCTATGTCTTATAATGCTTTCTTGTACAAGCATGCTTTTGCTATCTGTTTACCTTTTTTATTAGAATGCTTCCTACTTATCAGCAAACCTCTTATAAATTATTTTATCATATAAATTATTAGTATGTGTGAATCTTTTCTGTATCAGTCCTGTATCTACATCTTTATTATTGAGAGAATATACAGTTTCATCATAAGAAGACATAACCCCCCAAGGTTAGCATCTAGCTAAACTTAGTTCATCTCAGAGCTAAGTAGGGTCCAATGTAATTATTACCAGGATGAGGAAAATCTCCAGAAAGACCCAGGGATCTATATTAGATTTGTAGGTAATAGAAAATACAAACTTCTACGTTGGAGCAACAAAAAATACATCAACATGTTCATAGACTTATTTTGTCCTTTCCCCCCACCCCCAATAATATATTGCAAATATTGCTCAGTGCATGCCATATCATCTTCTATTCTCTCTAATGTAGTTTTTAAGTGTGAAAGAGGCAAAATAGTTTTTTGGCAATAAAGTTGCATTCTTATTTTTAAATTTGACAATGATTTTTGAGGATCCAAAGCAAACCTTAAAGCTAAATAGTGAAGATGATCAGGGGACTTGTTTGCATTCGTCTTCTGAAAGCATACACCATCAACTTTTTCTCTTCTTTTGTGTGTCATTTCTGGAAAAACTGGCTTAGTAATACTTAGTAAACTTCTGTTAGGAGTCGATTGTAATTTGAGAATGCACTTATAATAAATGTATAACACATATTTACAAGCAACATGTTACACAGAATAGCTATCATTGTATGGAGCAGCTACCAGGAAGATGGATTGAAAAGGACCACATTTGCCAGCAGCTAAGTTTCTTATTTGTCAGGATTAGTTAAAGCTCTTTATAAGGTAAACGACCCTTATCTTTAAAGCTGGGGTTTCAGCAGATGTTCAAAACTATGAACAGCTGGATGCCTTGTTACATTACACTAAAGGATATATAATAACTAATTCTTGCGGGTTTAAATTTGCTAGCTGAGCCTGAACTGTGAAAGGATAGTCGTCTCTTAATTCCTAACATGACTTATTTTCATTCCCTTTGAAGACAGTACACGATAAATCTAGGTATTGGGATTATATATTGGGAGGGGGGGTGTCGAATGTAGCTTATTTCTGTGATTACGCCAAAACTTCATTTCAGACATATTTGAGAATAAGGAGCCTATTTTAGCTTATAAATTCCAAATGGATTTTTGCTCTTGTGACTTCACTATATTTTGCAGTAGCGATCCAAAATATTTGCTGCAATGATAGAAAGGTGATGTAAATGGCTTTTGTTCCCCGCTCTCCGCTTCTTCTGTTATTTTCTCCTCTCCTCTTCCATTGAAACTAGAGGAATTTTGCAAACTTTTTCCATAAAATGTAACTTTTAAATCTGTTCAGGTTGTCTGCCTGAAATAAAAAAATGCTGTAACTTACATTGATACAATGGGCTTTCTCCAGCCAGCCCAATGCAAAATTCATTGTGTGTGACTCGGCTTTTCCTTTGTTTTAGAAATCTTTCCTCCCACCCTGCAGTCTGAAGCGGAGACAATTCTCTGACAGCGTCGTGGAGAAAAGCACCTTCGAAAAAAGCGGGGCTATTGTATAACTTTTGTCATCTGTTGCTAGAATGGCCGTGCTTCGACTGCAGACTGATGGGCGTTATGTTGCAAAACATTCCGAGGGGGAGCTAAGTTGGAGAATCTCGGCCCCCAAGACCCGCCCAAGCCTTTCCCGCAAGTGCCCAGAGGGTGCTTTCTTTTTCGGCGAGCCTGAGCCGTGGAACCTAACTCACGAAAACGCTCCTCTTTCTTCCCACGTGAGCTCCTCAGTCCGTTGCAGCTGCCCGGGAGAAAGCTGCCACGTCACTGCCTACTTCCTTTCTCCTGCTGCTTTGGTTGCCCACCCCCTTGGCCGAAGGTTTTCCCGGGCAGCAGTGCCTGAGTTACAGTTCAGCCGAAGGAGGCCGAGGTGGGAGCGAGCGAGCGAGCAAGTTGCTTGGCTGGCTGATTGTTTCTCCATTGCTCGTCAACATTCCTTTAGCTTCTGGAAAGTTAAGGGATTCTTCTGGGAAGCTCCGGAGTAAAACTCTCTACATTGACCCTCCATTTGCTTGGAGAACGATTCCCTTTTTTTTTTATTCTTCCATTTTTCCCAACCAACTGAGCAAGGGATAGCATGGGAAATAATAGGACAGACGGGTGTGAGCTATTGGTGACCGAGGTAACCTTACTTGTTATTGGGAAAACGACAGGAAGAAATTTTGCAGCAGCCCTTTAACTGCTCGGCTGGAGAGCTTTGAACGCGTTTGCTGGATAGTTTGCTTTGGTTACATAAGACAGAAATCCCAGCTCAGGGAGATAAGGGTTCAGTTAGTTTTAATTCCAAGGAAATATGTGGAAAGCCACTGTCTCCTGTGGACGACCAGCAGTAAACAGGCAGTAATAAGAGGACAAGAACGTTTCCTTCTTGATTGTTCCGAGAGTTGTTACCTATGTTAATAAATACGAGTCTGTAGTAACTGTGTTCTCAATGAAATACGTATTATGTGCAGCACCATGTACTTTCATCTATAAGCCTTTAAAAGAATGCCTGTTTTTTCATTCCACTGGGGAGGGTATTACTGCTTTGCACACATACCAGTCTTAAAAATCAGCAGTCTAGTTGGAGTAAAAGCATCCAATCATTTATGAATAACTAGGCAGGAAGAAAGAAAGTGATTTGGCACTATGTCCTGGGCCCAAGTGTTAAGTAGCAGCGGTAGATCTTGGCATTAAAGAGAATCTGCTATTTTAAAAAAGTGTGTGCACAAGGGGAGTTCTTCAGTTATGGGGTCTGCTTCATCTTTGGTTAATCCAGTGGTCACTGTTGGGGAGGTGATTGAAGATCCATATGAGGGAGGGGGTGGTGAGGCCTGCGAAATTCCTGTTGAAGTAAAGCCCAAGGCCCGTCTTTTGCGCAGTTCTTTTCGACGGGTAGGTGCATCCCGGCCTGGAGGCCTTATTGGCGCAAGCTTCAAATCTACTGCTTCTGTACAAGAGCTGGAATGCATGGCAGAGTATGAGCGCCTGAAAAAGGAATATGAGATCTTTCGCATTAGCAAGAACAATGAGGTGGCTGCCATGATGAAGAAAGAGGCCAAGCTGGACAAAGAGAACAAACGCCTGAGGGCAGAACTTCAGGTATCTGCATGGGGCACTGACACCAGGCCTGACAAAAAGAAGCTTTCCATTAAAATAGAAATCTGTGGCCATTTTTCTGTGTTGTAATTCTTATCCCACTCATCCAGAATAGCTAATAGTAATCAGGGATGCTAAAAGTTGTAGATAAGCTGTATTTGGAATGCCATTTAAACCCTGGATTAAAAGATCAAATGTATTCAAATTACACTTTGGGGATTTAGGAAGAGCTTTGTGACATCTAACAAATTAACAGAGTGAATAAATGAAATTTTTCAGACCAGGAGTTAACAATGTCACTTTTTCCTCACTCCCAGGCACTTCAGAAAACATATCAGAAAATCCTCAGAGAAAAGGAAAGTGCTGTAGAGGCCAAATACCAAGCTATGGAAAGAGCGGCTACATTTGAACATGATCGTGACAAAGTCAGGAGGCAGTTCAAAGTAAATAATTCCATTTATTGACTTTGCAGGATAAATGAGGAGTAGCTGCATGTTTAGGAGAACCCTAAGCTTTGCTTAAGTATAAATATTTAGAAGTAAAATTGTTAACAGTGGAATTCCTCTTCCTAAACAGCCTTGGAAAGGACACATAAAATGTTTGGAACAGTGGAGAGTATCTTAGAAATCAGGATTGATGGCCTGTAACCTCGAGTAGGATCGCTTTATATTAAAAATTACTGCAAGTCCCCTTGTTTCTAGATATTTTCCTTTTATTTACACAAATTGATAGGTATTTGGGGTTCTGTTGCTTAAAACCTAGGGGGAAAGGCTAAACTCTTAATAGAAAAGGTACATTAATTTCATGCATAAAATGAAATATAAACAATGTTTTGATATACTTGCTCAGAATTTTCTTCGTTTATAGATTTTCAGAGAAACCAAGGAAAATGAAATTCAGGATCTACTGAGGGCCAAGCGAGAACTTGAAACAAAACTTCAGAGGTTGCAAGCTCAGGGTATCCAAATATTTGATCCTGAAGAATCGGATTCAGATGACAGCTGTACAGAAATTACTGGTATGAATTAAATTGCTTTTACCAGTTGCATAGAGATTTTTTTAATAAATCTGTACAGTGTAAACTGAAATAGACAAAAAAAATGTCAAAAAATCAAAATAACTTCTAAGCAATAACAATAGCTAAATTGATTCTTGCTTAATCCTTTAAACAAACCACTTCATTTTTTTGCTATTTTCAAATAGTGTCTTCTTCTTCCCCCCTTTCCATTTAAAAAACCATGACAATTGAACTTCCTTAATGCAAAGGCAGTACCTTGATATGGGCATATCATTTTTTTTAAGATTAAAAATTGAACAAACTTGACAGTAATATAGAAGTAAGTTATCACTGGTGAAGATTTGTAGAGTTCCTAGTCCTAGCCCATAACTCTGGAATTTCCTAAAGCACTTGGGCATCCATGCAAATATTAACCAGATCTGGTCCAGTTTAGGATTTTCAAATCTTATTCTGATTATGATTGCCTGATTAGTAAGAATATTTGGGACAGGAGAGGAAGGCTTTCATAATATTCTGAAAACTTCCACCATCACCATAATATATTTACTATAGATCAACTTTTTTGTATCTTGCAGCTTCAGGCCAAAGTACGTTTTATAATGACATGTTTTTTTTAACTACACCTCCATTAGTTTCCATTCGGAAAACTCCCTTTGCTTCTTTGCTTCTGAAGAATAGCTGAAGTTCCGATTAAGTTTAATTTGCTGAATTGGCCTTTGTTTTCTTTATTTTAAGCTGCCAGAAGTCAGACAGAATATTGGATGGGAGGAGCCTTGGGAAGTGAGCCTTCCATGGGCAGCATGATGCAGCTTCAGCAGTCTTTTAGAGGACCTGAGTTTGCACATAGTTCCATAGATGTGGAAGGACCATTTGCAAATGTCAATAGAGGTAAGCATTTGCTGCTCCTTGAAGCAAGAATGAAAGTAACCACAATAAGCCCTACTGAAAGCCTAAGCCTAAATATTGTAAAGTTCTAGGCTAATGGAGTGTAAACTTGGAATTCAAAAATATGTAGTGTTTCATCTGTATAAAGATATTTAATATTGGTGAAGAATTGATATTTGTATGAACCTGCTGTCTGAATCAGATCAAATCTTTCTTTATAGATGACTAGCAATATCAGGTAAGATGTAATCTGCTGACAGAATTTTTTCTTCTTCTTGTTTTTCTTTTTCTTTTAAAGCCAGTATGTCTGTGAAACTCATTTCTTTTAAAGCATAGTATCATTTTGTCCATAATTGGCACAGAATGTTTTCCCTTGTCTTCTAAGTGATCTTCATTTTTAAACTATACGTATGAAATATTAAACCTGCAGTGAATAAAATTTGATAAAACATAGGAAGGAGTCTCAATCCAGCATAAGCCCGAGCAAGTTTCATGATCACTAATTCTGAATTATGTTTCTGCATACTAATTATTAAAATTTAGCTGTGCTTACACATACGGAAATAATTTTCTTAAAAGTAAAGCCAATATTTGATAGTGTATATAGAACAAGCAGAAAACATTGTTATAGGAAATCTTTTAGAAGATATAGCTTTAGTGTGGAGAAAGTGAGAAATGAGCCAGGAGATCCAGTTAACTAATAAAAGAGTGTTGTCTAATCAGCTTCCTGTTGTCTGAGCTACTTTTGGCTATGAAGTAATAAAAAACTCCTTTGTTCTCACATACCTCACAAAAAGGAAATAAATTGCTAGCATCTTCCCATGTTTGCAGTACATTTATTTGTAAAGTTTGCAAAAGAAAATCAGATTGCTATAATAGAAGCTGTATGACAGAAGATGAACTGAAAACGTGTCAACAAAAGCACTGAAATTCTCCATAGCTGCTTGTTGCCCTTGCCTCTATGAGTTGTGAAGGTGAAATGACAGTATCTCAGCAATTTTTTAAACCCTTTCCCCAGCTGCTGTAACAGCATGTTGTTATGGCAGCTGAATTGGAAGAGCAAGAAGCAAATTCCAAACACCATAATGCAAAGAGGAAAGGATGAACTGTGGGAATGGGACATTGACTCTCCATGAATGGTTGGTAATGGGGAGAGGAAAAAGTTTGGCTTGATGTTCTTTATCTTTTGTTCTTCACAGATGATTGGGATGCAGCTGTTGCCAGTTTATTGCAAGTCACTCCTTTATTTTCCCACTGTTTGTGGAGTAACACAATAAGAGTGTATCTCATTAACACTGAAGAGACTCAGTTGGAAGTAGACATTTTCATAAAGGTGAGAAAAACTACACTGCACAATATGCTACTGATTATTATGTCTGTCTTTATGTCTCACATTCTGGTGACAGAAACCTACATATGCAGTTTTCTCCATATGGATGAGCAACTGGCCTAATTTTATAGAATTCAGCGGAAGAGATAAAGTTCAGTATGAAAGCGCTGGGTTTGTATAATAAGATTTAAGATTAATTCTTGTCATTTTGTAGCATTAAAAAGTAGCTGGGTTGGAATAACATTAAGGACAAGATTTCTCTCTGAAGTCTTAGAGAGGCACTGTCTGTTGAATAAATCTAGATACACCATTTTCCTTAGATAAAATGTTAAATGGATGTTTTTAGATTTATGACACAATGGAAAATAATAATAATATACTATTTAAAATACATATCCCTCTTGAATTGGTATACACTTATTTCCAAATTCTCTGTTCCTTTTACCCATAATTAAACCTATGTTTAATCTTTAAATGTTTCATTTAATAAATCCAATCATCTAATCTTTCAACTCTATTCAAAACATTTTTTCCCATTTTGGAATTTTCTTAAAATCAATTATATTTAAATCTCTAAAACATTTCCTTTATGTTAATCATCCCACATATTTTTATAGTTCTCATATTGAAAAACAAAAGGAAAAAAGATACTGTCTTACTTTAGAGAGATCATCCCTCTTAAAATAAAATCTTTCAATTTCTTCAGCCATATTCAAACAAGTGTTTAGTTTTTAAATATTCCCTCTGATACACCCCATCATCTAATTCCTCAATTCTCACTTTAGCCCTCGTCTTTTGCTAAGCATCTCTCCCAAACTATATATTCCGTTGCATCAAAGAGTTTCCCATAATCTTGTAAATGTTGTGAATATAGTAGACAAATCAAATATGTGTTTGTAAAAAGATTTTGCCCCTTCATGTTTATTGAAGATTTCTCTCATCATACCTTGTCTCCCCATTTCTTGTGGTACTCCTAACGGCACAGAAATCCATTTTGTCAGATCTATTTCCTTATCCTCAAATTTACTTCGTGATCTTAGAGTTATCTTTTCAATGTTCACTGAGTCTTGTAAGTCTTTCTCCACCTGAATCTCCATTAGCTTATATTCAATCTCTCTCATTTTTTGTTTTCTGATCATTTGATTGTTGTGACGTTAAATTGAGAATGCATTCATTGAAAATTTCAAATTTCGCCCCGATGGCAAAATGGAGGTTTGGGGCAACGCACTTGCACAAGCGGATGCAGAAGAAGTGAGCTGGTAGGGTGGGACTGTCAGTGCTGCCGCTGCAAGGTGAGACCATGGAAAAGACATTCCCCGAAAATAAGACCTGGTGCCTCTTTTGCAGGCAAAAAAATAAAAATAAAAAATAAGACCAGGTCTTATTTTTGGGGAAAAACGGTAGGTATACTTTAGAGAAGTGTAGTTTGGTGTAGCGATTGATGTATCAGGCTATAAATCATGAGTTCATGAGCTCTCGTCCTGCCTTGGGCAAAAAGCCACCTGGGTGACCTTAGACCAATCACTTTCTCTCAGCCCACGAAAGGAAGCAATGGTAAACCACTGCTGAAAAAATATTGCTAAGAAAACTTCAGGGACTTGTTCAGGCAGTCTTGAAGAGTCAGACGAAACAAATAAATACTTGGGAGATGTTTGAACATATTTTAGTGCATTTGGCAATCTTTTAAGTCAATTTAAATGTTCTTATTATGATGGGTAATGGGTTTGTGTGTTGTTACCCAAAGAAGAACCATTTTTACCCAATTTTGGAGTAATTTACCTTGGTTTGGGAAGCATTGATCTACAGTATTTATGTTTTAAAATTCAAATCTCATATTCATATGACTTGATATTTTCAGAAAGCTTTTCAGTAATAGGAAGGTCTAACTCTTCTGGACTGAACTGCTGCCTTTAATATAAATACAACTGAGTGCAACAATCAAAATTGGTGATCCTGCTCTGGGTCCTAACTGATTACATTGTGTGAATACAAGTACATTGAGCAATACAATTGCTCAAAAGATCCTGGATTTTTCTTCTAAAAAGATATGCTTGGGTCTATTATAGTGTGTTTTTATGTAGTAATGAAAATATGGCCGTTTCATGCAGTGCTATTATTTGGTCTGAAATTATTGTTCTCATTATGATTTGGTGGTAATGCTTATTTCTCTGGTTGTAATTGCTATGTTTTATTTTGTAATGCATTTGAATTTTATCTTTGAATTTAGGGGAGGTTTTAATTTTTTTCTATGAACCAATTTGAAAGATCTGCTATGGAAAAGGCAATCTTTGGGGATGCTTTTGATATGTACAAATTATCAATTGCTGCTAGTAAATTATAAGATCCAGTGTAAACAGATTGAAAAAAAATAGGGACTTTTCCTGGATCCAGAGTAATTATTAGATTTAATCACGCAATAATAATAATACTTTGAGAATAATTTGTGGTCAGAAGTAAGTATAATTCTTAGCTATAGTTTATATTAACCACAGTTTATTATAGAAATATATATAATTTATTTAGCTTTGGTTTAGAATGATGTGCAAATCCAGTTTTCTGATCTGTAAACTATAGAAATTTGCTTTATGGTTTATAGCTTAGCTTATATATGAAGCAGTTTTTGTTTTATTTTTTTCTTAAATTTCAGAAATATTCTCCAAAACTTCAGAAATATTGTGAGACAATGGAGTATTTTTTTCAAGTTGTCTATTTTCCAGTAGAAAATGAGAGTTGTTTACATGCTGTAAGGAAATGGGAAATTGAGAAAAGTTCTCTAACGATTTTGTTTTTACATTTAAGTCTGCCAAGGTGAGTTAATAAAATAATATTTTAATAATAAAAAACAATAAACAGTAATTTTGAATTTTTGTTTGGAAGAAAAATAGAGGAATATTTTAAAGAAAGGTATCCAGGTAAAATAGAATTACACCCAAGGTTCTCAAGGAACTGGCAGATGTCATCTCAGAACCACTGAAGTATATTTTTGAAAGATCCTGGAGCACTGGGGAACTACCAGAGGACTGGAAAAGAGCTGATGTAGTTCCCATCTTTAAGAAAGGAAAAAAAATAGATCCAGGAAACAACAGATCTATATCAGCCTGACCTCAATACTTGGGAAGATTCTGGAAAAGATAACAAATCAGCGAACACCTAGAGGCAAACAAAGTCATTACTAAAAGCCAACATGGGTTTGTCAAAAACAGATCATGCCAGACAAATCTTACTGCATTCTTTGACCAAGTGACAAAATTAGTGGACTGGAGGAATGCTGTGGATATAATTTACTTGGACTTTAGTAAGGCATTTGATAAAGTAGATCACAACCTACTACTTGATAAGATAGGAAAATGTGGGTTAGACATCATCATCACCAGATAGATTCATAGCTGGCTCAGCGTGTGGTCCTCAATGGAACTGCATCTATATGGAGGGAAGTGTGTAGTGGGATGCCCCAGTGCTCTGTTCTAGGCCCAGTGCTCTTCCAACATCTTCATTAACAATTTGGATGAGGGGATAGATGGGAACTCATCAAATTTGCAAACGACATCAAGCTGGCAGGAATAGCCAACACTCCTGAAGATAGCTTAAGATACAGGAGGATCTGAACAAACTGGAACACGGTGCTATCTAACAAAATGAAATTCAATATTGAAAAAAGTAAAGTTCTACATTTAGTTCTACATTTAGGCAAAAAAACCAAATGTACAGGTATAGTATAGGT